>NC_137261.1:58100850-58700850 GCF_053477335.1 Acartia tonsa | reverse complement strand
TAAAATTTTAAAACAAATAGGATGTTTGTTTATATGTCTTGCTAGATTCCCCTTTATATTAATTGTAACTGCTATATTTTAAATATAAGGTTCACCGCATCATTTAGTTACGCTAAATTTATATACATCCCAATGATGGTAAACAAAATTACCCTATATGTAGATTAAAATTAATGATTTTAAAGTTTGGACACTTCTAGCTTGGCAACAACTAATCCAAACTCAATAAAAGTATCAAAAAATTTTGAGTCAGCAATTGAGATAACGTTGATATTTAACACCTTGGGTATCAGTGTAAATCACAGTCCAATGTCCCCTCCCTCTCTGATAAGAATGGCTTCATCCTAATACTAGACATGAATAATCAGGGGAAGGGGAAAATGTACTGTAAATTATATAAGTACCCAAAGTTTATAACAATTGTTGAGTTAAAACTTTGGGTACTTTATCCAATAATGATTGTTTTGATCAAAATAGTAATGTATAAACTTTTCAACCAATTATTTCAGAATATGACTGGAGATGTTTCTACATCAATTTATCTTCCATTGTCTTATCCCTTGAGATCCCACACCGCCCCACCTTGACCTCCAAGCTCATGATCACCAACTCTGCACGTCTATGCTCATGATCACCTCATCTCGCACGTCCATGCTCATGATCACGACTCTTGTTTAAACAAAGTGATGACAAATTAGGGTTTGTTTTCAAATTAACCGGAAGATACAAAGTCGCATCAGTAGGCGGAACAAAGTGTCTCAAAAATCAGCCATGTGACGTCAAATAAATGAGGGAGATGAGAAAAGTGTAAAAGAAAACCAATAAAAGAGAGATGGCCGATGATCTCTCATTTTTATGACGTCACGTGGCTGATTTTTGAGACACTTTGTCCCGCTCTGAAATCTTGATAGTTATTTGTAGAGACAGAAGTTAAAATGAAAAATTTTAAGATTAATACTAGTTTGTATTTACTTTCAGCAAAGAATATATTTTAATTGCTGTTTGTTTATGACATAAACCATCAAAGATGATAGAAAACAACAAGGATGAAATTATACAAAAATAGCAGAACACCCTATAATAAAATCCAATTATAAAACCAAGAAAAGGCAAAAAGAATATAGAATTAAAAGTATTAGTATTATTAAAACTTCGTAATCTGCAGTTCCGAATCTGGTAGTCAATATTATGAAAAAAGCTGATTAAGCTTAACTTAAAAAGCATAGAAAATAGAGTTTTATAGTAGCTTTATATAAGAAACTGTTCTCTGGACCTAACAGTAGCTTCACTATAAGAAATAAGATTATGTTACTTTTGTATAAGAATTAAACTTGATTATAGATCAACTTTTGTAACCCAGATGTAGAAAAATGAACTCTTTGATCCATGAAAAATGAAAATAAAAGCATTGTTTAGGGCTAAACTCTTTAGACCTTAAAATTTAGGGAAGGGTGTTTCTTTAAATTACAAAAATATCAATTAATTTCTTTTTCATTTTAATTATAAATATCTAATTTTGTCGAAGCAAAGCTACTATATCTTTCCGGGTTGTCTGTCGGTCAGTCAGTCCGTAACTAAAAGATGGACTTTTCACTTTTATTATTTAAGATAAAAGTCTGAAATTTTATGATCAGATTCCCCTTACCAATAGCATTCAGTATATAATTTACTTGGTCCGTCGGTCTGTTTGTCATGCCTAAAAAAATGGAAATCAAGATTTGATGGGCTGTTTTAGAGGACATCCGATTGTCCGTCTTTGGACAATAGTTGTCTAGGGATGGGGTGTTTACCTCCCTCAAACTCTAAAACTCATTTCTTTTCTAGGGGCTATTTCTCTTGGGGTGGTGGTGGTAACCTCCACAAAAAAATAAACATTCCCTGGACACATGAAAAGATGTTTTGTAATGGAGAACCATATCGGGTAAGCGGTAGGTGAAATCTTTCGGTACAAACAGACTCTCACAGTTTCTGTTATTTTATTATAAGTATAAATTAAAAAATAAGGCTATTTTTTTACTTAGCTTTTTTGTTGGGACACCTAAGAGGAACAATAATAATAATAGTAATATGTGTTGTAAAGTGAATTTCAGTTTTCACCCCCTTTTGTCGGCGGATAAGGGTTCCAAGTTGGCAAACAATGCAAAAAAAAATAATAAACAGGGATCTCAAGGGATAAGACTATGGAGGACAATTTGATAAACATCCCAGTTATCAAATTGTGTGTAGTTCAAAATTTGGCAACAAAAATTGGGAACAGCCAATCCAAATTCGATTAAAATACCCAATGTTTTTAAGCCAAAGAATAAAATAATGCAGCTTTTAAACTTTGGGTACCAGTTTAACCTACAGTCCAGCGTCCTTTCCCTTCCTGAAAAAAGGGCATGCACGCAGAGCACAAGAGTGCAAAAAATTGCAAAACAACGCACAAAAATGAAATACTTAACCGACAAAGATGCATATTTATAAATAGCGCCTCTGCTTTATAATCGGGGTATGTTCAACTAACATTAGGAATTTCTTCCAGTTTTACATTTTATTATTAAGATAAATCATAAAAGTTATACCAGTTTTGTTTTCCCTTAAGCCCTCAGGGAAGGGGTAAATTTTAAATGGGTGGGGGGGGGGGGGGGTAAAATGAAAAAATATTTTGGGGCACCCCCAAATTCGTTTGGGGGGGTAATCACCCCTTAACCCCCCCCCCCTTGGACGTCTATGCGAGAGCATGTAAGATTTTATACTGAAAAGAAAATCTTAATCGTTTAAATATATGATAATCCTTATTTAAAAGTAACATGATCTGTGTCTTTCTAGCTGTACTGAAGGATCTCTGTAACGGCTGAATTCATATATGGTTCTCTTTAACAATGTACTCCTCTCAATGTTGATAAACTTTTTTAAAACCGAAATAAAATTTACCGTATATCAGTTAACTGTTCTCCTTTTAAAAATTATTTTTTATCTTGACATAGCTTTGCTACAAATGTATATATTTATCCTTGTTTAGCTTGTTATTCCAAAGTTTTGATATGTGTATGGGGTTATGATTATAAATACTATTTTTCTTTATAATTAATGCAGTAATTAGGTATGTATTATGGGACATAAGTGGGGAGGGGGTGGGGGAAGAGTGATATTGGGCTATAAATTATGCTGGTCCCAAAGTTTTATGAAATCCTTCTCGTTGGCTTTGAGACTTTTTATTGACAAACTTCGCTTTTAATGATTATTATTGATATTTAAATATACTGTTACTAGCGGCTTCGCCCCTAGCCTCTAGGGGCTTTGCCCCAAGAGGTGATCAAAAAAAAATTAAGGTGAAATTCGTAAAAGGACCAAGGAAATCTTCTGCAAAAAAAATAAAGGACCTAGGAAATCTTCTGCAAAAAAAAATAAAGGACCTAGGAAATCTTCTGCAAAAAAAAATAAAGGGCCTAGGAAATCTTCTGCAAAAAAAAAAAAAAAAAAAAATAAATGGGGGGGGATTTTTTGTTTTTTGGGGGGGTTGGGGGTGTCCCACCACCCAAGAAAATAGCTTAAAACCACCACAGGACCAATAGGTATATACCCTGAAGAGTAGAATCCAATCGGTTCAGTGGTTACCGAGATCTTAAGGGACAGACAGACGGACAGACGGACAGACATCAAGCTACTTTGTATTATAGACTACTTTGTATTATAGATATGAAAAAAAATTAAAAGAATAAAGCTTTCTGCTATTTTATTAATAAAACTAAGTATTATCTTTTGCTTCTTGTAGACATTATTGCCCTTGTACGGTTATGAGTATGATAATAATGATTTATATGTATAAATATTGACAAAAACAATGAATATTCATAAAATTCATGTATAATCAAAATTATTTTCAACAATAAAGCCAAAATTATCTTGTGATAACCCTAAATGGTATAAAATAATCGTTATGTTATTATTTGAATGTTGCGCCAGATTTTCTTGTAATCTAATAAAGTGATACGTAAAGCTGGCTAAAAAAATTATACCCCAAAACCACCTCCTTATCCCATCTCCTCCACTCCTACTGAATGAACGAACTGACCAATAAATATACAACAAATATTCCCCTGTCAATATATCCACATATACTATATACATTGATAAATGGGGTCAGCTGATTTTGAGTTTCCGATTGTGTACATAGTTTCCTCATCCTATCTCAATAAATACTACTAGCTAAAAAAATCTTTAAACTTCAGAAAAAAATCAAAATATTTTAGATTAAAATTTTGAATGTATAATGTATGAATCGTTTATACATTATATCGCTTTTTCCTTTGATCTGAGTAGCTGAAAATAGGTTTTGCAATATTTGGGTTATCTGCTGTACAACTTCGGAAATTAGGGAAGAAATGGGCAATAAATTTCCAGTTGATCCCCCCAATTATATAAATTTGGTGTTCAAAGATATTCAAATATATACAATCACTTTAAAGTTAGAGCCCGTACTGAATAAATAGTCCCGAGCTAACAAATTTGGTATTGATTTTATGATTTGTATTTTAAGATTTGTCGAAAATTGTCTGTATTACGATGTTATACAAATTTTTCATTATAGCTGAGAACTTGTCTTTATTTTGTGTATAATAATCGGTTTAGAAGCCACACTGGAAAAAATATCATATATTAAAGATTTTACCTTCTACCACTTTGGTAGACGTTGTAAATATACTATACTGCCCCTTCTGTAGATTCAAATTATTGGTAAAAATGTGCCAAATTGATTATTTTAAGCAATGTGACAAAAAGGCTTTAGAATTAGCTGTGCATGTATATTAGCTATGCTTTTAATTTTTTTTCTAACGGATGGAGAAGACAATGGAAGAATGGACTTTTTATGCATATCAATATTTGATCTTTAGCAGGGTTGGAGCCTGGAGGGGACATCGAACTTTATAATACCCAAAGTTATAAACACCAGGGGCGTCCAAGCTTTTTATTTTAGGGTGGGTAAAATTTTTTTAAGGGGGGGGTAAAATGGTGCGCGAAGCGCGCCGCAAATTTTTTTTACCCCCCACAAAATTTTTACCCCGTGGGTAAAATTTGCTTGGGGGGGGGGTAATTACCCCCCTGAAATCTGTTGGCAGGGGTAAAATTTGTTTACCCCCCCCCCCAAAATTTACCCCCGGGGTAAAATTTTTTGTGGGGGTAATTTAAATTTATCCAAAATTTAGTATTAAAAATGTGCGCAAAGCGCGCAAAAATTTTTTTTGTTAGAGATTTTCTATTTTGCGGGGAAGTATTTACCCCCCCCAAATTATTTGGGGGGGGGGTAAACACCCCCTCCTAAATGGTTGGGGGTGCCTACGGCACCCCCAGGGTAGGGGTAAATTTTAAATGGGGGGGGTAAAATGAAAAAAATTTTGGCCCCCAAATTCGTTGAGGGGGGGTAATCGCCCCATTACCCCCCCCCTTGGACGCCTATGATAAACACAATCTGTTATTTGTAGGCTACATTCTTTGGGTACTTTATTGACTTTTGGTTGATTGGACTCAACTAGCATTGTTAATACTATTTTCACCAATCTTCAGTATGGGTAATTTTGATCATCATAATTGAGGGTGTATAGGTATTACATCAGTTAAACGTCTTATAATATTTTCTTATTCCTTGAGACCTGGCATCTGAAATTCAGGATTCTAAAGGGATAAGACAATGGCCGATAAGTTGATGTATATTCCCAATTTTGATATACAAAATTACCCTTTTGTAGAATGTAGATTAAAATTAATCATTCAAACGTTTGGACACTCAATAAAATGAACCAACCTATAAAAGTCCCCAAAGTTGTTAAGCCAACAAAGAAAACGTTAATATAAAACCTTGGGGACTTGTTTAATAAACAGACCTCGCTTCCTGTTTACAAATTATTGATAATTAGAAATGATATTCTAATAACTTTTAGGTTTTAATTTGATACTTTATATCTATTTTTAAACATCTTTGACTTGCTATAAAACCATTATCTCAATTAATACAAAATCAAGGTTAAAAATACAAACATATTTATATAGAATTAGGATGTAAACTCTATAACAAGAACAAAAAAATGTGTATTTAGCGATGCAAAATGAGCCTTTGAATTGAAAAATAGCTGTACAATACAATACAGAGGAGCTATTCATGACGTTTTTATAAATAAGTTCCCCGTTTTAAGGCAAATCGCTTTTTATCTCAAAAGAACTTTTTGAATAAAACATATATTTTATGCTTAAATTAGGTCAGGTTAAGTTAATGTAAGAGCCCCGTAGAATAAACATCTCTCTTGTGTGATTGGGGGAGTGTACTAGCCTGTACGGGTACCTTTGATAACAATACTTACTGATAAGGAAATTATTTTTTTTATAAACCCAGAACCACTTCATTATGCAATCTATATTTTCCTGGATATTTTGTCTACGGTAGTCCATAAGTGTACAGCTTTACAGTACATTGTTTCTATTTGTTAAAGCAACACATATGACAAAGAAAAAAATTCTTTTTAAAGTAAAATGCTTATTTTTCAATCAAAATCTATATTTTTGTATTTTTTACCGATGCACTTCATTATGCAAATCAAAAGAAAATCATTGGGAAAACGTTTGTTTTGCACTTTTCTCCACTTTTAAAAAATGATTCTGATCAAATAACAATTTTTTAAGGGATTTATGCATTAATTATAATGAAAAACAGTTTAAGGTAGATTTTAATGATTTTTCTAAATAAGAAATAATTGAAAAAAAGAAATTCTATCCCTATCACTTTAGAGGACAGCTGTTGACCCCCAGTCTTATGGATTACCCTGAAAAGTATACAAAAATGTTTTTTTAAGTGTTAAAAAATCCATTTTAAAATCTTGATTTTGAGGATGATGGCCTTTAAGATGCTCTTACTGGTGGTGAAGGTGAGCTAAATGTTAACTAATTACATGACCATTACAACAACTTGTCTATTAACCTATGTACCAATTTTTGTAGTCATAGCAGCCTCCAGTGGAGCCTCTCGACATGAAATATAACCATTATCTAAAAACTACATTATTTACTTTATGAATTTTAGTAGTTAAATTTGCAATTTTTTTCTTTTTTAATATTGCTTGGCTGGAGGCTGCTATGACTACAAAAATTGGACCATAGTTCAATATATAAGTTTTCTTCATGGGCATGCACTTTGATAACATTTAGCTCACCATCACCACCAGTAAGAGCATCTTAAAGGCCATCATCCTCAAAATCAAGATTTTAAAATGGATTTTTTTAACACATCAAAAAACATGTTTGTATACTTTTCAGGCTAATTTTTATTTTTAACATGTATTTAGCTTCATCCATAAGACTGGGGGTCGGCAGCTGTCCTCTAAAGTGATAGGGATAGAATTTCTTTTTTTCAATTATTTCTTATTTAGAAAAATCATTAAAATCTAGGGGCAAAACAAACGTTTTCTCATTGATTTTCTTTTGATTTGCATAATGAAGTGAAAAATACAATAATTTAGATTTTGATTGAAATATAAGCATTTTACTTTAAACAGAATCTTTTTCTTTTATCATACGTGTTGCTTTAACAAATAGAAACAATGTACTGTAAAGCTGTACACTTATGGTCTACCGTAGACAAAATATCCAGGAAAAAGTTAGATTGCATAATGAAGTGGTTCTGGGTTTAGTTTTTCATTTACGCATTCGCGGTCAAAATTTGATGTTTGTAATGTAATGATGAATGCTCAATGTCATATTATTAGGTGTCGTGTTAACAGAAACACTCCCTAATTGTATAATGTAAATAATTTCAGGGATAAGACTTAATGGATAAGACAATGGCCGATCAATTGATGTAAATCCCAATGATGATTCACATAATTAATTACCCCTTCAGTAGATTATAATTGCTGGTTGAAATGTTGCTTCGGACACTCAACTAAATTAACCAACCAATCAAAATTCAATAAAAGTTACCAAGGTATTTAAGTCAACGAATAAGAAAACGTTATTATAAGACTTTGGGGACTAGTGTAATAAACAGCCCAATAGATAGATGGACATAACTAGAGATAGATGAATAGACATAAAAAGATAGATATACTTAAATAGATAGATAGATGAATTGAATATTATTCAGACGCCTCTCTGTTAGCAAATTTGAACCACTCGCCAAGCTTTCATTCATTTTACAATTAGGTGTTCATACAATGAAATTTTCACCCAGTTTTTGGGTACCCCACCCTAATCCTTATATTAAAGTAACTGGATCTCTGTGTATATCTGTTTGTACCAAAGCATCTCGCTAACCGCTGAACCGATATAATTCTCCTTTACAGTGTAGCTTCTCTTAGGTTCTGGGTAGTATTTTAGGGGAGGGAAATCGCCAATAGAAAAGAAATTCTAAGAATATTGAAGTGTCGATAGATTTCGCCATTGTATGACTTACTTGCCTATTCAAAAAACAAAATAGTAATTGGGGAGGGGGGGGGGTTGACTTTCCCCCCCCCTTCCTCCTTTAGGACCCTAGAGACCTCTAGGGGCTTATCCGCTAGTAAATAAAATAGCAAGATTTTTTGAGTGAAGCTTAATATTTCAATAGAGTTTTCCAATAAAGGGAAACTTCACATAGGTCCTCGGATAGTTTAAGACTATTTTTTTAGATTAGGCAATGTGTTCTAATCTTTAAGTTGTTTTGTGAGAGTACCTATCACATTGAAATGAGCTTTCAAAAAGCGTAAACGATAAAAAGCGCAACAGTTTAAAATGTTTTTGTTGCTTGTACTCGTTTGATCTTATTAATATACAATTTAAAATCATAAACTCTTTATAATCTTTCTTTTAACATGCAACGTGTGTTCTTTACATCTTATTTGCCACCTATATATGCAGTAGCGAAGCAAGTATTATTTTAGGGTATGATCGCAAGTATACTTTCTATATTTCTCTTAAAATCGTGTAGAATGGATTTATAATATACGGGGATATTATGACAGAGGATAAATTGTCCTCAATTTTGGTTGCCAACATGTTCATCATTTATTGGTTAGTTCGTTCATGCAGTAGTAGACTAGGGGAAGGGGTACAGAGTTTGGATTGTGGAGGGTGGGTCTTTATTTTAGCCAGCTAAAAGTTTCACTTTATTAGAGAGCATGATAATCTTGTTTAAGATCCAAGTAATAATAAATCCATTCTCTTATTCTTTCCACATAGGGAGAATAAACATGATTAAATTATTATACTGATACCCAGTTTAAAATCACGTTCTCCTATTCGTTGGCGTAAATATCTCATAAGTCTTAAATTAAACTTGATTTGTTGGTTTAAATTAGCAGTTTCCAAACTTTTCAAACTAAATTATAATTTACAGTGGTAATTAAAATTTGACGTGGGTGATTTTGTTTAGCTTTTTGGGGAATTTCCAAGTTTATTGTAAATATATTACTAACTAAAGAAATTCCTTATTCATGATTGTTTTACTTACAAATCTTATCATTTGTGCCAATTATTATACATTTTTTATAATGTGTAGATAAATTGATTAAGATATTAATAAACACATTTAAGTATAAAGATTGACAAACGTCCATTTTGAAAAGATAGACAGATAGAATGACATAGCAATCATAGTGAAGATGTTTATCTGTATTAGAGAGCTAGAGAGTGATGATTTTTAATACAAGGCTTGCATTCAAAGTCGTAGGATTATTAGCAAGGAGCATAGCTTCTCTTTACCTAACTATTCAATGTTGTATGATTGTTAGCAAGGAGCATAGCTTCTCTATATCTAACTATTCAATGTTGTAGAATTGCTAGCAAGGAGCATAGCTTCTCTATAGCTACCCTCGGATAGCCTTCAGGGCGGGATACACCACGAGAGCTTATTTTAGTGTATCTATGAACCAAATCTTGCTTTTTGTTGTGCATTGTTATATAGACATGCGTTCTTTAGACAACCAACTCTTTGATTGCACAACCTTTGTCTTAGAAATCCTAAATGTGCATGGTAATATATGCGCCTATTTTAGATCAAGACATTCCCATATTCTAGCTATTTTGGTATTTTATGAAATAAGCTGCACCACAAATGATCGTTGGTATCCTTGTTATTAAGATAATAGTAATGAAGTTGAAAAATAGTGTTGAATATGACCTCAAGCAAATATTTAAACTGTTGCTATAATCAAGGGTTATATATCCTTTCATTTGGCTGAAAGTGTTGCGGAGTTAAAGGACAGTCAAAAATTTTTTACGTAGGTAACATTACTATAAATCATTTCATTTGGTTATGAATATTGCTAGTTTAGCGTATCCGCTCGTTGTCAAAAAGGCGATAGGTTCGAATCTTGGCCCGATACCGAGTCAAAGCTAAAGACGTTACTATAGTTTCTACTGCATATATGTCAGTTGGAAATGTTGCTGGTTTAAAGGACAGTAAATAAAAAAAAATTATAGACTAAAATTTATTACAATATATTTTTTTATAAATAATTTATAGCTCCAACCTGAAATTCTGATCATAGGTGCAGCTCAATGGTTGCAGGAGACCTGGAGGACCTGCAGGATAATACATGGAGCCTGGAATCGGAATGTTCACCAATATTTTGTATTTTAAAGACCATTGTAATATTTTGTAACTTCAAAGGCTTTGTTAAAGTAAAAAAAAAATCTCCCAATTTTTCAGGACAAAAATCAACTGTCCTTTTTAGTTTTAACAGTACAAGTTGTTACATGCATGTTTAAAATGAATGTTAAGGTTGTATCAGTGAAAAAATCTATATTATCATCATTAATCAGCTATACTCAGGGAGAGAGGGGACAATTGGCTGTTTATTACACTAGTCCAATGGCTTTGCAATAATGTTTTCTTAATGTTGGCTTAACAACTTTACGGACATTAATTGAATTTTAATTGGTTGGTACATTAATTTGAGTTTCCAAACGTTTCAACCACTTGTTGTAATCTACAGAAGGAGTAATTTTGTGTGTAATCATTGGGGAAGTACATCAATTTTTCGGTCATTGTCTTATCCCTTTAGATCCCTGTATAATAGAGGGGACAGGGAAATAGATAACAAATTAATGTGTAGGAAGCTATTGTCATTCAACATACACATACTTAGTTACAACAAAGCTAATGGTGGAGCAAAATCTTTCCTGTTATTTTATATTTTTTATATATTTTACTCAATACTCATATCGGCTTTCTCTTAGCCTTTAAGCTGTTGACTTAATTGTATATAGACACTCTCCTGAAAAGGATATTCCAAAAATGGAGCTTTTAGTGAGAAATTTAATGACATTTTTTAATTAGAATAATTTCCCTTAATTGTATGCAATACTAACAACTATTTCATTCAGATTCCTTTTGACAAACACGATTAGAGTGCACTTTTACAGGGAGGAAAGGGGGAAATTGGCCTAGTACGGAAAGTATCCATAATTATAAAAGTACGTTCTCCAATTCGTTGGCTAAAAACTTCGTGGACTTTTATTGGGTTTTATAAACTTTAATTGTTTGATATTATTCTTTAACAGTTTTAAACTACAAACAGGTGATTTTGTTAATCAAGATCAAGGATAAAAAACGATAATAATTTTTTTTTCTAAAAAAAAACAGAAGATAAATATTGAATTTAAAAGAAATGTTTAAATATCAAAAAAAATTAACATCAGTCACAATGAAAAACGGGGTTGGCACAAAAAACCCATTTAACAAACCCAAGGAGTATCATATTGAAACAACTTTACTTATAAAAATTAATAAAACATTTTTGTTTAATTACAAGGTAATAATCTTTAATAGTTATTTCTCGCATCGTATTATAAACAGCTTTCCGCGGATATAGAATGTACAATTATAAGATTAAAACTATTTTTTTTTAGCCCCGAGGTGCTGAATGCATGGGCTAAAAAAACTGGTTTTAATCTTATGATTGTACATTTTTATATTCGTAGAAAGCTGGATATAATACGATGCTAGACATAGTTTTTTCATATGGATGAGAACCGGTTCCTATCCACTGGATTCGAATGAATACGAGAAAAAACAATAAAACCAAAAGAAAACCAATAAAACCCGGGTTTTGTTAATAAAACCCACTGGGTTGTGTTATTTTTAAAAATCCGGGTTTTTACCAACCCTGACAAAAAAAACTGTTTTGTTATCCCTGAGGGACCAAAGGCACGGGCCTACCAAACTGGTATTACTATTCATATTAACATATGACAATTTCGACCCTTTCAAAATACTAAAATCATAAAAATGAATAAGTACGGTACTTACAACCATCATTCAATTTTCATTGATTTGGAATTCTTAAACATATCTTAATAGTAAAAATAAACGTATTGAATAGGTAATTAATTATGTTTGAAAAGAAACTCTATTTTGATTTTGATGTGTATTGGAGAAATTCAATATTTGAATGCCCCTTAGAAATATGATTTGTAATATTAATAATTTTAAATATATCATCATGTTAAAATGATGAGATGGTTACATTGAACCCCCCCCCTAATAACAGTCATTGACAATGTCCAGCAATTATATTTTTCTAATCTTGCACATCTGGGTATTCAACATGGTTTTCAGGTGTCTGGGCTTCCTGGAACGCTGACTCAAATTTTTCCATTATACTCTGTGGTTTAAAACCAAATTCAGACCATTGAGACCATTCAAGGTTGGCTTTCTTTTCAATTTTGTCTTTCCCTGCAATGTCTCCAGCAAGATGCAATTTTCCATCTTAGTAACCTTTGCCTCGGCTCTTCTGGTGAACTTGTCATTGATTCTTTTTCTTGTCGCAGAATACACTTGGCCCAAGAAATATCCATGGCCTTTCAGTGCCGAGTTTGGGTTTAACTCCTCTGTTTCCTTTTTTTTCTGTTTGATTTGTACCTGTACTGGGAAGAGTTTGATCATATAATTACATATATCCGATAATTTTAACTACTTCTGAGTTGTGGAGGCAATATCCTTGTCTGTTATAAAGCCCATGGCATAAATTTCCATATTTCCTCCATGTCTGCATTCTCTGTATGTCATCCCAGTTTTTGTCAGCAAATCTCTGATTTAGCTCAGCTAGTTGTTGAAGAGTCGTAATTGATTGCAGTACTGGTTTGGATGGCTTTTTTGTGGAGCTTCTGATACCTGCATTTTCTTAACTGCCTTTACTACTTTCACCAATTGATCAAGGATTTCCTTCATGTCTGCATTCATTCTCGCCCTAATACTGGCTTCCGTAGCAGCTAAACTTTTTTTTGTTACGGTTGTTTCAGGCGCAAGCACAGAATCTTCTGCTGGATTTTCTGGAGCTGGCAGGGTATATGGACAACTTGACGCTTCTAGATATACTGGCAGGGAGAGGAGTGTTGTAAACTGCAAACCAATAAGTTAGGCAAATCCGAATTTTTCATTTAGCAGCTGCGGTATTAATTTTCAATAGATGCACTATTAATATAATTTGTTGATATATCCCTTGATTAATAGTTTCCAATGTTGAATTGCTTAAAATTAACGTCAGTGAATCACAATGACTAAAAATATTTATTTAGAGGTAAAATAAGTGAACCAAAAAGAATATTCCATCAATTTATTGCTTATTATTGCTAAAATCAGTAAATTTCAATCAAATAACACATTAACATAAGATATATCATTAAAAAAGGATTAAATATTATGGAAATATATATTTTCTATAAAAACAGTGTCTGGGAAGGATGCTGTATCCCCCCAAGAGGTATGAGACTTACAGACAGGATAGTTATAGAGCAGCTATAGCAAAGATAATCTACCTGTGTCTGCAAAGCAGGGCTGATCAAAGTTACCACAAGAATCTCCAGAGGTTATCCAAAGGGTGCACGGCTGGCGGGACGGGAGTACAGTTAGGGTCTACAGAGAGGCGGGCAGGGCATTTAATGGTTCTGGAAATATTATGGAGTTCTTGATTTAAATACCTAAACAAGATATGTTATAAAATTGGCCAGGTGGTTGAAGCCTAACTTCACCCGGCCTAATCTACGTCCTATCCTCCCCCCAATTACATTATATTAGTGGGGAAAAGAGAAAGGGTCAGTGTAAGTGTATTATATAGAGAATTAAGCTGTACCTGGTTGTTAAATCTGGACAGCTTAGTTCTCTAAAGAGCCGGCGAACATTATAATTAAGCGGTCTGAAAAATGAAAATCTTTATTTGCTGTTTGCAACCGCGAAATTAGAATGTCTGCCACAGTGAGCCACAGGCAACCCGTGTTCTTCTCCAGTGATTTGGTGGCCTGAAAGTGTACATACATTAGTGTACATGACACTCCCGGCAAGAAAACGAAGAACATAGGGCTGCGGGTTGATCACTGCAGTTTACAATATGAAGACAGATGATAGGATACAATACCCCCAGAAGCATTTGCCCTAACGTGTCTTATCTTAGGAGGTGTATTATAGAGTGGCTGTGTGTTTCATTTTTGGATATTTATGCCATCTGAAAGACATTTGAGTTTGAATAAGAAATAGAAGGAAAACATTTGAAAAAGAAGCAAAACAATCTAGATTTACATGTTTTGAAATCTAATGCTGAGGTTGTCAATCTTGAGGGCCTCAATCTCTGCCCTGGCGGCTGTTGTCTCTGCCCGAAGCTGGGTGACTTGCTTGAGCGCCTGTTTGGAGGTTTTTTTAACCTTTCTAAATTTTGTTAATGAAATTTGGCGCAAAGGGGTCACAACCTTAAGGCGCCACCACGCCGGTGTGATAGACCAGTGATACGCCTCGGCAGCCGGACCCATCTCCAACACAAACCTAAATACTCTGTCCCGTATGACATTGACCTCATACCTGGCGAGGGCTTCAGGCATGCGGGGGGCCCAGGATGTCCAGCTATCCAGATCCTCTTCAATACTGGAGAAACGGCGGGCGTGGCGGTTCAGATACCGCGAGTTCAGTTTATCTTGTGGGAAAAGTCTGGCGTGTTCCTCCAGACCACGGCGGATCATCTCCATTGCGCCTTGGATGTCCCGGACTTCACAATTTATATGTTTCATCTGATTATAGGGCTTGAGGGAGGACAGCAAGTGAAACTGCACACTCATTTTTACGATTGAATTCAGATTTTTTCTGAAAGTATAAAATCATGATAAAATTATTTATTTATTTTTTTTGTTTTGTATAAAACATAAAATGCGATTTTTTTTCATTTGACACCTGGCATGGGGGTTCAAAGGATCCATCCCCATACTGCCAGTCAAAATGGTGATGGTGATCACGTTCACTAGCATAATGGCTAACATATCTACCCTCAGTTATGGGGGTGTTAACATGATGATTTTTAATGCGCCCTCCGTTGGCTCTCTTGAACTCTAGAAGTCTCTTATCCATTGAGGAGGTCAGTTTAAGCACTGTAGAGGCTGGTACAGAGGCTGCGGCCTCTTGTATAGCTTACCTGGCGACCATCTGCATCTATATGATGTTTTATGATACTACAGTAATTTTCAATGGGGTTAAGGTCAGGGGAGTTGGCCGGCCAATCCATAATTTTTGCTTCGCCAATACTTTTTTCTTAACCCTTACAGATCGGGGGAGGGGGGCTCAAAGAGCCCCCCCCTCTAGTTTTTTCAATCTAATTTTTTTTGTAGGTAAGATGGAGAGCTGTAACTTCATGACTTTTTAAGTTTAGTAATTTTACGTCGGCAAGAGTTGATTTTATTAGGATATCTGGTCTGTGTCGGTCGTGGTGTCCGGTCAAAGTCGGTTTGGTAGCAAAAAAAATTAGAAAAAATTCTAAATAAATCTTAATTTCTACATTATGACTTTTGTGTATAAGGTAGAAACCTAAAATTTTTTTGGTAATTACTTAGATATCAATGACCATCTGAGAAAAGTGGTGTTATGACCGTTTGACCGCTCCCTGACCGACTTTATGACCGATTTTGTCCGGCTTTTACTACAGACATGTATCATGAATATCATGGCTTCTATTACAGCTAGAGACCTATAATTTTTTTTGGTAAATCCTTGAGCAATAATAAACAGATATAAATATTAATTTGCGCCGACAATCGCCGTTTTACCGCCATAACCGCCGAAAATGGCGGTTTCCGTTATTTGCCGTTTTTCGGCGATGATCAGAAAAAGTAATTTTTTTGTTATGAAAAATAAAAGTTCGTCCTAAAATTTGGTCATCCTAGCTGCAAAATTGGCCGCTCTACAGCTGTTTTAAAATTTAGCGGCTGGCCGCTAAAAAGCGGCTAAGGAGCGGTCTGACTGCTATGACTAGAAAAAGTAATTTTCTCTAAAAATTCACATGAACCACCAGAAAAAAAATTCATGTCTTTATCTGTACCAGGAGCCAAGATAGAGGGGGGGGCTCTTTGAGCCCCCCCCCCCCCCCCCCCCCAATCTATTAAGGTGGGAATTGGGGCCCAATCTGTAAGGGTTAAGGTAATCCATAGAGTACTTGGAAAGGTGAGAACAAGCATTGTCCTGCATAAAAATCAATTTTCTTTTAGATGCAGGTTTGAAAGCCTTATACCAAGGGAAGAAGGCTCTGTCTAACAGGCTACAGTAATTTATGGAGTACCGTTTTACATCTTTTTCCATCTTGTATGGTCCAACAACTGTGTCCCCTATAATCCCTGCCCAAATCATAACCCCTCTACTCCCCTGTTGATGCCTATAGCGGGTTCCATTGTTTTGCTTGTTTAGAACCCAACCATCAGGGCCATCCAAGGTAGCTCGACACAATAAAGGTACTAAGAAAGAGAGGGAATGTCTGATTGAGCCAATAGGAGAATTGCATCGGAATTTACATTGGATCTCATTGGTTGAAATTATGTACACATTTTCCTACGAAGGCATGTTTTTTTTCATTTCGTACATACATAAAAGTCAGCTGTTAACAGTATATTTTCTTAGTAGAAAGCTTTGCGGAATCAGAATTAATTGCCCAAAAATTTCGTTTACAATTTGAAAGCTTGAAACAATGTTGGATTCTTAAAAAAAAGTTAGGCTGGCAACTCGCTGGTGAGGCAAAATTAATTTTGTGAAAAATCCTCCAAAATCGAATAAAAAAATTTACAAAAATGAAATTAAATCTTAAGAGGGTTATTAACATATGATTTTGTTTAATTTTTGTAGATTTTTAATGTGCTTTTGGATGATTTTTCATAAAAATAATTTTGCCTCACTATCGAATAGCGAGTCTATCATTTTTTAAGAATCCACATCAGCTTGAGTCAAAAGTAAACAATACTTTTGTCTGCTAGGAATGTTCTCTCTTAGATTTGACGAAAAAAGGGTTCAGAATATTCTTCTACTCTTCTATTTCTATTCTCGACACTCATCAGTAAAAACTACCTGGCTTAAGTCAGTCTTTAGGTACTTGACTACCCATTCTAGACGTTTGACCTTGTGGCTGTAGGTCAGGGGACAGGTAATGAGAGTTTTTTTTACCTCACCCATACTTTATAGCACATGGTTCCTAGTAGTCTTAGGAATATCAAACAGCTTCCTGAAATATAACTTGGCTGCTAGCATGTTGGTTTCTGGACAATTCTAGTTTAATTTTTCTCAATTCACGATCACTAATTGTTCTCCTACTCCCATTTTTTTCTTTTTTTCTTTTATTTCTTTTCAGCTTGCCTTTGTTAAAATATTTTTGCATTGTTCTGTGATCACGGCAAGTTTTTTGGCAATTTCTACACTGTGGGCTACAATTGAATCAAGACAAAAGTAAGTGCCGAGCCCTGGGACCTATGTAGGGTGAAAATAGACATAAATCCTTGATGATTCCAGGTGGAGACAAAATATTTTAGCGGGGTCTTTTGGTTTTTTTTCAATTCTAAGTTCTGAAAAAAAAAAAATTTTAAAATATGAAAATCTTTAATAAAAAACAAACAAAAAATAATTTTTAATATTTTTTTTTATTTAAAGATACAAACAACTTGTATAAATACTATAAGCTTTAAAAAAATCACAATTTTCAAATTTAGACTTTCAATAAAAAGATTTGTAGAAAAAACCTAACAACAAATTCTAACATATTTCTGATCAACATAGCAATAAAACGTCTTTTGCAAAATCTTTATCATCAAAAATAAATAGCACTTACTTAAGACTTTTTTTCATTTAAACTTATACTTTTAACATTAATTAACTTTAAAGATTGAATTTTTAAAAAAGAAAGGTTGCGTGATTTTTTATTCATAATTAATTGCCTAATTTTGAGATTCAGATAAAAAACTTTACTACTTTATATTAATTGATAATCTAATAGCAGCGGCTACGCCTCTAGAGGCATATGAGGCCGTTGGGTTGGGGGGGAAGTCGAACCCCCCTTACAATTACAGTTTTTTTTTAATGAAAAAGTTAAAAACATTTATTTTTGAGAGTTAATTCTCTTGGGATAGTGATGGTACCCTTCCCCAAAATAGTAATAAACCTTACCAGGACATATAAGAAGCTACCATGTAAAGGAGAACCATATTGGTTCAGTGGTTAGTGAGATCCCTTGGTGCACAAAGACTCACATAGAACCTGTTACTTTATTATAAAGATACATATATACACAGAAACTCTACAATCAGAGTATGTCTGTTTGTTCATTCGTCTGTATAAAAACAATACAGAATATATTTATTTTGCTAAAGCGGCTACGCCCTTAGAGGCCTTTAGGGGCACTTAAGAGGGAAAGAAGGGGTTGAATTCAACAACTATATTTTTTATTTTAGGCTTAAAAAGAAAAGGTTTTGTTTGTGTGTTGTGGTCCTTTTTTAAAGGGCGATTTCTCTTCTCTTTCTCAAAAAAGTTATGAACCTTCCAAGGACCAATGAGAAGCTACATAGTAAAGTAAAAAAAGAACCATATTAGTTCTTAAGCATTAGAAAGTTGGACAAACAGAAATCAATCTATTTTGTATCATAAATAGTGCTTTAAAGCAGGGAGAGAAATATATCGTTTAAAAGTTATATCCCTGTATAAAAAAGATAGGATGTCTGTGTGTTTTTTCTGTCTGTGCCTAAAGTTCTTGCTAACCGCTGGACCAATTTGGTTCTTCTTTATTGACCAATCTTTTAGACTGATATAGGATCAACATATTAAGGAGTAGTTCAATGTCTATTAATCCTTATATAAAAGTAACAGTTTCTGTGTCTGTCTGTTTGGATGTGTGTGTGTGTGTGAGGGTGTCTGTCGGTACCGAAGATTCTTTGTAACCGCTTAACTGATGTAGTTCTCCTTTTGGTTCCAGCTTTTCCAGAATTTAGAAAAAAATGAGTTCCTACCCAACATTTAAAAAAAAAACTTTTTCTTTTACATACTATAACTGAAAGTAGGGGAGGAGTCAACTTCCCCCCACTTATCGAGGGCCCCTAGATGCCTCTAGGGGCAAAACCGCTAGTGATAAAATAATTTTTATCTTGAATTTTGATTAAATTGTTCTTTTTCCATTTAATAAAATATAATTGTAATTATCAACCTCAAAGAATATCCAGAATTAGGTAATTGAATTTAACAAGGGAAAAAGACAACATCCATAATTAGTGAAGCTCTTAAGTTTAAAAGAATACAAATAAAGAAAATAGCAAGTGTAATATACAGATGCAAAGATATATTAATCAGAGCGAGATGGGTCAATGGACTGTTTATTACAGTAGTCCCCATAGTTTATTATAGCAATTTGTTATTCGTTGCCTTAACTACTTAGGGGACTTGTTGCGATTTTTGTTTGGTTGGATTATTAAATTAAGTGCCCAACGTTTCAACCATTAACTGAAACATACAGAAGGGTTATCCATGTATCATGTTTGGGAATGTAAATCAATTTAGCGGTCATTGTCTTATCCCTTTAGATCCCTGAATAGTAATTAACAATGATCAATGGTTTTTTTTTCTATGTAGCTTCTCATTGGTTCTTGGAAGTTTTATAACTTTTTTTGGGAGGGTACCTCCACCATCCTAGGAGAAATCACCCCCTAAAAAAGGACCCCATTTCACACACAAAAAATAACTTTTTCTTTTTAAGTCTAAAATAAAAATCTAGTTGTAGAATTCAACCACTTCTTCCCCTCTCAAGTGCCCCTAAAGGCCTCTAGGGGCGTAGCTGCTAGTACCAAATAAATATATTCTGTAATATTTTTATACAGACGGATAAACAAACAGACTTACTCTGATTGTAGAGTTTCTGTGTATATATGTATCTTTATAATAAAGTAATAGGTTCTATGTGAGTCTTTGTGCACCAAGGGATCTCACTAACCACTGAACCAATATGGTTCTCCTTTACATGGTAGCTTCTTATATGTCCTGGTAAGGTTTATTACTATTTTGGGGAAGGGTACCATCACTATCCCAAGAGAATTAACTCTCAAAAATAAATGTTTTTAACTTTTTCATTAAAAAAACTGTAATTGTAAGGGGGGGTTCGTCTTCCCCCCCAACCTAAGGGCCCCTATATGCCTCTAGAGGCGTAGCCGCTGCTAGTAGAGTATCCCATGATATAAAGCAGTAAAGTTTTTTATCTGAATCTCAAAATTAGGCAATTAATTATTAATAAAAAAATCACGCAACCTTTCTTTTTAAAAAGTTCAATCTTTAAAGTTAATTAATGTGAAAAGTATAAGTTTAAATGAAAAAAAATTATTAGTAAGTGCTATTTATTTTTGATGATAAAGATTTTGCAAAAGACGTTTTATTGCTATGTTGATCAGAAATATGTTAGAATTTGTTGTTAGGTTTTTTCTACAAATCTTTTTATTGAAAGTCTAAATTTGAAAATTGTGATTTTTTTATAGCTTATAGTATTTATATAAGTTGTTTGTATCTTTTTGTGAAAAAAAATATTGAAAATTATTTTTTGTTTGTTTTTTATTAAAGATTTTCATATTTTTTTCAATTTTTTTTCAGAACTTAAAATTGAAAAAAAAACCAAAAGACCCCACTGAAATATTTTGTCTCCACCTGGAATCATCAAGGATTTATGTCTATTTTCACCCTACATAGGTCCCAGGGCTCGGCACTTATTTTTGTCTTGATTCAATTGTAGCCCACAGTGTCTAATGTATCATTGCCCTGACTAAAAAGAGTATGAATTTGAGCCTTTTCTTGTTGACTCAAGTCCTTTTTACGACCCATAATTCTGAAAAGAAAGTAAATTTTTAAATTTTTTTTTTGTTTAGTAAAATTTACTAAAAACATGAAAATAAGTAAAAAAAAACACTAAAAATACCAAAAAAATTACATTTGCTTTTTTATGATGGTGTCACCTTGAAAACAAACAGCGTACTAAAACTTCTGTACAGAAACTTGTTCTATAACAAAATATCTAAAAAATAGATATCTGCATAGTTTATGGTTCGCAGTTTATATTGTAGTTGGGATGGACCTGGCTGATTTGATAAATATGGATCTTGAGCTTCTGGAGTGGATAAATCAACTGGAGCTTCTTTTAGTAACTCATCTTGAATAATACTTTTGGGTTTACACCAGCAAACAATGAAGCAAACTCCCCTGACGCCATAACACTAACAGTATACCCCTGATACATTTGCTTGTCAGGAGCTGGTTCCACTTTGGATTTCTAAGCTCTTACTGGTGGAGGTGATTTAACTCCTTGCCTGTAGCATAATTTGAATTATCATATCTTTTACTCTTAGCTGGTTCTTTTCTAGTTTCCTTTCCATTTTTTAATCTCTTAGTGAAGTGAATCAAGTAAATTTTGCTTGGTCATTTTATAAGATATATTCAAAAGTTAAATTTTGATCAGCCAAGCTGTTTAGGATACAACTTTGATATTTTATTTTTAGTGTCATGTCTCTTTGTGGATATGATTTGATGCTAGCAGCTGCGCCCTCATCATTTAGAGCAGAACAGGAAAAAGAATATCCTATCTGAAACTTAAAAACATACATAAAGCTCTTCTCTTATGGATAATTAAATTGGTTCGGTTTTAATGTGATCTTAACAAACAAACGAACGTATAAATCTTACCTACTACTTTATAAAATAAGAAAACAATGCATTATAAAGCACACGACAAATCTCAATTTAATATATTATGGGGCATACAGTAACATTATTATGAGCATTACAGACACTTTAACAAGGAACACAACATCCAGAGTTGAGTTATTATTATTTTTTTTTGGGGGGGGGGGGCTTGCTGTCTATGTTCATCGGCTATTGTTGCTAAAAATTTGGTCAACAATATATATAATACCGGTTATCATCGGCGGGATATCTGGCGAGGGTAATTTTTCATTGCAACACTGTCTTAACCTCTTTTCGAGGAAGCTTTGTGTTTGTCAAGATCGAAATTAATTTCCTTATTCTATAATTCCAATCCAGAAAAAATGTCGTCTTTGTTTAACTTTTCTTTTCCTAAAGAGTGGCGGCATTTGAATATTGTTTATGTTTGGGTCTCTCCACGTTACTTTTGAATTATATGTGTGTGGATAAAGATTTCGGAGAATTGAGTCGGGCCTATCATTGGTCTCAAAGTGCGTGAATAACCCTAGTATGCCAGGTGCTTTAACCATAAGAACTTCAGGACTTTGAAATAGTTTGTGTCAATAAATCTATACTCAAACCTGCTGTTGAAACTTGATGGTTCCTGGTGTTGGGGGTTTTGTCCGTAAGACTAAGATCTCTAGAACCAAAGTGTTATGGTTAAGACAAACACCCTAACCAAAAAGAAATGCCTAAAAAACAGTCAAATCAATGCATTTAAATTGTATTTTTTTAGTTTAACGCTTTTTTATTTCTCTTAAAATTATAAGTTATTTGACATTTTAATATATAAAGTCATTATTTATAGAAAAGGTTTGCTTTTTAACAGGTCATAATGTCATAATCATGAGGGTTTATATAACCCTTTGTACTTAGTGATGAGAAGATACTATTTCAAAAATTATAATCTATTTAGCTTGCTCATATGGACCTCATTTATTGTTTTATTATATATAGGGTAAAGAGGGTTTTAGCCAGCTGTGAGCATCCCTTTATCAAAGTACATGAAAATCTTATTCAAAAACTAGATATCATATCTGCTATTCTGAGAAATGTACTGCTCCTATAACGGAAATAAGCTATTTTTTGGGGGGTTTAATTCACCGAGAGTGACATAAATAAATTTAAGGGGGGGGGGGGGCAAAAACCCCTTAACATAATACAACTCTAAATTGATATTGTAAATTATAATGTATTCTAAGTTGATATATTAACAGCATACGTTTGTCTGTTGGTAAGTAAAAATAGTTGAGATTGTTCCAAAAAGATAATTTGGTAAAGCGCAATAATTTAAATGGCAAAATTGCATACACCACTTGCATTGCCATAGATCACAAATATGAACTATAGCCCACCCTTGCGATTAAACAATAGTGTTCATGCAATACACCTACATAATTTATTTAATTAGCCAAATTGTTTTGTATTTTTTGTTGTTGTTAAAGGATGGATTAAAAAATTATGAGCATGAAAATAATTTAAACCAGCCCAAACAAACGATATTGATTCAATGCGTCTAAATTCGTGTACTTATTTGGTTGGAAAGTACGAACACTGCGCCAACAGAAAATTGGCAAATCGTGAATTCATATTGCAAGGGTTTTCTGTACAGGTATTCTTACAAAACTGTTTCATCTATTAGATTTTAAGGGAAAAGGATACGCCAATGGACGATAACTTTACGTTGTTATAACAATAATAAACATATTTAAAGCAGCTGAAAAGCTAAAAAAACAGCTAGTTTGAATCAACCAATCGAGATTTAGTAAAATATTTTGTTTTTAGCGAACAAAAACTTTGGGTACCAATTTAATTTACAATTGAACTGTATCTCCATCCCTAATAAAATTACATTATCAAAAAAATGGTATGTTGTTTTATATAAACTTTAGCAGATTTTTGGATAAAAATGTCAAAACAAAGCATAAGAGCTGTATCAAGCTTTAAACACATGCTAAAATTTTATATGGGTCTTAATACTGGATTTTTATTAAGCCATTCTAAATTCCCCTACAAAATAGCTCAAAACCTTTCCTGTACCAATACAAAATTAACTTAAATTTATTGTTTAGCCATTTTTGAGATTGTACTGGACATACAAAGAGACAGACATTCAAACTAGTATTTATTGCATTATATTATACTAGCGGCTACGCCCCTAGAAGCCTCTAGGGGCACTTATGTCGACCTCATTCCATTCTAAATTTGAATGTCAATTGAGTAAAAAAACAATTTTTTTTTGGGGGGGGGAGGTGGTGAAGACACCCTCCCCAAAAATAATTAAAAACCTTCCCAGGACCTATAAGAAGCTTCACTGTAAAGGAGAACAATATCGGTTCAGCGGTTAGCGAGATCCTTCGAGACAGACAAAAAACGCTTACTACTTTATATAATAGGATACAGCTTTCCGCGGATAATAAAAATCATAAATTATATGATTAATACCAGTTTTGTAAGCCCTCGGTGTAAGCATAAATTTAGGATAAATTCATATTTTATTTATGATTTTTATTTTAATATTCGAGGAAAATTGTCTGTGATACTATGCTTTATGTTTTTCAGTATGACGGTTCTAAACCTCCTGCGTATGTTAATCGGTTTTAAAGCCATACTGAAAAGTATCTTTTTATGCAAGTATTAACGACGTTTTCTTTCCCACCGTTTAAATTACTTTTTAAAATTGGTTTGATCCTAGATTAAAAAATCCACGAACTTTTGTTGAAAATATGTATGATAGCTAAAACATTCAATTCATGGCAGAGATTTAGATGTATACATTTTTATATAATAAAATATTTTATAGAATAGAGGAATGTCCGTAGGTCTATCCGACAAAATTCCTGCAGTTGTATAGGATAGATATTTGGAACTTATCTAATAGTTATTTATCGCATCGTATTATAGACATCTTTTTGCTGATATTAACGTGAAAAATTTTAATATCAAAACCAGTGATAGACCTAGGGTGGCCGAAGGTCCCAGCTTTCAAGACTGCTATTAATTTGATGAAAATATGATTTTATTTTAATATTCTTGGAAAATTGGATATAATTCAATGCAATACATGAATTTTCAGTACTGGTGATTCAGCGGATATTCATCGACTTCGAAGCCATACTATCTATTAATTGTTTACAAAGCCCTTTATTTGCTATGAACGATGTCTGTCTGTCTGTCCTGGGAAGCTTTATAACTTTTTTCTAGGGGGTGGGACATCCCCAACCCCCCCAAAAATGAAAATACCCCCCCCCCCAAAAAAAAAAAAAAAATCTTTTTAAAACTAAAATTAAAATAGTAGGGTCGACTAACCAACCCCCCCCCCAAAAAAAAAAAATCCCCCCCCCAAAGAAATTTAAAAAACTATAATGGAACAAGTCATCCTTGTTTATACTAAAAAATTATGTAGTTTATTCAATTTACTCTATGCACAAACTGTTTTCATACAAAATGGTCAAACATAGTGTGTAATGTAAGATCTGCAGAACGGCAAGAGAAAAGTAGAAAATATGTAGAATTTCGCTTTACAATAGCTTAAAACCACCACAGGACCAATAGGTATATACCCTGAAGAGTAGAATCCGATCGGTTCAGTAGTTACCGAGATCTTAAGGGACGGACAGACGGACAGACAGACAGACGGACGGAGAGACATCATTCTACTTTGTATTATAGATATATGTAGATAACATTATTTGTTTACTAATTAATATTAAATCCCTTTCATATACAATAACAAGGATGGCAACACAAACAAGTAGCGAAGCTTTAAAATCAACTTACTTAAAGCGATGAATGGATATACGTCCCCAATGATTATGAACAAGATTACCTCTATCCATAATAAAATTATTGTTTGAAAAATTTAGATACTACTTATTTATAACCAACCAACCAATAAAAATTCGAATGAGTACCCAAAGTTTTTGATACAACGAATAAGATAAATAGGTTAAAAAACTTTGGGTACTAAAGTTTTTCTTCAGTAAAAAACTGTTGGGTCTAGCGAGTTATTCTTGTACAGAAAAACTTTCCTGTTCAATAGTAAATATGAGCAAGCTGCTCTCTACAATTTTAATTAATTTAAGATACCAATCAAAAGAGTAAAATATATTTAATAGAATCTTTGTCAAAACCAATAATATTGATTTACAGAAGGATTATTTTTAGATACATACTTATTAAGGATGTAATAGTTATTTCTTTCATCGTATTATAAACCGATAGAATGTACAATTATAAGATTAAAACCAGTTTTTTAGCCCCAAGGTGCCGAAGGCACGGGCTAAAAAAAAATGGTTTTAATCTTATGATTGTACATTTTCATATTCGTAGAAAGCTGGATATAATACGATGCTAGACATAGTTTTTTCGTATGGATAAGAACCGGTTCCTATCCACCGGATTCGAATAAATACGATAAAAAACAGTAAATGGATGATTTTAGGAATTTTTGAAAGATATCCAATGATGTAATTGACATTTTAAGCTAAACTAATTGGTTCAAAGATAACACAATGTATAGCAGCTCTATATACAGTAGACTATAAAAGTTTTAAAGATTTTTAATCAATATAATAGATTTGAAATCTGCATAAAATTTTAAGGATTTTTTATAAAATTAGTTTTTTATATAATTCTTTATTTAAAGGCGCAAATACAAATTAAGTTAAATAATTTTGAGGTCTGTGATTGGTGGATTGAAAACTATCTGCGCTCTGATTGGAGAAGCTTAAGTGACGTACATCATTCAACCAATTAGAGCGTAGGTAGTTTCCAATCCAGCTATCCTATTGGTCAAAATTTATTAACTTAAATCGTATTTGCGCCTTTGAATAAAGAAATATATAAAAAACGAATTTTATAAAAAATCCTTAAAATTTTATGCAGATTTCAAATCTATTATATTGATTAAAAATCTTTAAAACTGTTATAGTCTAATATACAGGTCTATTCGTTTGTCCGTTATAAATAAAAATTGTCAGTATTGCTGTTCCCCAGTGTATTTTTTTGTTAAAAAGGGCTACATTATTGAATCTAAAGTATTGTAATGAATTTATTATTATTTAGATCTTACACCAGATTAGCATGTGCTTAAATAAAGTGAAACTAGTAGCTGGCTAAAATAACGGCTCATCTTTATCCCGTCCCCTATTATCCTACTTGACTGAACTGACCAATAAATGATGTCCATGTTAGAATGACGTCAATTTTTCCAATGTCATAATATCTATGTATATTATATATCCATTGTAATCTATCTATTCTATCTATTTGAATATAGATAGAATAGTGTTTGTGTCAATATATTATGTAAAAGAAGCTTTAAGTAGCTTTAATAGGTTTTTTAGTGTAGGGTTAGAGAAAAATTTTGGTTATTTATTATTTTACATAAAAATATATATGAAAAGTTGCACATTTAGAACTTATAAACAAGCGTTGTGCAATAAAGGAGTCGGTTGGTTGTCTTTAAAAGTTGATATATTAAAAGCTTGTGACCTACGTTGTTACCAACCGTTTCAGAGGTATTAATCAGATATTAGTTCTTTAAAGACAGACAAGAAAACCTTGTAGTTATGGATAGGTCAAACATAATTTTTAGTTATATTCCAGTATGGCTGCGAAACCAATTAAAATCCATTGGATTATAACCGGTTCTATTCTGAAAAATCCTGTATAGGATCGTATTACAAACAGTTTTCCACGAATATTAAAATGCAAACCATAAAAATAATACCGGTTTTATACCTAAACTTTTTCAATACAACCCTATTTTGTCAAAATTGAAAGGAGAAGCGTAAAAAGATCTTACTTAGAGATAAAAATATGTCAGAGACCGTGTTACTTACAAGCTAGCTTAATCATGGATATGGATCAGAATTCTCAAAAAAAAGAAATAGTCGATACATATACGTCCAAGGGTGGGGGTAAAACATACAATATATTACTCTCCTCAAACCCAATTTTACCCCCATAAAAAAACAAAGCTTAGACATCCCTTGCTTGTGTGAACTGGACCCAACCCCCTACCCCCGCCTTTTGAGTGAAACATAAAAAAACTATGATAATATAACTTTTAAAATATCATGGATTAATGTTGTATGTAAAGAAATATAGTGTCTTACTAATTGTTTTTCAAAATACGTATCCATACTAGTAGAATTAGTTAAATAAGCTACTTAACAGTCAAGTAATAACAAGGATAATATATCTACAAAGTTAAGGGGTGATTATGTAGGAGTGTCTAAAATTTTCAGGGTTCGGAAGCCGCGCCTCATCCGCGCATAAGCCTCAGTTTTAAACCTGCTTGTGAGCAGAAAAAGAAATTTTTGAAAGAAGGATTGTCTACTAAAGAGACAGTTTTATACATCCAGCTAAATTTTATAGTGATAAAATGAAGATTTCACTGAGGCTTACACGCGGCTTACGCGCGGCTTCCGATCCCTGAAAATTTTAAATTAATTAGGTATTTCTATATAGGTTAGGTTGGGTTAAGATATGAATACAATAATAAGCCCTCCGCTGTGGTTTTGCATTTAAAAACCCCTACAAGGTGGTTTATAATAGGTTAGGTTAGGTTAAGTGTCCACTCCGACGTTTGTCCACTCCAACGTTTGTCACTCCTGCATTTGTACTAGAACCTTGAGAATTAAATTAGTTACAGAGATGCTACGCTTAAAAAACCTAATATATTGTAAACTACTAATTGGTAAAGGGCCTATTATTCCAACAACAACAACAGAACATCAATACAAAAATATGTCGTAAAAAAGTACCAAGACCACCTTGAATTGGCAATACGTTTTGTCATGAGAAAAACAAGGATGACAATATCCGACAAGGATCATGCTAACCGCTACATTGATAGGTTGCTTTTCTTAGGTCCAAAAAAATGAACCCCTCCCCACCTACCCCCTTAACACCTTCCCTTCCCCTCCTTCTTAATCATCGAACTGATCAGTAAGTGATGTACATGACAACAACAAAAATTCTATATCCTTACATATTCTTGGTAATAAAGGTAAAGCCATAAAAGGGTAAATGATTTTAATAATCATAAATAATCTTAATATTACTTTATCTCAAGCTTGCTAAAGCATAAACTCAAAATCAATTGCATTTAAATTTTTATTTCAATGGAATTTTTATTAAGCTTTAAATGAAATCTTTTTTATTGTAGAGAGAGAGAGGAAATTCGGACAATTGAGTTGAAGCTTAATTAGAGTGATCAATATTTTCATTTCAAAATTTTTAACAGGTTCGTGCACATGATTCTGCGTAGCTTATGTAAGTTTTAAAAGAGTATGCAGGTACTTTAAATCTTTGGGATCTCCAAAAATTATCATCTAGATAAGGAGCAAATCTGTTTATAATTATAATTATCAATTCTTTAATATTCATGGAAAATAACGATGCTACACATGATTTTTCAGTATGGCTGAGAACAGCGGATATTTATCGATTTCGAAGCGTGCTGGAAAAAAAGTTTGGGTCTAAAAAATATCTAGAATAAAAAGATATTAAAGTTGGTCACGGCTCAAATAAATTCAATATTCAAAATTATGCAATCAAAATAACGGATTTATTATTACTTGGATGTTGCACCAGCTTTTCATATGATCTAATAAATTTTTTTCTCACACCTAGCTAGAATAAATGTTTCCATCCATCTCTCCTACTGGATGAATAAACTGAAAAATTAATGTGGGCCATGATATCAAGCTAAATTAATAACAAATTTACCGTAGTCAAAATATCCAGGTATTGGCATCAAAATAATGGATAAAAGATAACTAGAATAAGAAAGGTTAATTTAAGCAAAGCTAAAATACCATATAAACTTATAAAGTAACATATAGTAAAACGATCTATCAAAAAAAATTTCTGAAGAGTTTAGTATTGCCCGTTGGCTGATTTTAGGCTAATTTAGGGAGGTTACGATAACTTCGAGATAAAAATTACCTCCCACCCTGACTGAATGAATTGAAGAATAGCTTTACTTTTAAAAATTATTGAATTCTTTAAGTGGAACGTTAGTTTGAATTAAGAAAATTAAATAAAACCCTTTAAAAAAGTTTTTTTTTCATCGCACCTCGTGACTAACAAAACTATTAATAACTTTTCATTTAATATCCAAGGAAAGCTGTCTATAATACGATGCGATAAATACAATTCAAGTTTCAAAATTTACAGAATAACCTTTGTAAATAATTTTGTACTTTAAGTTTTCGTGTCCTTGTTTAATGTTTACACAGTGACAGATACCTATAAGTTCCAGAATGTACACAAGTTATAAAAGTACAAGGTCAAATAAATAGTAAAATACTGCTTCTAAAAGTTAAATTACTTATTATCACTATGTAAATTTCAGTAAATAATTAAACATTTCTAAAAATATTTGCAAAACTCAAAAGAATTATTCATCCTGTATTATAAATTATTAGGGTTATATTTGTCTGAAGCTTAAGATCTAAATAACAACTTAACTGATTGGATTCTCTAATTTTGTAAAGCTTCATAAAGTTTTTGGAATGGTTTTAAGCTATTTTTCGATACCCTTTCTGATTCCTCGAATACAGAGCCTCTGGATGCTAGGAGCGCAGCGGCTATTGTACTACAAAATACTATGTACAAAAATGGACAGTGAATTTGCATGTCATTCTGTTACATCTCAAAGAAAACTTAGCGGAACGAAATGAAGACTAAAGAATCAAGAACGCTTTCGTCCATTAAAAAACAATAGTACAAGATTTATTAAAATTCTTTATTAGAACATATTTTTTCTTTGTATGAGATTAAAGATTAGAATGATAAATTGTATGGACTAATGGGAAGCTTGGAAAAATGGTAATGATTTTTCTAATGTTATAATAACCCTTTCTTATTCGTTGACTTTACATTTTTAGGGACTTTTATCAAATTTAATTGGTTGGTTCATTAGGTTTATTAATTTATTGGCCATTGTTTCTTTAGATCCGTGATTTGAAACACTTAAAGTGAATCTAAGTTTTATAGAAACAATTTTCATGTTAATAAATGAGTTACAAATGTTTTAAAACAACTAGAATTGTGTAAGGTGTTCAACCATTACCGCGCAAACTATTAAACACTCTGATTGATTTGAATACCATCTAATTACAGTTCATTGGCAAAAAGAGCATATATATTCTATTTACTAAAGTAAGAGGATGTCTGTTTTTCATATGTACATTAGTTTGTAGTTGTATCGAAATACCTCACTAACTGCCGGACCTATATGCAGGGGCGTCCAAGCTTTTTATTTTGGGGGGGTATTTACCCCCCTAAAATTGTTGGTGGGGGGGTAAATACCCCCTCCTTAATGGTTGGGGGTGCCTACGGCACCCCCAGGGTAGGGGTAAATCTGAAATGGGGGGGGGGGGGGTAATCGCCCCATTACCCTCCCCCTTGGACGTCTATGCCTATATGCCCCTTAATTACAGTGCAGTTTCTTTCAGGCACTGAAATGGTATTTGTCTATTTTTATGGAAGTTATCTTTTATTGATTGCTTTCATATTACTTGGATGATGCACCACATTTTCATGTACTCTCATATAATAATTCTCGCAGCTGGCTTAAATAACGGTACCTCCCATCCATTGGATAAACGAATTGACCAATAATTGAGGTCAATACTAGCAAGCTAAATTGACGACAATTTTCCCCCTGTCATAACATCCACGTATATTCTATATCCATTCTTATATTTGGTTATATTGCCGTCTTTTGATTTATACTTATTCTGATAATAAGAATTTTGTTTTTTTGTAATTTTTTAATATTTGGAGTAATTTTTTTGCGGTAGTGATAACACACTATTATGTAAGCATAATGATCAACTATTTATTATGATTTCTAAATGCTTTGTTTTTGCTTAATTTTCCGTAAGATGTTGCAAAAAATATTTAACAGGCAATTTTTAAAGATAGAAGATAATTAAACACTTGAAAAAATGATTCCTAATAAAAAAAAAGCATACTATCTTTTGATGTAATAAGAAAAGCAATAGACGAAGCACAATCTGAACCACTTTTGAACCAATTTTGATTTCTGTGACGTAATAAAATTGAGAGATTCTCCATCTCTTTTTTTAGGGGTTTCTTTTCCCACTTCTCCTACCACTCCCTCATTCATATGACGTCACAGGAATCAAAAGTGGCGCAAAAGTGGTACAGATTGGGCTTCGTCAAAGCAGTATACCGAGAGAGAGGGGACAATGGGCTGTTTATTACACTAATCCCCAAAGTTCTATAATAACGCTTTCTTTTAGGTTGGTTTAACAACTTTGAGGACTTTTACTGAATTCTAATTTGTTGGTTTATTAAGTTGAGTGTTCAAACGCTTCAATTAATAATTTTAATCTACAGAAGGGGTAATGATGTGTCATTATTACAGATGTACATCAATTTATCGGCCATTATCTCATCCCTTTAGATCCCTGATTAATATGTAATATATATACAAAGGTTGAGAGAAAGAGAAAGATATATTTAATAACTGAAATAAATATAGTCTTTGAAAAATGGATAAATGGATAGATATAAAACATGGGTAGATAGTACCCATAAGTTATTCTTTTGTATGAAGTAGTAAAATTATTTTGTCTGTAGATTTTGAAGGTTAAGTTCTCAATAACTACTAAACCGATTAAGTTTTCTATTTTAGGGAAGCTTCACACTGGTTCTGGTTGGGTTTTAGGCTATTTTTGTATTAATATTAATTGTCAGGATTGTTCTGTGCTATTTTTTTCTCTAGATGCTAAGGGCACATAAGCTAATAAGTCATAAAGACAAATATAATAAATGGAAAGACAGAAAGATAAAATAACTACAAAATAGATAGATAGAATAAGGAACAAGTAAGCTACTACAAGATTGATGACAGAACAATTCCGATTCCGATTTTATACAGTAGCTATGGGTTTTCTCCAGTTTTACAAATTGGTTTATGCAATAAAATTTATATAACAAAAGATCTTTTTAACATAAGGCTAATTTAAGTATAAGGAGCAGTATTTTGGTGATTATTTGCCTTTGTACTTTACAAATCTGTGTACATGGTAAGTAAACCAGGTTCCTGTCACCATGAGATTAGATATACTTGTCAGTTATACATATGTAAGTACATTCTACTAGCTTTCATAGATTAATCTTTAAAAGAGTAAGCAAAAGAAATATCTGTGTTGATATTAAAGAAGAAAGAGGACGTCGGGCTGTTTATTACACATTAAGTCCCCAAAGTTTTATAACAATGTTTTTTTATTCGTTGGCCTAACAACTTTGGGGACTTTTATTATGATTGGTTGGTTGATTAAGTTGTGGTCGAAACGTTTCAACTAATATTTGCAATCTACAGAAGGGGTTATTTTGAGGATGTACATCAATTTATCGGTCATTTTCTTATCCCTTTTGATCCCTTGTTTTATTGATAGGATTATTGTTTCTTTTTCCGTTAACTACTTATCGATTAATTTTAGGGAAGCTTCACATACCTCATGGCATGGTTTAAGGCTACATTATCATTAATCAAAGTTTTTAGATGGTTTTAGGTTATTTTCCGTCCCTTGACTTGTTATTAGCATCTAATAGCTGGACTACTTGTAGGCTGACCTATTCTTGTTTACATGTAAGTAAGTACATATAACAAACTTATGTATGTAAATGAATTTTAAAATCTTTATAAAACATGTGTATTCAATGAAACAAATATTTTTATATTAAATATATCCTATTATATAAAGTAGTAAGCCTTTTTGTCTGTAGCGAAGGATCTCGCTAACCGCTGAACTTATATGGTTCTCCTGGGAAGTTTCTTATAGGACTTGAGAAGGTGTTAGACTTTTTTATCTTTAAAAAATAGTATGGGTATGGTTTTAAGCTTTTTTTTGCCATTCCATATCCCTTCAAATACAGAGCCCCTAGATGTTAGGGGCTCATCCACTAGTATATAATAATTGGATTACATCCCGCTACCCACTGATGATAAACAAAATTACCGTTTCTGAATATGCAACAATGTATGATACATTGATGTGCATCCCCAATGATGATAATCAAAATTATCCCTACTCCAGATTGAAATTATTGTTTGAAAAGTCTGATCAATATTAAGAAGTTTACTACATTAAATTTTTTTTGTCGAATATTTGTGGCTTGTCAAACATATTTAAGATTTGATTTACGTCCGCAAAGTTATTAAACCAATAAATAAGATATTGTGCTTGTAACACCTTTGGGACCAGTATATTTTGGAGTCCAATATCTCATCCATTCCTAAATAAATTTGTTTTTTTTTATTTGTCAAGCATTTATGAGATCTTATTGGTAACGAATACGAACACCCAACTACTCTTCATGTACAGGGTGCGCCACATAAATCCGGACTTTTTTAAAACGGCCATAGCGCCAAAACTACTTGACCAATCAGGACGTTTGACCCCACTATAAAAAGCTTAGGTAATGACCTTTTTGCCCATGAAAATTTTTAGACGATGGAGGACGTGTATGCCGAGCTGGCCGCGCATATGTTCAACTAGGCAGATTTGAATTGCGCAGATAAATTACCGTGGATTTATGACTTGGGCCTACTAAATCTGACCTCAGCCCATCTGTAGGTGAGATGAACTAATGAAACTTGCTGGAGATACTATCAGATACCTAGTAAAAACACTAGAAAAGACTAGAGCTCTCTATCTCAGCTGACTTGGCTGTAGTGCTTCGACAAAGTGGATCGTGGTAGATTTTAAGATGTCAAAAACGTCAAAAATCTTGAAAATTTCTCGGTTCTTGACTTCAGGGGCCCATATGGAACCTTGAAACTCGTTTTAGACTATGTATTGCGCTAATAACCCTATCTTAATCTTCATGCCATTTTTAAAAAGGTATAAAACGTTGTTCTAGCTTAACTGTGGCCCAAATGAGAGCCACCGTGTCAAAGAGTAGCTTTAAAGATGGGTTAATTTGGATCCTGCTGTTACTCACTCCTTAAGGATATGTGGCCTCCCAGCAGCCCCGATCTTAATCCAATGGACTTTTGAGCCTAGAGCGCCATTAAAGCATGAACCAATAGACGCGCCCATACCAAGAAGACCTCTCTCACTGCTCCTATCATTGAGAACTTCGCCTGCTTGAACAGGGACATGGTGACCAAGGTCGGTGGGCGGTTCAGGGGGCGGGTAGAGGCGATGATTGAGGCTGGCGGCGATTTTATTGAATAATCTAATAGTCATATACCTGGTTTGCTTTCCAGTTTTTAAAATTCCATAAAATCTTTAAAATTGACGATTTTATGTTCATTTGTTTCAAAATAAGAAAAAGTCCGGATTTATGTGGCGCACCCTGTATATGATATTCTATTTGGCTAATTTACATGATAACTTTATACATATGTATGATATTGTTGTTGTAAATGTTACTACATCTAAATGAATAAAAAAAATACCTTCATGGGAATATGTTTAATATCTTTTTTAAAACAAGGAATTCCTTATTCCGGATTCCGTAACATCTCACAAGAAAAAGGGATTTGTATATTTAGAAAGGCATGCTTATGAAATGATGTCTTTGAGTCTGGTTGTCTGTATGTATCGAAGGATCTTGCTGACCACTGGACCGATATGTTTCTCCTTTGCATAAAGCTTCTCAAGGGTCCAGAAAAGGTTTATACCTATATAGGAGAAGGTTACCAAAACACTTGACAATTGACCTTCCAAACAAAATACTACAAAAAAGTAGATGAGGGACACACACACACATCCTAATACTTTTTATTAACAAATTTGTCATGCCGTTTTTCCCTTATAACAACTACAAACTAACAACACCATTTTTTCCCTTGCAAAAATACCAGTCTATTAAACAAATATTTTATTTGGAAAAAAACTAAAGCAGAGTATATCAGTCCTTCCTTGTTACACTTTAAGATGTTTTGTATTAACCCTAAAAAATCGGGTACTTGTAGAGTATTTAATCCATTTTTTTTGGGGGGGGGGGGGAGATTAAGGGGGCGTTAACGTTTACCTTTACCCCTATTTAGGCATCTTCTAGTTGAGTAGATGGCTGAAATTTTGTACAGTTTTCATTTTTGATATTTAAGTTTTGACTGTAAATGTTAAACTGATTTTTTGCTTATCTTTTTATTTAGCAACCTTTACCCGTAGGTCCTTTTTTAAAATAAAGAATCCTATAAATCTGCTCTCAATAAAGATATAGTTCTAATATTTTTTTTGTTTCCTTTTATTATATAGAATTACCGACTAAAATAAAGGTGTAGCTTTAAAGACATTTTAAGAGACAGACCATAATTGGTTGGCAGGGGGTGAGGGGGAAACGTTAAGGGTTAAGCGAATTATGAATTCATTTTTAAGACGTTTTGTTCCAAACGGCTGGCTAATAGACTGTGCCTGCATCTTACATAGGACAGAAATTGTTTAAATTAGGGAAGAATTGCGTGGCATAATATTTGATGTGAGAATATTTACACATTACAAGGGTTCAAGCAAATCTACCAATTAATCTGCGTCAAAAAAGCAAATATTTTCTTCATTTGTTAATAACATCCGTATATCTATAAGTTATATTATATTAGTTTGAAGATTTCTAAACAATTAGGTATAAGTTTAAAGTGAAGAATTGCATGGTATAATATTTGATGTGAGAATATTTACAGATTAAAGTGTTCATACAAATCTAACAATTACCTTAAAAAGCAAATATTTTCTACATTTGTTAATAACATCCGTATGTATGTAAGTTATATTATATTAGTATGAAGATTTCTGAAACAAATAGGTACAAGTTTTGAGGAAAGAATTGGGTGGCCTGATATTTGTATAAACCTGCAGATTAAACTTAAATGGGAATTTGATTCAGACAGACAAATCTAAGTGAAAATTTCCCCACAAACCACTTCCCTTATTTCTCCTTCTTCTTAACCATTTCCCTTCAGTTACATATAAAATATCTAATGTTCAGCAATAGCAGCCCCTTTCCTTATACAAAAGTGTTGCCTTAGAATAATTTTGCTACTGTATTGTTTAGCATCAATTTGTACGTTTGATTGAACATAATAAGAACCTTATTAAAAATCTGGTTTCTTTGTTTTTGTTTTATACAATAAAATAACAGCTGATAAAAGAATATAATGTATTGTCTTATGAGTTTTAATTGGACTATGATACCTTATTTATATCTGCATATGCTTTTATCAGGGAGGGAGGAGACATCGGGGTGTTTATTACACTAGTCCCCAAAGTTTTTTTTATTCGTTGGCATCACAACTTTCGGGGCTTTTATTGAATTTTGATTGGTTGTTTTTTTTAAGTTGAGTATCCTAACGTTTCAACCACTAATTGTAATCTACAGTTGGGATGATTTTGTGTATCATCATTGGGGATAAACATCAATTTATCGGCCCATCCCTATATTCCAGATATGTATGTGTGTGAAAAAAAGTGACTAATTGTCGACATGAGACTCACGTTATCGTGTTTATTATTTAATCCTATCCTTGTATAAAAGTAATGGGATGTCTAACAGTCTCTATGTGTGTCTTTTTGTGTTTTGGATTTTGCTAACCCTTGCACCTTGTTCTTTATTAAAAGCGAAGCTTTTCTATAATTAGGGTCTGTTCGTCCGTCCGTCCGTAACGGATAGCTTTTTTCGTTAATTTAGGCATGTTAGAATTGTCATATCGATTTCAAACTTTGCATGGTGATTCCTGCTGTAGTTAGATACGATTTAAAAAGCGTAGCAACTCTATATTACCATTACCATTACCAAAATGTCTGTATGTCCATTTTTATTATGTTGATTTTTTTTACTTTTTTAACAACAAATTTTTATATAATCTAATTATCCGATTGATCTGAATTTTTGTATGTATACTGATTCCTAGGACAAAAAACTCGATAATTAAGTCCTACAAATGTACATAAGTATGTCCATAAACATTATCCTATATCAAGCAGTTATTCAACAAATTTACTTACAATTTTGCATCGACTCTTACACATTTATATTCTGATTATTCAGTTCTGACACTATACAAGTGTTAATGTCCCTTAGTCCTACCGTTTCAGCGCTTCGTTTTTATGGATGTTGTCATCCTTGTTTACAGTAAAGCTTCTTAGAGGTCCTTGGGATATTCATAATTATTTTGTGGGATGGTAAGACCACCTCTCGAGATGAATCACCACTAGAAAAAAAAATATTCCAATCCCTAAAGATTTTTCATCTAGAAGTTCAGCACATAAATGATCATTTTGGGTAATAAATAAATCGTTTTTAATAGCGAAGCTTTACTATAATTAGGATCGGTCCGTCTATAATCGTTACCAAAATGTCCTTATGTCCATTTTAATCATGTTGATTTTTAACTTTTTTTAACAACAAATTTTTGTGTGATAAAATTATCCGATATGATTTTTGGGATACTGTTTCCAGTGGCGTGCGAAGCACTTTGTCTAGGGGGGGGCATTTTGAAGATTTTGTAAAATTTTGCCCCCCCCTAAATCAAAGTGCCCCGGGGGGGCACTTTGCTTTAGGGGGGGGCATTTTGATTATATATACTAATTTTAAATAAGGGCGTTTTAAGGGGAGGGATTATTTGATTATGGGCCTTCTAGTTCTTATCCCTTCTTCTCCATCCCTTCCCCCATCCCTTTTTCCCATTTATATCCCACATCTTTTCCCCCCCATCTCTTCTCCCCCATCCCTTCTCCCCCATCCCTTCTCCCCATCCTGCAATGACCGAAGGGAAGGGAGCTAGAAAACATCTTTGAAAAAAAAGTACAGAAGATAATTTAACCTCCCCCCCCCCCCACCACAAAACATTTTTTATGGGTGGAAGGGGATGTTATAAAATCTCAGCAGGAAGGATGAATAACCTCATTAAAAAAAATTTTTTGGGGGGGGAGATTAAAACACTCATTTTGGAAATAATTTACCAAAAATTAACCTAATATGTAAAACTGATTTTAAATATTTATTTATTGTATGACAACAAGGATGACAACATCTTTAAGTAGCAAAGCACAAAAAATCATGAATAAGAATACAGACAAGTAAATTTAAAGAGCATCTGTTGAAATAAATATATATTTTAGGTAGAAAAAGTCACAAATCCTTTTTCCTGTATGTTGTGTGATGACAGTCAAAGTAAATTACATACTGGATGCTCGAATCAGCGAGAAATTTTATTTTTTTAAATATTATAATCCACAAAAAAATTACTTGTCCTTTCATCTACAGATATAAAAATCTCTTAGAAATATAGGGTATAGTCTCTTTTGTGGCAACGCCTCTTAAGGGGCATTTCGTCATATTTTCATAGTAGCTTTTAAAAGGTTATTCTAGGTTAAGTTAGGTCAGGTGATTTCCCTGCAGGGTTAGGCAATTGGCCCCGCAGGAGCTATAAATAGGTGAAATTTTTTTCTTCAAATATGCAGGGAGGGAGGGGTTTTATGCTATTTATTACACTAGTCCCCAATATTTCATATAAAATTTTCTTATTCGTTGGCTCAACAACTTTGGGGACTTTAATGGAATTTTGATTGGTTGCTTAATTAAGTCGAGTTTCCATACATTTCATCCACTAATTGTAATCTAAATAAGGGTTTGTGATTTTGTGTATCATCATTGGGGATGTACAAAATTTCTTTGGTAAAAAGTTTATATTATACAAAATAAAATACTTCCTATTACCTGGTTTGTTATGTTCAGTGAAAAAAGATTATAACCTAATTTCTACACTAATTAAAAAAATTGGTAAGGTTAAATGAATAGTAACTGTCTGTTTGGCGCGAAGCGCCAAAAATTTTTTTTTTTAGTATTTCTTGATCTTTTTTTTTTGAAACTGGGATAGTTTTGCTTTTTGTAGGGTAGGGGGCAAAAAGGGGCATTTTTAATGACCAGGGGGGGGCAAAATGGGGCATTTTTCAACATTTAGGGGGGGGCAGGGGGGGCGGTGGCTAGGGGGGGGGGGGCAGGGGGAGGCGTTTTGGTCGCTAGGGGGGGGCGATTGCCCCAAATGCCCCCTTCGGTTCGCACGCCACTGACTGTTTCCTAGGACAACAAAGTACAATGTTGAAAGCGAAGCATCTCTATAATCAAGTCCTAAAAACGTAAGTATGTCCTTAAACATTATCCTGCATTTAAGCAGTTTATCAACAACTAACAATTCGTCATTTATACATTTATGTTTTGATTTTTCAGTTATATCACTCTATTAGTGTTAATGTTCGTTTGTCCTACCGTTTTAGTGCCTAGCTTTAATGGATGTTGTCATCCTTGTTTCATCTAAGAGTTAAGCACATAAATGATCATTTTTCAGAATTGTTTAGATTAACTTTATCTCCATTCTTGAATAGACAGGAATCTAAAGGGATGAATAAAGTGTCAGATAATTAAATGTCAATCCCCAATGATTACAACACAAATTTATCCCTTCTGTAGATTACAATTAATAGTTGAAACGTTTAGACACTCAACTTACTGTACCAACCAATCAGATTTTCAATAAAAGTTGTTAGGCCAACGCATAAGAAAACTTTGGGGACTAGTGTAATAAACAGCCCAGTATCCCCTTCCTCCCTGTTGAATAGAAGCAGTAACAACATAACAAAGTGTCAATCTTGACAATTGATGAGCTTCGTTTAAACATTTTAATATTCAGCTACAGTAACTTTTATGCCTTTTTTTTAGGAATAATGTTTTTTTCATAAATATCTATTAGTAGCCAAACTAATCTATAATTTTCTTTGTATGTCCGTATGTCAGTCCATCCCTTTGACATTCTAAAGACCTAGTTTTAAAAATAATCCATTATTTTACTTTTAGGTCCAGCAAGATCTAAAAAACCGTGGACCGAAAATTCCACTCTTTGTTGTGATTTAATATTTAGTTTTAACGGGTTTTAGGCATTTTATGCAATGAATAACCTATTTTACTTTTTTTGGAATAAAACTCTATGTCCAAAATTAAGAAATAACGAAGTTGCATTTTTGAAAAAAAAAAATATGATGAATTTAAGGACTATAAAACAAAACAAAAAGAAACAAGTATGATATGTTACAACGGAGGCAAAATAAAATATCACTTATATTCAAAACTTATTCTTACATAAAAGAAACATCTTGTGTGTGTATTAAAGGATCTCGCTAAATTAATATGGTTCTCCATTACTGTGAAGCTTCTTTTGACCAGTCTTAATATTATTTTAAAATTTTCTTTTTAAAACTAAAATGAATCTAGAGACGTTGTCGCTAAAGAGCCAAAATTGTTAAGATATGTAAAACACACAACAAAAATAGAGTAGCTAGACTCAAACTAACGAAGCAGCATTTTTTAGGAAACATAGGATTAATCTAAATACAATAAAACATTTTTAAATTGTAAATTTTTTTACTGTTTAATTTAAGTTTAATAATGTTTAAATCAAGATTTGATTTACAAACTAACATAATGATAGCTTTTTTCATTAATTTAGGCATGTTAGAATTGTCCTATCGATTTCAAACTTTGCATGGTGATTCCTGTGATAGTTAGGTACGATTTAGAAACCGTAGCAACTCTATAATCATTACAAAAATGTCCGTACGTCCATTTTAAACATGTTTTTTTTTACTTTTTTAACAACAAATTTTTAAGTGATCTGATTTTCCGATTGGTCTGATTTTTGGTATATTGATTTAACAAAATACAATATTATAAGCAAATTAACTCTATAATCAAGTCCTAAAAATGTAAGTATGTCCGTAAACATTATCCTGTATCAAGAAGTTTTTCAACAAATTTACTCACAATTTTGCTTTGACTCTTATTCTTTTATATTCTGATTATTCAGTTCTGACACTATACAAGTGTTAATGTCCGTTTGTCGTACCGTTTCAGAGCTTCGTTTTTATTGATGTTGTCATCTTTGTTTAAGTATTTTTCTTTTTGTACTTTCAATCTTCTTGATATTGTTAGTTTAATTTCCATTGGAATTTAAATAGAAATATGGCGTTGAGGGACAAAGCCAATATTATAGAATAGTTATTTATCATATTTTCGTAATATTGTGAATGCTAGAAAGGATATTAAAATTATTTCAACAATTTTGGTCATGTGATCAAAATTTGAATTTACCTTCTACTATTGCCCCCTCTGGGGGCGAAGTAGGTGGAAATTTAAATTTTTGTCACTTGACCCTAATATTGGTGAAATAATTTTGAATGACCTTTCTTGTATAAACAATATTAATAAAATACGATACTTGGTTTTGTCTCATTCTCTATCTTTTTCTTAAATTCAAAAAAGTCTATCAAAAAATTTACATCATCTAAGGGTGAACAATAAATATCTCTGTCTATTTTTCTCTATATTTCTTCCCCCTCCCCCCTCCCTCACTTTTTTGTCTATTTTCTTCTCTCTCTCCTCCTCTTTTGTACGTTCATTTATACAATAGAGATAACCTAGAGACAGCACAAGGGAATTTTGTTTACATTATGTATCAGCTATAAATTGTTGAATATCTTAGGTTAAAGCTTTCCTTGGGTGAAATATTTGAAGAAAATATTTCTTCCATCATATAATGTGAAGCGTATGACACAACATATAATAAGTTAGTTATAAATAATTTAATTTCTTATAATAAAGTTATCTTTCTAAAAATTATATCATTGCAAAATTTAGTTGCAAATAATGTTGCTTATAGGGCTGTATTTCATATACAACAAAAAGTGAACAAAGGTTTCTTTTTAAGAAAAAAATGGGGTCAGATTGACCATCTATGTCTAATGTTTATACCCACATCAAATATTAAATTAAAACAATGTACAGTAGAGTGGATCAAATTTGGACATTGAATTTGTAATCAACATCTACAGTTTAAACGTCATATAAGAAACCTAAATATAAAAAATTGATTTTGTCCTTGAGGGGAAATGGGGGGAAGGTGTTCCCATGCATTAAAAATTTTAGAAGTTTATTCTGGAGGTACAACTTTTTTTCTTTCAAAGTATTGCTTTATGCATCTTTTTGAATTTGTCTTGTTGATTAATATAAGAATATCAAATTGGTTTTAAAAAATATTCATCCAAGCATGAAAAATCTTAAATTAAATGTAAAATCTCTTGGTTTTAAAATTTATTTATGGATTTTTCTTGCTAGGATCAATAGTTTTAAAAACAGATTTTTTATTCTTATTCTACTCTTCAAGACAAAATTGGGAAGGTGCATAAAGCTATACTTTGAAAGAAAAATAATTGCCCCCGCCCCCCCCCAAAAAAAAAAAATTCTCCCCACAAGTGTCTTTCTAAAAGTTTACATGCATCAGCGAGCCTCCCCATTATTCAAAATATTTTCTTTTCATTTTTTGATCTCTTATATGATGTTCAGACAGAAAGTGTATGTAGCACATTTAAATTAGAAAATCATTGAAAATCAAGCCACTCTAATGTACAGCATTTATTTCTTCAATTCCACAGTACAAAATTATTCCTGTATTTTAATTTAACATATCATATAGGAAAAAATATTCTTGTATTTAAAATTAAAAATCATGTTGGAATTTTTTTTACAATTTTTAAATTTTTTAATAATGTACAGCAAATTATTTCCTTTTTATCTGATGTTTTGAAATTTATAAGATAGTTAGAATAAATTACAGAAATAATGAAAGATTTAAAGAAGAGAGCGTCAGGGGGGGGGTCGAGGGGGGTTTCCCCCCTCAGGAGAGGGGGGGTTGAGGGGGGTCTCCCCCCTCAGAAAAAGCTTGGGCTTAAATCTTCAACAAATAAAGAAAACAAAATTATTTTAAAAATTTCTTTTTTTTGTTAAATTTTATTATTTTTGTGACACTTGATTTTAAATGACAAAAAATGTTGAAATAAATATTACCCCCTGTATGAAATGTTAAATTAGAAATCAATAATGATGTTGGAAAATTTATTCTCATTTTATACTCTGAAAAAAGGAATTGACAAAAAATAATAATTTTTATTCCAAACTTTTAAAACAGCATGCATATTTCTTATTGGTTGACACTCGAATTAAAATAAAATAATGAATATTATTTCAAGACCAGAAATAAATTTGAAATAAATAATTTTCTTTCCCCTATATTTTTTATTCCAAAATGCCAAGAATTAATTTTGAAATAAAATAATTTTCTTTCCAATATTTTTATTCCTTTTTCTTATTGGACGTCATTTTGTGTCCAATGAGAGACTAGTGTTTAAATATTTTAAAGCTTATTACAGCATTTATTTTGAATATGATAATAGCAACATTCTCACATTAAATGTGATAAATAATACTCTAAAACTAAAAGCTTAAAATGACACAACAAAAAATGAAGAATGAAAATCTATTCTATTTAAACTATGACACATAGGGATTAGAGGTATATAATAAGGGATTAAACTGTTTTTAACCTATTTTTGAATGGGGGGTCAAAAATATACTAGGACACCTATAGAATCAGACTGCAGAGCCCAAATTTGAATTAAGTCCCCAGTAAACTTTTTTGGGGGGATTTTAAAATTAATTTTTAGTGTTGCTGTAATCATTTTGACCGAAGCAAAAGCTTTTTTTTACTTCGGGTAATATTGTGGCTTACAGAACATTTTTATATAATTCACTTTATATTGATACAATAAAAAAAACATTACTCTGTTCATTGGAAATAATTTTTTTTCCCAAAACAATTAATTTCATTGAAAAATCTAACATTTACAATAAAACAAATAATTCTGAAATCTAACCAATAAGAAGCCTTGTTTTATATAATTCTTTACAATTCAAAAAAAGAGTGTTTTCACAAAGTGACTTATTTCCAATGTAGTTAAATATTTTTTATTTAAATAAAATGAAAAGAATGAAAACCGTACACATAAAAGATACATACTTTTTAAAATTATTTTAAAAGATAAGTTTGAATAATCTTATTTAATAACACATTTGTATATGTGACAAAAATAAATTGGTTGTATTGCATAAACATTTGTTGTCATTTAACCCTTTACAGCCATTTTTTATGTTTTTAAAATAAGTGAGAGAACACAAACATGTTAATGTTAATTCGTTGATATATTATAAAGAATTAACTTTTTAGTGATTTTTTTTAGTAAAATCATAAGGCCTAATTTTACTTTATACCAGAATACAATATTTATGAAGCAAAACACTCTAAAAGCTACGAATTTTACCCAACTAAAAAAAAAACCTTTTGCTCGGATCAAAATGATCACGGCAACAGTAAAAATTAGTATTTAAATCCCCCCAAAAAAGTTTATTGGGGACTTAATTCAAATTTAGGCTCTGCAGTCTCATTCTACTGGTGTCATAGCATATTTTTTATATACGTTTTAAAAATAGGTTAAAAACAGTTTAAAGAGACCACATAATCCTTATACATAAATAGTTGGATGTTTGTTTATCGTCGATTGATTTAATTCTTATTATAATGTATAAGGCTCTCTTTTGTGTCTTAAAAGGTTCAGTGGTTACCAAGACGTTAAGGGACAGACAGACGGACAGACGGACGGACAGACAGACATCTTTCCACTTTGTATTGTAGATAATGGAAATTTAAAATCTAAAATGGTTGTTTTAGATATAACAACGCTCCCTTTATGGGAATAATATTTTGTTTAATATGCTATACTAAACAAGGTTGACAACATAAATAATAGCGAAGCTTAACAAACCAAAAAACAAACATTATAAGTAACAACGGAATCAAAATATCTAGGAGTATTAACAAAAATCTATCCCTAATTTACTTAAACACAATATGCAAAATTATTAAAGTCTAAAGTTGATAAAACTATCCGTTACTGACTGACGGACCGACCCATAATAACAGAAAAGCTTCGCTTTTAAAAGACTAAAGATAATGTAAATCTTTAAAAAATCATGACTTGGTGCTGAGGGTTTTCTTCCGAGTTCGGCAGCCGTTTAAATAGGTAAACCACAGCTGGCAATTTCAATTTCAACCGGATGCTTTAATTCCATTAACCCTTTAGAAAAAAAATCAGTTATCAGTATTAGAACACTAGCGGATACGCCCTTATTATTTAAGGGCTCTATATTTAAAGGGTAAGAGAGGCGATATACAAACAGCTTATAACCATCCCAGGACTTAAAAGAACTTTAAATATAATAGCTTAAAACCATCACCTTGCCTATGTGAATCTTCCCAAAAATGAAAAATTCAAAAGGTTCTGTAGTTCTTTAAATCTTAAGCTACAGACAAAAAAATCACATAATATGATATAAACGGAAAAAATCACTGTTATTAATTCCAACGATCTGCAGCCGCAGCAAGTGTAGCGCGGCTGCCGAGCCCAGGCTTAAACTATTAAATAATGAAGCATATTTACACTTTTTTAATCCTTATTGTGGAAAAATTAGATTGTCATTTCCTTCCTTATATTCTTATGGTGTAAGATAACTTTCACATAAATTATTTATGTTCATCAGCATATGCTTCTGAAATAATGGTTCCTAGAACAATAAGGTACAATAATAATTATAAATCAAATGATCAAATCCTAAAAATGAAAGTATGCCCTTTTACTACATCCTGTATTTACGCAATTTTGCAACAATTTTATGTACAATTTTGTTTAGACTTACAAATTACTGTTCTGCTTATCAAGTTCTGACACTTTACAAGAATTATTTTGCGTTTGTCCTGTCTTCTAAATTTAGAGCTTCGCTTTTATGGATGTTGTCATAATTGTTATAAAAGATTGTTTTAGTCTTGGTGTAAAGCATTGCGTTCTTAGTCTTGTATATTCTCGCTATATATTCATTAAACCTTACGAAATTATCAAATTCCTAAATTATCAATTTTAGTTTAAGGTAGGATCCTGGCAGACAAGCTTCCAAACGGATAAATGTTCTCTGGATTAGAACCGGTTCTAAGCAATACTGAAAAACAATATATCCTATAGTCAGTTCTCTAAGAATATCCGCGAAAAACTTTCTATAATACGATACGATAAATAACTATTATGAATTTGTTATTTTCATTAAAGCTCTATGCTTAATGCAAAAACTCTTTTTTTCTTGATATACTTGACACAAAAAGTTGTCAACTTACAACGCCTTTAATCCTTCTTCCCTATAAATTCCCTAAGTGTACTTTTTAGTAGAAATGCTATTCTATACATTTAAAAGTATTTCTGTATGTCCATCTGAAATGTTTCAGGAAAATATTATTTTCTTAGTAAGCCGTCGCGGGGAAGCTATATTTTGGTTCTTTTAGACTTTTGTCTCTTTTTAGGCCTGGATATCGTTCTTGGTTAGGTTTTAGTCTATTTTGGTAGGGAAAAAGAAACATATTCTTAAAGAAATATTACCAGATAAATTAGAAATTAATCGCTAAACTTTTTTTTTGTTAATCTCAAAGTTATACGTGTTCCGTTTTTGTTTGGGTTGGGGTAAAAGGGTGTTTACCCCCTTCAAAATTTAAAAAATGCATTAGATTACCTCCTAACACCTTAGAAACTCCAAAATTACCCCCCTTAAAATAAAAATCTTGGATGTCTCTTATTGGCGCTATTAGATTCTAGGGGAGCAGTCACTAGTGTTTAAATATTAAATTGATGTATTTGTATGGGATTATCTTGTAAAGAAGCTTAGACCAGTCAAAACATTGAAATCTGACTGTCTCAATTTATATCTGTTCTGGCTATTCCAATTTGAACATGTTTATTGTCTATCTTATAATTTAAAGTATTAAAGATCTCAGAAAATGCTGGTCCAAATTGGTTGTAATTTTCAGTAAAGCTTTATAAATATCTTGGAGTAGTTTCTGTCTATTTTTTTACATACTTGGCCCTTCCATAAGGGCTAGGGGCAAAGCAACTTTATATTCCTTTAACTTTTACTAGCCGCTAAGCGCCTAGAGGCCTCTAGAGTCGAATTTGATAACCCAATTTATTATTTAAGATTTAAAAAGAAAAAGTAAAAAAAAATTGGGGGGGATACATTTTTTTTGGAGGGGAGGGTGGTGGTACCCTCCCTTAAAATAGTTATAAACCTTCCCGGGACCTAAGGGAAGCTACCCTGTTATAAAGAACCTGATCGGTTCAATAGTTAGCGAGATCCTTCGATACAAACACACAAAGACAAACAGACATCCTGTTACTTTAGTATAAGGATAAACTTACACGGTTAGGTCGATAGTAGATTAATCATAAAAACTTTCGAACCATAAATTTAGATTTTTTTCTATATGGATTTTTCTATTTTAAGCGTACAGGAAGGGAGGGACATTTTCTTTAAATAATTTTCTTTGATTCGTTGTCTTAAAAACTTTGGAGACTATTCCCTTTATCTCTACTAACAATACGTCGTGCATGTTTAAGGTGTAAAACTAAAGTATAAAGACAACACGTATAACTAACAACATTCCTGTTAAACTGAGGTGCTGTTATTAACTTCAAAAATTTCATGAGTCTGTTTAATAGAAATATAAGAATAGAAGCATATTCTGAACCCTTTTTTCGTAAAATCTAAGAAGGGACATTTCTAGCAGACAAAATTATAGTTTACTTTCGACTCAAGCTGATGTGGATTCTTAAAAAATGATAGACTCGCTACTCGATAGTGAGGCAAAACTATTTTTGTGAAAAATCATCCAAAAGCACATTAAAAAACAACAAAAATTAAACAAAATCATATGTTAATAACCTTTTTAAGATTTTATTTAATTTATGTAAATTTTTTAATTCGATTTTGGAGGATTTTTCTCAAAAATAATTTTGCCTCACCAGCGAGTAGCCAGCCTAACTATTTTTAAGAATCCACCTTTGTTTGAAGCTTTCAAATTGAAGACGAAATTTTTGGGCAATTAATTCTGTTTCTGCAAAGCTTTCTACTAAGAAAATATACTGTTTACAGCTGACTTTTATCTATGTATGAAATGAAAAAAACATGCGTTCGTAACAAAATGTGTACACAATTTTAACCAATAAGATTAAATGTATGTACCGATGCGATTCTCCTATTGGCTCAATCAGACATTACCTCTCTTTCTTAGTACCTTCATTGTCTATTTTATCAACATTAAAATTTATAAAAATATTCGAATATTGGTTTGTCGAAAATATGTTATTTATTAATAGATTTAGGATATATTTATGTGGACATGGTAAATTTGTCGTCAATTTAGCTAGCTACCTATTTATTGGTCAGTTAGTTCATACAGTAAGAGAAGAGGGGTTGGGGGAAAAAGGTGGATGGGGAATATCGTTTTTTAGCCAGCTGCAAGCATCACTTTAACAGAGTCTATGTAAATATGATGCAACATCCAAGTTTTATATATATATATCGATTTTAAAAAATGAAATCTATCAGGGAAAAGAGGAACTTAGAATATAAATAAAATTGGTGCCCAAAGTTTTATAACACGATCTCGCATTAGTTGGCTTAAACACTTTGGGTTCATGTACTAAATCTTGACTTGATTCTAATCTATCGAAGGCGCGATTTCGTTGTCCATTGTCTTATCCCTTAAGATCCTTAAAATAATAATTTGTCAGCAAAATAATATCGTCGATAGATGTCAGTGAAAACACCTCCCAGTTCAACTGGTATTATAACACGACGAATTTGTAATAAAAGTCTTTCTTTACAATTCTCACAAAATAATTTTACATCTCACTTTAAGCAATAACAAGGATGACATGATAGTTCGTGGTCTGAAATTGTACAGTACAATTTTTTAACATATAGGTCTTTCTCCCGTTTTTTTATCGGCCACTAGGGGTACTCAGAAATTGCCAGGACCTATAAGAAGCTACATTGTAAGGGAAAACCATAGATTTTCAGCTGTTAGCGAGATACTTCCTTCAAGACAGTTAGAGATCCTATTACTTTTCTATTAGGATTAGCGACTGCGCTCTAGCATCTAGGAGCTATGTATTTGAAGGAAAGTAGAAAATATTCTAAAACCATCCAGAACCCTATAAAATGAAAACCCGATCTGTTTAGAAGTAATCATAATCTTAATTTAGAGACAAAAAACACGTTACTACTTTATCTAATAGGGTATGTTTAAGAAGTGTCATTTTCTTAAATAAAAGGATCTTTTAGAAACAAAATTACCACTTCTGTATGTAGATTTTAATTTGTGGTTGTAACGTATTGACACTCAACTTAATAAGCCAACCAAATTTAATTAAAGTCCCCAAAGTTGTAAATCAACGAATAAGAAAACTTTGGGGACTATAGTGTAATAAAGATTTTAAAGTCCTCTCCCTATTTTTGCAAAGTAAAGTCACAGATGCACTTATGAGATATATTGGAGGTGTTTTGATGATCTACACTTAAACACATTGGATTCTTTTCTATAAGGTTCTTATTCTCTGACAAACAAACTGGCACAAAACTCAAGAATATATAGTGATAAGAAAATAAATTGATGTAAGTCCCCAAAGAAGCTACACAAAATTACCTCTTCCGTAATTGTGTGGACACTCAACTTAATGAACTAACCATTCAAAATTCAAGAAACGTCCCCAAAGTTGTTAAGCCAAAGAATAAGAAACCTTATAATATAATACTTTTGAGACTGGTGTAAAAAACAGGCAAATATCCCCTCCCTCCGTGCACAATACATGCATTTCAAGTTAACATAAATTTAACGAAAAAAGGGATGTTAACATTGTTTTACTTTAAATACAATTTTTCCTAGGAATCACCATCTTGTTAAGTATCAGAACAACACTAAGCTTGAGGCAATTGAGATTAGTTTAAATGAATATATCCTCCTATAATGTCTTATTTTCTAGCGTTCTTGTAAATTATCCTTGGGCTGAAACAACACCTATAGTCATATAGGTCCAAAAATGGTAATCTTATAGCCGCAAAATTGCTCACATTAGAATCCTTTTTTAAGCAAGGAAACAAACGGCACCTTTATGAGTGGCGAAGCTTTTATACAGGAGTGTCGGTTGGTATTTGTTGTAATTGTATAAAAAGGCATTCCCCCTACTCTTACTATCTATGTCGCGCACCTAACATACCAGCTGCAGGAACCACTTTAAACCCTTACAGATCGGGCCCCTATTCCCACCTTATCAGATCGGGGGGGGGGGGGGGGGGGGCTCCAAGAGCCCACCCCCTCTATCTCAGCTCCTGTTTCAGATAAAGACGTAAAATTTTTTTTCTGGTGGTTCATGTGTATTTTTAGAGAAAATTACTTGTTCTAGTCATAGCGGTCAGGCCGCTCCTTAGCCGCTTTTTAGCGGCCAGCAGCTAAATTTTAAAACAGCTGTAGAGCGAATTTTAGGACAAACTTTTATTTTTCATAACAAAAAAATACTTTTTCTGATCATCGCCGAAAAACGGCAAATAACGGAAACCGCCATTTCGGCGGTTACGGCGGTAAAACGGCGGTTGCCAGCGCAAATTTAAATTTTTATCTGTTTATTGTTGCTCAAGGATTTACCAAAAAAAATTATAGGTCTCTAGCTGTAATAGAAGCCACGATAGTCATGATATATGTCTGTAGTAAAAGCCGGACAAAAATCGGTCATAAAGTCGGTCAGGTTGTGGTCAAACGGTCATAACACCACTTTTCTCAGAAGGTCATTGATAACTAAGTATTCACCAAAAAAATTTTAGGTTTCTACCTCATACACAAAAGTCGTAATGTAGAAATTAAGATTTATTTATATTTTTTTCTAATTTTGGTGCTACCCAACCGACTTTGAACGAACACCACGACCGACACAGATCAGATATCCTAATAAAATCAACTCTTGCCGGTTTATAATTATTAAACTTAAAAAAGTCATGAAGTCACAGCTCTCCATCTTACGAATGGATGCCACAATCGATGGTTTTCGTTCTTGTTACAAAAATTATCTTGGTATTTTTGGTTAAAATTGTTTGTATGTGGCCTATTTAGATTACCTTATTCTGTATACTTGTATTCTTAGCACTACTAGTAGCTTCGCCCAAAGCCTCCAGAGGCTTCGACCCATGTCTAATAGTAACAAGAAGAACAACATCAATAAAAGCGAAGCACTGAAACGGTATTAAACACTTGTATAATATCATCTGAATAATAAGATCAATCAGATCAATCGGATAATTAGACCACATAAACATTGTTGTTAAAAAAGTAGAAAAATCGTACCTAACTACTACAGGAACCACCATGCAAAGTTTGAAATAAAAAGGACAATTCTAAATTAACGAAAAAAGCTATCTGTCTCGGACAGACCGTATACCCTGATTATAGAAAAGCTTTGATTTAATAAGTGTATTAGTGTAAGTAGTGTATTTTTGTATGTACTGCTTCATAAGGAAGGCGTAATCTATCACTGAATAAATGCCTAATATATATATATTCCTTTATAGTAAATCTTTTCATTCAAATTCACGAAACCTTTTGATATAACATTATTAAATCAATTAAGTTTAATCAAAGTATAATTTCTTAGCTGATTTAATTCAAATTGCAAACATTGATATGTAGATTTTTTTAGTTGGGAGTAGATTTTTAAGGGTGATATTTCTCTTGGGAGGGTGAAGTTAACCCCCCCCCCCCCTCCTAAATAATTAAAAACATTCACTAGACGTGATTACGTCAATTTTAAACATATTGATTTTTTACTTTTTTAACAACAAATTTTTATGTGATTTGATTATCCGATTGTTCTGTTTTTTGATATGCTGATTACTGGGACAACAAATTACAATATTATAAGCAAATCAATCAAGTCCTAAAATGTAAGTATGTCCATAAACATTATCCTGTATCAAGAAGTTTTTCAACAAATTTACTTACAATTTTGCTTTGTCTCTTATTCATTTATATTCTGAATATTCAGTTCTGACACTATACAAGTGTTAATGTTCGCTTTTATGGATGTTGTCATCCTTGTTATAAAAGACTTAACGAGTTGTTATGCTTTAACCCTTTACAGTCGGGCCCCTTGCCGCACGTTAATCGGTCGGGGGGGGGGGGGGGCGTTCAACGCCCCCCCTAATTATCTCAGTTCTTATTAGAGCTAGAGGGCTAAATTTTTTTATGCAAGTCCCCTGTTTGATAATGAATTTCCGACCTTTAATAAGTCTAAGTCAATTTTCGCTTCCTTCACCCTTTTATTTAACAACCTTTGTTTTTAGGTCTTTTTTTATTTAAAAATTTCAAACGGTTGTAATTTTCTTATTTTTGAAGCTAGAAGAAAAATTTTTTCCCAGAAAATGTATATTTTTATGTAAATTTTACATTAGAAATATCAAATATAAATTTCAGCGGCCGCAGCTGTACTTGGCAGCTGCCAGCCGCCGCAGTCGGCGGTCGGCGGGAAAACGGCGGCGGATCTTCATGAAATTTTAATACGTTATGTAGACATGTAAGAAAAGCTTAAGTTTAAAATTTGAAGCCTCTAAGTCAAAAATTGCGGCCACAGGAGCCTTTTAAAGATTTCTGGAGACCTGGAGGATCAGGACCTGCAGGATCATACCTGGAACCTGAAAGTGACTTGAACACCTGTATTTCATATAAGGATGTACTACTAGAGGACTTTTTAGTATTTTGGTATGATAAAATGCTTTTTTTTAGTCAAAAAAAATATTTTTGCTCTTTACCTGGATGACCCTGCCAGGTTTGCTGGCATCCTGTGCCCGCCAGGATGGAGATATTCAAAAAATTCCAACTCTCAGTTATGTGTCATACCCATACTTAAAAAGTCAAGCAGTTTGGGCTCTTTATCTTTCACACACAGAAAATGAGATAGAAAAAACCGGATGGGGGGGCGTTCAACGCCCCCCCCCCCCCCCGACCGTTAAGGGTTAAAAATGAACATCTTCTGCTTTTGGAACCATAATTGCGTCCCATAATCATTATTCCCAAAAACAACAAGCAAAAAATGCGCACCAATTTTTGTATAAAAATCTGCCAAAAATTAGCACGTTTTTAGTTTTAGAAAAATATTTCCTATTTTAAATTTAGATGTTTATACAGTGTGTTTTTTTTATGAGAACTTTTTTGAAAGCAATTTTACCCCACTTATAGTTATCAGAATTTAATGATTAATGGCTCATTTTCTTCGTTTTTAATGCAATTTATAAAACAACAAAAAATATTACAGTTTTTGTTGAAAAAGTACAGTAAAGTTAAAAATTCAAAACTTAGGTGTCAACATCTAAAAATGGTTTTAGCGCATTTTTCTTATGTTCAAATCTTCTACCCTTTGCAAGAAAAAAAATGGATTTTCAGTAGTCCACTTTGGGGGGCCAGTACTCCTTCCCTGATTGAGATATGGCCTTCAAACTTTAACATATTCTAGTACATGTCCACAATAGTATCTGTATAAATTTATAGCTCTATATCTCAATTTTGAAGCGTTTTGCAGCAATTCTTGCAAAAGGTAGAAGATTTGAACATAAGAAAAATGCGCTAAAACCATTTTTAGATGTTGACACCTAAGTTTTGAATTTTTAACTTTACTGTACTTTTTCAACAAAACCTTAATATTTTTTGTTGTTTCACGAATTGCATTAAAAAACGAAGAAAATAAGCCATTAATCATTAAATTCTGATAACTATAAGTGGGGTAAAATTGCTTTCAAAAAAAGTTCTCATAAAAAAACACACTGTATTTAGGAGTAAATCATCTCTAAAGTATCGTCGTTTGACTGCCAGTCACTTTATAATCGTTACGCGGATTAAAGACAGTGGCCTATAACTTAATGTACTCACTCATTAAGATAAACAATATCACCCCTTCAAATGATAAATATTATCTAAAGTGGAACCTAGTAATAGTGTCTAACTTTTTATCTTCGTGACGTAACAAAAATCCATCTCTTTTTTAGGGGTTTCCTTTCCCACCTCCCCTCTCATCCTTCGATTTGTTACGTCACAAAGATAAAAAGTTAGACACTAATACTAGGTTCTCTAAAGTGTCTTAAAAAGTGTCATCATCATAATTTACATTTCATTGTCCCATCCCTCGCAACTTGAAATACATTCCAATTAAATCAAAGGTGATGTTTATTAACTTAGGCTAGGGCTGCAGCCGCTAGTATAATATCCAGAGTTTTTATCTGAATTTAGTATATAAAAAGAAAGACGCCTAGCCTATATATATATTTTCGTGCTTTTCTATATGTAGATTAAAAGGAAACTATTTTAACCATTCTTATAGTATTAACTAAAGTCGACGCACATAACATCTAGGGCCTATATAATAGCTTAAAACCATCTCAAGACTAAAATATGAAAATTGAATAGCCTTTAAACAACACAGGACAAAAAATACTTTGGATCATAAAAATAAAGAAGTAGCTTTTCTCCTATTTCTAGTCACTGCTGAGGGCTCTAACCCTACGGGGCAATCATTAACATTTACCCAACCTAACCTAATCTAAAATATCCTATCAAAAGCTACTGTGAAAATACGACGAAACCGGCTACTTCGTTTTCTTTTAATGATCCATTTATAAAATATGAAGATTAAACGATCGTTGGCGAGATCTCACAGTTGATACAGACTTCGAGACATCATGTTACTATAACCATTCAAATTACATATACACATATAAAAGTATCAGAGTATCCTTTTCTCTCAATGTTTATAGAATATAATCCTTTACACCTTGTGCTCAAAAATAAAACTTTTGGTGCTCATTCAAAACAACAAAATATTTAACACGGCTGCAATCAGGAATTTAAAGGAATAAGACAATGACCGATAAATTGATGTACATCCCCAATAATGATGCACTAAATTACCCCTTCTGTAGGTTAAAATTAGTGGTTGAAAAGTTTGAACACTCAACTTTATAATAAAAGTCTCCAAAGTTGTTAAGCCAACGAATAAGAAAACATTGGGAACTAGTATAATAAACAGCCCAAAGTCCCTCCCAACCTGGATGACAACCCTTGGTTGTAACTAATCATATAGCTGATGTCTAGAAGTTGGTGGGTTCGAAGCTCGGTTCATAATACGACATAACTAAAATCTACCATAGCTGCTATGTCAAGTGCATGACAACAACAGTAAGGTTAGAGGGGAGTGCCTTCGTATATTCACGCAACAAAGTCTGCTAAATTCAAGTTAGAATCTTATATCAATTAATGACTTGGTTTAAAGTAGGGTTGGGCCGGATACTTTTTTGGCCGGATACCGGATACCGGATATCCGGCTGATTTCAAATGCCGGATATCCGGTTACCGGCCGGATATCCGGCCAACGCCGGATATCCGGCAAATATCCGGTTATCCGGCCAAATTAACGGATATCCGGCCGGATAACCGGCCAAATTACCAGATATTAAATTAGTAAAAAAAAATTACTTCAGAAATCTTATATGAATTTACATAAAGTTAAACTTATTCAGAAAAAATGTTCTTCTAGCTTCAATAATAAGAAAATTATAGCCATTTAAGATTTTAAAAAGCAGAGATTTTTGGTGTAAAGTATAAAAAATTATAGAGCCGGATATCCGGCCGGATAGTTTCAATATCCGGTATCCGGCCGGATATTGAAAATGGCCGGATATCCGGCCGGATATCCGGCCACACCGGATATCCGGCCCAACCCTAGTTTAAAGTTGGATTTTCCAAATAAATTGCAGTTTTGATGGAAAACTTTAGAAAGATGGGCGATCCTCTTGAATAGAGAATAATATTCATAAAAAATAATAAACAAGTGATTCATTATAAACAAAATTACCCCTTGTTTTGTTTAAAATATTGGTTTTAAAGTTTGACACTAATAGTTTGTAAGATACAATTAAGATTTAATTTAAGTCGCCTATATCTTAAGTCAACGAATGGAGAATGAGAATTTAAAACTATCAAGTATTATTTACCATCCGATAATTTATGTTAGAAAAATTTTAATTAATGTTAATTCTATGAATATCTCAGATATAAATGATTATAAAGAACGTACGGACAAAGCCTTATTATATGATAGCTTCGCTTCTTACTAATAATGCTAGCTATTATAAAAGAAGTTGTTTTCTCAAAATATATTTTTTTATTTCTTCAGAAAACATTTCACTGTCCTCTTGGTGAACTAAGAGCGCCAAAATTATTTTGCTGTGCAATATCCCTACAATCATTGGAAAATCCCCCAAAATAGCTATAAACCTTCTAAGGACCTAGGAGAAGCTAAACTGAAAAGGAGAGCCATATCGGTTCAGTGCTTAGCAAGATCCTTTAGTACAGACACACACAGATCCTGTTACTTTATTATGGTAGGATATTCAACATAATTGAAATAAAATGTCGACAAAATGATGACAGTGTCGATAGGGAATAAACAAGGGGGCGGGGAGGTGTAATGGGTACTAATCAGTCACTGGGATTCTGCCTATTTTTGCTGCCAAAAAGAAGACACGCAACAATGAGCAAAAATCCCAAAACGGGTAAAAAAAGCTCCAATTTAGCCCTATCTCTTATCTCAGGGAAGTAGGGGATAATTGCTCTGAGATAAGACAAAAACACATCTTTCTCCACTCATTGTTTTCAATGCAAAATTATACATGCAAAAATTTTGAACATTTTTCCTTTTTGCGCGATTATTTTTTCCTTCCATTCCCTGATTTGATATTCTTATATAGATCTTTTCAAAAGCAAAGCTTTTCTATATTGGAGTCGACTCGTCGGTTCGACAGTCAGTACGTAAAGCTCTGGGGAGGGACTGTTACTATTGACGATAGCAAACAGTAAAGATTCCTATGACATATGAGCATCTGTTCTATAAATTGTCTTTGTCCGTCTGTATAGGGGTCATTCTTGAAAAGACATAAACCTTACCTTTAGAGGTTTTGTGATTTTCTTTGAGCTTTTGTATGTTCTCACTTTTAATATTCTTTGTCAAGACAACCTAACATTTGTTCTCTAACTCCCTTTGTCCGTTTGTCCATTTAATTATTTTTTAAATAATAAACTTTCAAAGGGAAACTACTTTTTAACTGTGTTTTGCACGCAAGTCTGTTATTAACTAATTTCTACAGTTTGTAATAGTATTAAAAACCTAAGAATATACTTTCCAAATTCCAGTATGGCTTTGAAACCAATTAATATCATGGATTAGAACCGGTTCTCAGCCCTGGAGAAAAATCATGTATAGCAGTATATTACAGACGGTTTCAACGAATTTTGAAAAATAATACATAAAATTAGTGCCAGTTCGTGTTATAATGTCTTTAAATTGTGCTCTATTGGAGAGAGAGGGAGAGAGAGAGAAAAAGAGAGAGTGGGAGAGTAAGATATCTATGGTATATTATAACAAGAACTATAAATACATATATGCATACATACTTATAATATTTACCCAATAATATCTTTAAATTGTGCTATATTGGAGAAAGAAAGAGAGAGAGATAGAGAGAGAGAGAGAGAGAGAGGGAGAGAGAGAGAGAGAGAGAGAGAGAGAGAGAGAGAGAGAGAGAGAGAAAGAAAGAAAGAAAGAGAGTAAGATATCGATGGTATATTAGAACAAGAACTATAAATACATATATGCATGCATACTTATAATATGGATAGTGACTTTTATTCAAAAATATAAAAAAAAAATCTATAAGATTACCAGGAGGTTGCATTAGATTTTCATGTACTCTAAAAACGTGATGCTTGCAGCTAGCTAAAATAACGATTAGGGTTGGGCCGGATATCCGGTGTGGCCGGATATCCGGCCGGATAGTTTCAATATCCGTTATACGGATATCCGGTGTGGTCGGATATCCGGCCGGATAGTTTCAATATACGGTATCCGGAAATCCGGTGTGGCCGGATATCCGGCACGATAGTTTCAATATCCGGTATCCGGCCGGATATCCGGCCAAACCGGATATCCGGCCCAACCCTAATAACGATACCCCTATCCATCCCCTTTACTCCTCTCCAACTGGCAGAACAAATAATAAATGAGGTCAATATTAGCAACCTAAATAGCGATACATTTTTCCTTGTCAATATATCACTTCCATAGGGACATAACTCTAATTTAAAATGTTATCTAGAATGTGTATTCCTGTGCACGCCTCTACATACCATAACATACTTAACCCCTCTTGAGTATTATCCACCCACCCCCCCCCCCCCCCACCCCAAGTCACCCATGCACCCCTTGAGCGATAATAAGTCAGTGTTCATATAAACTGTACAATAATTATAATGTGATTAAAAGCAAAACAAAACAATTTTGAAAAATTTGTCTTTAAAATCAAAGGGTATTTGTATCTTAAGTTACAAACAGACAGACTATTGAAAAGTTAGAGTTTATACATATATATTAGGATAGTGGCTTCGCCACTAAAGGTAAATTAGTCAGAAACGAAACTTTTTCTATAAATGAATATCGTCCATAATTTGTGTAGAAATAGTTGCTACACAAAAAAAAGTAAAGTTTAAAAATCTTACAAATTAAGTTTTAGAATAATGTTCTTTCATTTCTTGGCTTAATAACTTAAGGGAATTTTTATTATATCTTGACTGGTTAGTTCAAACTAGCAGTGATTTTCAACCCTTTTTTTTTAAATTTTGAAAGGTTTAATTATATTTAACATCATTGGCAATGTGCAACAATATATCGTCAATTTTCTTATCCCTTAAGATTAGTGCAAAAATCTAACCTTACTATTAGGAGCAGTATTTTAGTGGTTATTATTATTTTTTAGATTCTCGGTTAAATAGGGGCCTAAAATCACAGGGATCTAAAGAGATAAGACAATGCCCGATGAATTAATGTAAGTGACCAATGATGATACACAAAATTACAACATCTGCATATTACTTTAATTAGTTGAAAGGTTTGGACACATTTTGAAGCAACTAACCAAAATTCAATAAAAGTTCCCAAAGTTGTTAAGCCAACGTAATTAGTTAACTTTGGGGACTAGGGTAATAAACAGCCCTATGTCCCCTCCCTCTTTGTTAAAATATTCATTTATGATTTTAGCTATTTTATGAAACCATTAGGTAGTGTGAGAACGTTAATAAACGTATGAAGAACCACCTTTGTAGCATTGTATGTATGTAAGAAAGTCTGATCTATATTCGTAGATAGATACACACACACACACACACACACATAAGTATAGATAGATAGATATACACATGTTTGAAGATGATCACCCTTTACAACGCTTTATCATGAGGGATGAGTGGTAGGGGGAGGGGGTGGGGGAGAGCGCAAATATACGAACACAAGGCTCCGAGTTACGCACGTATCTCGGGCGCACGGCGCGCTACACATATCGTCCGACGGATTCTTTATTTCAGTTTACTATAGCAAGTCGCTGAGCTAATAGCGATACTGTCAAATTTTTCGTTAAAATTACCGAAAAATACTAAAAATAGTGAAAAATATATATGAATAATAAAACATATATTAGTATAAAAAATATTAAAAAGTGATAAAAACTAAGAAATTATAAGACGTGGAGAAAAAAGGTGTATAGTGGTGTTTTTTTAGTGATATAATGTGTGATTTTTAAAGGTAGGTTTTCGTAACTTTTTTTATATTTCAGATGTAGTGAAAATCATATATATCAGAGTTACATGGTCTATATAGGTTTCCTGTAGTAATGCATCGTATCGTATCGACGTAAAATTTCGTATTATCGACAAAACCATTTAATTTGCATATCAATATAAACGTCTAAGTTTATTTCGGATGATTTGGTTGACATTAAAATTTAATATTTCACGAGGGAGGGGCATTGGGCTGTTTATTACACTAGTCCCCAAAGTTTTTTGATAACGTTTTCTGAAAAATTTTGGGGACTGTATTGAATTTTGATTGGTTCAAACGTTTCAACCACTAATTATAATCTACAGAATGGGTAATTTTGTGTATCATCATTGGAGCTGTTTATCAATTTATCGGCCATTGGCCTATCCCTTTAGATCGCTGGAATATTTACCTAGGGTGTATATTTAACCAAATAGTAACCTTAAAATGTAAATAAACATTTTTAAAGTTCATATAAGCATAGGAGGGAGGGACATTGGGATGTATATTTTTCTATTTCCTTAAGTATTATATATAAATGCATTCCGTCGTTCGTTGATTTTAAAAAAAAACAAACTTTGGGGACTTTTATCAAGTCATGATCGAGTTTTAGTGTTCCAAGTTTTCCACCAATTATAATCATGATTGAAAGTGTAAATTGATTTATCGTTTTGCCCCTAATAAAAAAATGTAAAAAATATCATATTAAAATCCCCATAAAAAAGTAACAGGATCTGTGTCTGCCTGTGTGTACCGAAGTATCAATCGCCCGAGAAAAAAATCCCCCCAACATTTTTTTTAAATTTTCTTTTTAAAACTAAAATTCAATGAGATGGGGATGGTTAGGCAACTTCCACCCTCCATCTCAAGGTCCCCTAGAGGCCTCTAGGGGCGTAACCGCTTGTTATTAAACATATGATATTCCTAAATATAGAATCTAAATCTTAAAAATCTTATAAAAATAAATCATTTTTGGAAAAGTAGATCAAGTGCTTTGAAGATTCTCCTTGAATTTCAAATCCTTATTTTACATTTGTCCCCTTTTTTTAGACGCCCCCTTTATTTGAGCGTTTTTAATTTAGATGTATTTTTCAGCTTTGGACTATTTCATTTTCAATGTCATATTGTTGAGATTGGTAACGTTAGTAGAATAATGGCCAGTAGATAATATGTCAGTAATACGTACTTTGGTTTAATCTTGTATAGTTTAAATGTTTTAATTTGTTGGCTTTTAAAACTTTGGGCACTGTTATTGAATCTTGATTGGTTGGTTCAAATTGGCAGTGTCCAAACTTTTCAACAAATGATTGTAATCTACATTAGTGATCATTTTGTTCAACATCATGGGGAGCTCCGAAGTGGGTACTTTTTTACCGACTGGGGTCTTATTTTGCCCCCAATTTTAGTCTCTCTATGTAGGATTGGATATAGGATATACGTGGATATATTGACAGGAGAAAATTTGTCCTCAATTTAGCTTACTAATATAGGCCTTATTTATTGGTCAGTAGGAGAAGAGCAGATGGAGCTGGATAGTGTCGTTTTTTAGCCAGCTGTAAGCATCAATTTATCAGAGTAAATGTAAATCTGATGCAACATCCAAGTAATAGTATATCCATTTCTATGGGAAAGTGAATGGTGAAACGTGAAAATTGTTGTCCCCAACTTAAGAATGAAGATGATACTTGAGAACGCAGGAAAGCCCAAATTTGGACGTACTGCCATTAGACATTGAAGTGAAGAGTAGATTTTGTCGCTGTTTGCCAGTATGGCTTTGGATCTGCTTAATATCCGCAGGATTAGAACCGGTTCTCAGCAATACTGTAGAATCATATTACAGACAATTTTCCACGAGAAAAAAATAAGAATCATATAATTAATACCAGATTAATGGTTTTAATCTTATAATTTTTCATTTTAATATGTGCAGAAAGCTGTCTATAATACGATGGGATAAATAACTATTTTAGAACAGGAAAAAATATATGGATCATAAACATAACAATTTCACCTTTTTCAACAACAAAGAAACTTAAAAATCTTATTTAGATTATACCCATCCCTCCCAAAAAATTGTGTCAAGTAAACAATTTTTTCACAAAAAAATGCCTAAAAATCGCAAAATAGATCGCTGCACGAACAAGAATAATTTTTAATCTCATCGTATTATAGACAACTTTCCGCGGATGTTAAAATACAGATAATAAGATTAAAACCAGCTTTGTTAGCCCGGATGCTATACATGTTTTTTTTCATTATGGCTGAGAACAAGGTAGAATCCAGCGGATATTGGTCGGTTTCGAAGCCATACTAGAAAATAAATTAATTTTCAATTTCTTTTATTTAAATCTCAGCGCTTTTTAAATTATTATGCAGCTCAAAAAAGTTAATTTTTATTGTGTTAAAAATGCTTTGTTCTGCCGTCCAGCTTATGAATTTTTAAATATATTTTTAATTGAAATTTATGTATATTTGAAGTTAAAAGCGTATTTTTTAAACGTTGTTTAAGTTTTAGAAATTTTTGTTGCTTTTATAATGATGTTGTTGGAATTACGACAAGTCGATAATTTGTCGTCAGTCCTTGCCTCTTTATAAAATTTATCATGTACCAGGTGAAATTTGTAGCTTGCTAAGATAACGACCCCAACCATCCAACCTCTTTTTTTTCATGCCTTTCCCTCCCCTCGTACTGGATGAGCTACCAATAAGTGGTGTCCATGTTAAAAACCTAAATTGACGACAATTTTTTCCCTGTCATAATATCCATGTATATTCTATATCCATTCTGGAACTCTAACTGTAAAACCATGTTTTAATCTGTGTTAAAAACCCTATTCTTCGACTAACATAAGAATTGGGCCAAATTATGTAAAAAAAACAATGATGACAACTTCCATTTTAGCAAAGCCAAAGATAATTCATAATTGTATTATGATTATATGAGGAGCTACTCTCCTTCTAATTTGTATAAGAAATGGACATACTTACCTTTTTAGTCATACTTATAGAGTATCTGTCATATAAATATTCAGAAGTTTCACAGCAGTCGGATAATTCTTTCAAGTATTACGTTTAAAAGGTACGTTTATTTTTTCATTAGCTCTATTTTAAAAATTTTTGCATGGATGATGAAATTTGGCAGTACCCACACCTTTAGTTTAAAGGGGTAGTTTTGTTTAACATCAAATTGTCTTATCCCTTAAATGTCCCTGCCTTTGTGAATTTTAGAAAAGCTTGAATTTAAAAATAAACATTTAAAAATCATGAAGAAATTGATGTATTTTTCAAATGAAACTAAGAGGAGAAATTTTAGAATAGGTGAAACAACTCACGAACGAAAAACAAAAAAAAAATCTTTGAAAAGGATAAGTTAAGTAAAAAATAAAGAATTTAAATTGTTTTAATACAAAAAGTTTTAACTTAATACATCTATTCTATCATACAAATTTAATAAAATTCTAGTGAATTACATATTCAGTGATTTATTGACTAATTGTGGGCGGCGCCCCTGGCATTCGAAAAACCAGAAAGAAAACATCTAGGGACTAATGTGAAGCTTCCATAGAATGGAGATATCAATTGGTTCAGTAGTTATCGAAATTTTAAGCTACAGACTAGAAAACCTTACTACTTTATATAATTTTTTCCTAGTAATTATGCTCTTTCGCGTTCTTCCTTTCTCACTTTTAAATTATCTTTCTTTTCAGGGATCTTAAGTGATAAGATAAGGAATATATTTATATACATACCCAACTAATGAGATTCCACAAAAGTACCCAATATTTAAAGCCAACCAATAAGATAATGTGGTTATAAAACTTTTTGTAACAGCCCAATGTCCCCTCCCTCTCTGCTCCCTTCTCATTCTTTTAAAATATTTGGCCCTAATTTTTGTTACATATATACTGCTTAATTAACAAAGACTCGGTGTTTGTGTTTATAGCTGGATAAAAGAAATAAAGTGTTTCAACATGGTGTTACTATAATATAGTGAAATATTTTTAGCAAAATAAATATATTAATGATCTAAAGGGAAAAGACAATAGCCGATAAATGATGATTCACAAAATTATCTCTTCTGTAGATTTCAATTCGTAATTGAAACGTTTGGACTCTTAACTTAATGAATTAATCAATAAAATTCAAAAATTATTCCTTAAAGTTGTTAAGCTAACGTATAAGAAAACGTTTTTAAACTTTGGGGACTAATGTAATAAACAGCCCAATATCCACTCCCTTCCTGTTTATGTTGCATTTTTATTTTGAATTTTGTGGGCTGGTATAAACCCCCTTATCTGACCTAGGTATGATATTTGCATAATTACCCCAATCCATCATAATTTCTCCCCCGCCAAAATTTCTCCCGGGGGCCAAGCCACTCTTCCCCCTGTACCCCTTGAAAAAAATGTAGTAACCCTCCCCCCCCCCTTATTCACTCTTATAATTACAGAGTAATTTAATTACATAAAGAAAGACTTTATATTTTTTCCTGACTTTTTCTTTTAACAGTTGGTTAATATAATGCAATTGAATCAGGGATCTAAAGGGATAAGACAATGGCCTACACACATTGATGATACACATAATTACCACTTCTGTAGATTACAATTTGAACGTTTGGACAGTCAACATAATGAACCAACCAATCAAAATTCAATGAAAGTCCCCAAAATTGTTAATCCAACGAATAAGAAAACGTTTTTATATAGCTTTGGGAACAAGTGCAATAAACAGCCTAATGTCCCATGAAATTTTAAACTGACGATTAATTGATAATGTTTTGTATTTGGCTTCATGTAGCTTGGAAAGCCAAAAGAATTATTAATTTAAAAAGTTTGGGTTTAGTTTAATTTACACTTGAATATCCCCTCCCTCCCTCTTTGGTTTGTACGTCTTAATTAGTTGCGAAGCTACTCTATACATTAATAATTGTAAGAGATAATGGGGACAATGGGTTGTTTATTAAACAAAGTTTTATGATAACATTTTCTTATTCGTCAGCTTTACAACAATTTTTATAGGTTGCTTCATTAACTTGAGTGTTTAAATGTTTCAACCACTAATTTTAATCAACAGAAGGGATAATTTTGTGTATTTCATTGGGGATGTACATCAATTTATCGGCTAATGTCTTATCCCTTTAGATCACTGACTAATTGTCCTGTTTTTCTTTTTGTTCATTTTAAATGGTACTTCAATTCTCCAATAAGTTATTAAAATTATCTTCGCTATAGGAAAGTTATTTTATTTTCGTTAAATTATATAACGAACATTTCATCTTGGTTAGAGAGTTATAACAATTTGTTATGTGTTTAGTCGACATTAATGATGTGGATATTAAGTCATTTATGACTACTTTTATCCGACACACCACAAAGTCATTTATATTTATCGATATGAACAATCTGATCAAATGAATATTTTATTTGTTAGATTAAAAGCTTTGGTTACTGTAAATAAATTTTAACCAACTAATAGGAGTAATTTTGTATATCATAATTAGGGATGTGCATTAATACATCGCCCATTGTCTTATCCCTGCTGACAAAAACAAATGCACAATAATATGGTAAGCCAATTGCATCACTTCATAAATTAAAGAGACTGTGCGAATTTAAAAAAAAATATTTTGAGTAAAAATATTTTTAGAAAAAATATATCTTTCTGTAATGTATAAGTATAGATGTATAATCCAGACAACCACCTAGCCTAAGGGGTAGAGACCCTTTTCGTCTACTAGCAAATTGCTTTCTTTTCTTTTGTAGGGACTTACCTGTTTTTATATTTCCAATGCTATTGACTGATATTCAAATACAAAATTAGGACAGAGTAACATATAGCTAATTCCCCCTCTATTCTTTTACCTTAAGGTTTTGATTATAAAGTAAATTTTTGCAAGCAAAATTTGTCTAAAATTGCAATTACAAATTACATGTTGTTGTGAAAAAAAGGGTGAAACCAGCTTTTTTCATTGATTTTAAATAATTTTTAAAATCTTGACATATTGCATGATGGCAAAAAAACAGCATTTAAAAGAAATATAAAGAAGTGTTATTATAAAGCAAAAAACAAGCAAAATTATGTTTAATAGCAGCGCAGAAAAACAAGCTAACAAGGATGACAACATTCATAAAACCTCTAAAGATACTTGCATACTTACATTTTAGAACTTTATCATAGAAATTTTTTGTTTATAATATTGTACTTTGTTGTTCTTTGAATCAATATCCAAAAATAAATTACAGAAATCATATTTCATAAAAACATAATATTAATACTGAATGTTCATTGATAAAATGAATCTTTATACAATTACTTTTAGTCATTTATCCTGAATAGCAGCAGAGAAAATAAACTTGACGGACAGACGAACATTTCAAATTACAGAGTAGCTGCGCTACAAAAAAGAGTTTGAATAAAGAAAATTGATTGATATGATTGTTGATTTGTTAAGTCAAAAATATATTTTTTTAGTTTAGTGTGATATAGACAGACTTACATAAGTTAATGATAGAGTAGACTTAATGTTCAATTCAAAATGCAAACAGATTTTTAAGTATTTATTATATTGGATTAAATGCAGTTTTTGAGTAAATAAGATTATATATTGATACTATATTTAGAAATGATTAAATATGTTAATAAGTCAAAACTACTGATTATTCAAAGCTGGATAGTTCTGAAGTAGCAGGATGTCTGTCTGTATATCAGGACACCAAGCAACAGGATGACTGTCTGTTTAATTAATACAATGTATTAATTAACTGTGCACTTTGAAGGGGTAGAATATCTGCCTATGCAAACTATCTAAAGTAGTAGGATGTCTGTGAATAGCTGTATTGGTCTTAATAAAGACTCGAACCCAAACCAGATAATGTTCTGTGTTAGGACTCTCAATATCAACTGACTTAAATATATTTTCTCTTTATTCTTTCTGAGAGCAATTAAAGAGTAATTAAGAGTAACAACTAACATATATCTGCAAACTTAAATATATGACATCACAACATAAATATATGACATTTACCCCCTTCTGAAACCATCCAGCTAAGCATGGTTTCACCATCCATCAGGCTGATCCAATAAACTGGGATCAATGTCTTCACTGGGCGAACCTACATCGAAATTAACCCCGGCCTCAAGTCCTTCCTCTCCTTCACCCACTGGAGGAGGAGTGTTCAGCGCCCCTCCACCAACCTCAGCCGAGACACCCACTGTTGCCGCCATGACAGCATTACTCGCTGCAGCAGTTATGGGCCCTCCTACAGCAACCATCACAGCATCATTTACCGCTGAGGCGGTATCATTCGCAACAGCCACCTCTGCAGCAACCGCTGGCCCATCTGCCGGCATTGCCACCTCCATATCAACACCACCAGTGACCTGAACACCTCCCGAAACCATCATCACCCCGTTGTTAGCCTCAGCACCGCCAGAAGTTCCAGCCTGTTGCAACTGCCAATATGCCGCCGCCGGTAAGTCATTGTTTATTCTGCGCCGGATCTCGCTAAGCTCACTAAAAATATTAGACAGGTGCCTTTGCACTTCAGCCTCTTTTTGCGCCATCTCAGAAATAGCCTCTTGAACCTTAGTTCCCTGTCCTGCCAAAACACTTTCCACCTGTTGGCCCACCTGCTGTCCCAACTTGGTTGAACTACTTTCCCAATTATCAGTCATTGCTGTCTGTACACTCTGTACCATATAAGAAGCCTTTTGCCGTGCAGTAGTAGCCACCATTTGCTGCATCTCCGTATCGACCTTCCTTATACAGTCCATTAGATCCCTCTTATGCGAGGCCAACATATCTTTAATCCGATTATGACTGTCCGTCTGCCAAAGTTTCTGTGCAGTGTTCAAACTTTTGACTGATTCTCTTACAGCTTCACGAATTTTTTCCTCAATCATAGGCTTTAGAGTCACAGCAACAGAATTACTGATTCTACCTATATCTTCATCACTGAGCGGCGCCAAGCCACGTCTGTCATTCTTGCGTTGAATGAAATTTATATATCGAATCAATCATATCCATTACATAGGATATTGCTGAAAATTGTTTCTGGCTATGTCAGCAATCATAGCCTCATACTGTTTCTCATCTCTGCTCTTTTCAGAATCCACAACAGGCCCCACCTGATTGACTGTCTTCTTCAGAAACTGCTCAGGTATTACCCTATTATTAGGCACTCCAGGACCCTCTTTCTTTTCGCTACCGGCTGAAAAAAACTTAGCTTTGGTCTTTCCTATGCGAGAATCAGGAGCTGGCGGCTTGCCGTCTCTCTTCTGCCAGCAACTAGCCACTACATGACCTTTTTTCCCACAATACCAACAAATCATAGTTTTAGCCTTCGAATTCAGAGCCCCAATCACGTTCTCAACCTGATCCCAAGGAATATCATCATCCCCTTCAATCCACGCATTATTATCGCCAATCTCAGTCCTGCCCTCCATATCAGATACATGCACTTCACTGATTACAGGCCTAGCTTTTACCTCCCTAGAATCCTCTAGCCTCAACCCTTCCATAGCCTGAGAATAACAGGACGTTACATTTTCAGGTGAAACGTGTCCAGAACGAGCCCAGCTTATATAATGCTGACCTCTGCGAATCAAATAAGTCAAGAAAGCACTGTAATCTTCCAGGTAATGCATAGATTCAATGAAATTAGCCATATCTCTAGCTAAATCAGAAAACAGCAAATTCTTAGCCACATTATTGTAAAAATCACGCCAAGATTGTCTAGAAATTTGACCAGGATGCATAAGCCTAAACAGCCGCAACTTAGCATTGAAAAACACATCCACATTCTGACCACTCTTTTGTTTCAGGGCGTAAAAGAATTCGGTAGCCGACTCTGTATCAGCAAAGGGTATCACCAACCTTCTTATCAACAGGTAATAACCTAAAGCACTTAGGGAAGCATTAGCCTCCGGCGTAATAAGCCTCCCCATCTTCTTCCCTTTGCACTCAAAAATCCTATTGTACAAGACGTCCTTGAAAAGCATAGGATCCTCCAACTTTGCGAACCTAGCAACCCTCCATAAGGATAAGAAATAATCCTCAAAATCAATGTTTCCATCCCAAAATGGAGCATCCCGCACAAAATCACTATCCCACTTGACTCCTCTTACAAGACAAAACTCCTTAAACTGCTCCTCTACAGTCTGTTGGCTTACACTACCGCCGGCCACCTTTTTATAGGCCTTAAGCACTTCAGCCCTTTCCTCAATTAAAGGAAATATATCCAACAATTGATTCTCATATTCGGTCAGACAACTCTCACGAACATTCATCCAATTTCCATTCCCAACAGGACCCAAAAACTCAATCTGCGAAAACTTCAAATGTCCAGGAGCACTTTTCACCCTTTTAGCCTCAAAATTTGTAGAATCCAATTTAGCCTCCACACTCAAACGATTAATGAAAGATGTATTAAACGAATCATCTCCCGTCGCTTTGACTGCAGATACACTAGCCCCCATACTTGTCTCATACAAAAAACCGCTAATATCCCCATCCGCTGGCAATTGCGCCACCTTTTTCTTAATAGTAGCCAAATCAACATCATAACCTAACTTCTTATGCTCATCAGAGTTCTTAAACTCTTTCACCTTATTCTCCAGCCGTTTATTCGCCGCCGTTAACTTATCCACCTGACCTTTGACAGTCGTATGCTCCTTCAACATTGCCCTAACATATTTTTTTATGCTTTCAGGCACAACGTCATTCTCCACCTCGCCCAACGCCAACTCCACATTCGCATTGGCACCTGCACCAGCATCCTCAGCCGCAGCATCCTCCTCCTCCCAATTTTCGGGAGTTCCATCATCATCCTGACTGTCAGTTTCCCGAGGACGTTTAGGCGGCCGTCCACGCTTGCCTTCATTTTTACCCCGCTCTCCTTTTTCACCATCAGCCATATCCGAGCACTAGAACTAGATCCGCCGTGAAATTTAGATCAGAAGAGTTAAAGAATGAAATTCCACAGAAACCTGAAATATAAATCAAGTTAAAAATATAAAAGAATAAAACAAAACTGTGAAAAATCCGAGATAAAAAAATATCTCAAAAAGTGATTGACTCCAAATTAAACACCACTTCCCCCACCCTTAACTCAGCAGTAGGTCTAAATAACACGTAGCACAATAAGACTGCGCCAAATGTGATTTAGACAGACTTACATAAGTTAATGATAGAGTAGACTTAATGTTCAATTCAAAATGCAAACAGATTTTTAAGTATTTATTATATTGGATTAAATGCAGTTTTTGAGTAAATAAGATTATATATTGATACTATATTTAGAAATGATTAAATATGTTAATAAGTCAAAACTACTGATTATTCAAAGCTGGATAGTTCTGAAGTAGCAGGATGTCTGTCTGTATATCAGGACACCAAGCAACAGGATGACTGTCTGTTTAATTAATACAATGTATTAATTAACTGTGCACTTTGAAGGGGTAGAATATCTGCCTATGCAAACTATCTAAAGTAGTAGGATGTCTGTGAATAGCTGTATTGGTCTTAATAAAGACTCGAACCCAAACCAGATAATGTTCTGTGTTAGGACTCTCAATATCAACTGACTTAAATATATTTTCTCTTTATTCTTTCTGAGAGCAATTAAAGAGTAATTAAGAGTAACAACTAACATATGTCTGCAAACTTAAATATATGACATCACAACATAAATATATGACATTAGAGAAATCTTAATTTTTATTTGGCGGAGCTTTTCTATAATAAGTTCAAGAAATATTTTTGCACAGTCCCTTTAAATTTACTAGGGGTTGCAAAAAGGGCCGCTACTGATCGTAAACATATGAATAGGGGGTATTAACCTTTATCACCCCCCCCCCCCCTCCCACCACCAGCATTGTATCTTTCTATCTATACAAGAAAGCTTGCCGTTTAATTGTAAGAGAGGTTTATTAGACTGAATGCCAACGATGTAGAATAATCAAACCCATTAATATGTTTATAACTCATTATGTTATTTGTTGGCTTTAAAACTTAGGTTGGTTCATTACTCAATTATGATTTGGTTGCACAAAATGACAGTTTAACAATTAAACCTCTGAACGATATATTTTAATCCACTTTAAGGGTAATTTTGTTTGTAATAATTTTATTTGGGGGCAGGGGTTAAAATATTTACTGTAGTAAACTTTATTGTTCTTTTTTAATCCATAAACATGGCCACAATTGTCCTTGTTAAAGCTTGCTTTGAGAGCTCACATGTGATGAGCCTGTGTATGTATGTGTTAGTGTAGGGCAAAAAAAGTCTGAAAAAATTGGCAGACGGGAAATGCAGAAATTTCACTGCTATGAGAATTCCAGAAATGCTTCTAATTATCTATCTATCCATCTGTCTATCTGTCTATCCCTTAATCTATCTATCTATGTATCTATCTATCTATCTGTCTATCCATCTATCCATCTATCCAACTATCTATCAATCTTTCTTTTTATCTATCTATTTGTATGTTCATCAATCAATCAATCTATTTATCTGTCTATCCATCTATCTATCAATTTATATAAGTTTATAACAATTAGATTCTAAGAATTTAAATAATTAATTTTCTACAAATTTTTTTTTCTCGTATTTTCCTCTATTACTTAATAATTAAACATTTTTAAAGATAATAATTATGAAAATTCAAAGAATAGTTTAATATTTTGTGATTTGTCTATCTTTCGCTTTTAGATATTGCAATCGTTATATTATTACTTGGATGTTGTACCAGATTTTCATATAAAATTATCAGATGGAAAAATAACGATAGTCCATCCACCTCCTTTACCAAATCGCCCCCTCCCCCCCTCTACTAGAGAACAAACTTACAAATAATTGAAGTCGAAATAGCAAGCTAATTTGAGGACAAATTTTCACCTGTCAATATATCCACGTATATCCTATATCCATTAAGATATTGCTATTTTGATGAATAAAAGACAAAAAGATTATCTTGAGTGGTACTCATAGTAATCTTATATGATCATTGTTTACTTAGGCTTCCATATTTTTACTTTGTCTTTTCCTTTATGTAACTTTTTACCAGAGCTGGATCTTTAAATCATTTTAGTGGTGAGCCAGATCGGTGTGAGCCGAATTTCAGCCAATCACAGCGCGGCATTTCATAAAATGCTGTGCTCTCATTGGTGGTGAGCCAGATCGGGGTGAGCCGAATTTCAGCTAATCAAAGCGCGGCATTTCATAAAATGCTGTGCTCTCATTGGTGGAGAGTTGGTTCACCCCGATCTGGCTCACCACTAAAATGATTTAAAGATCAGCTCAGATATGTTAGGATTCTGTACAGGGATCTAAAGGGATAAGACAATGTCCGATAAATTGGTGTACATTTTCAATGATTTTACACAAAATTACCACTTCTATAGCTTAAAATTAGTGGTTGAAACAAACGTTTGAACACTCAATTTGATTAACAAACCAATCAAATTTCTCTAATGAACCTAAAGTTGTTAAACAAACGAATAAGAAAACGGAATTATAAAACTTTGGGGACTAGTGTAATAAACAGCTCATTGTCCTCTCTCTCTCTCTCTCTCTCTCTCTCTCTCTCTCTCTCTCTCTCTCTCTCTCTCTCTCTCTCTCTCTCTCTCTCTCTCTCTATCTATCTATCTCTATCTATCTCTCTCTCTCTTTCTCTCTCTCTCTCTATCTCTCTCTCTCTCTATCTCTCTCTCTCTCTCTCTCTCTCTCTCTCTCTCTATCTATCTATCTCTATCTATATATCTCTCTCTCTCTCTCTCTCTCTATCTATCTCTCTCTCTCTCTCTCTCTCTCTCTCTCTCTCTCTCTCTCTCTCTCTCTCTCTCTCTCTCTCTCTCTCTATCTCTCTCTCTCTCTATCTCTCTCTCTCTCTAAAATTTAATGCACTTTATAATAATGTATTTTAAATCTACCCTTTCAATTTTGCTTTCTCTGTCTATATACCTCCAGGGATCTTAAGGGATAAGACAATATAAATTGATATGCATTCACAATGATGATAAATAGAATTACCCCTTCTGTAGATTTAAATTATTGGTTGAAATGATTGAACAAACCAATTAGGATTCCAAACTTTTTAAGCCAATCAATGAAAAAACAAGTTTACAATATTACAATACTGTTGGTACTAGTGTAATTTACAGTCCTCTATCCCCTTCCTCCCATATATGTCTTATATATTCCTGAGGGAGGGGATATTATGCTGTTTATTACACTAGTCCCCAAAGTTTTATCATCATTTTATCGGTCATTGTCTTATCCCTTTAGATCCCTGTATTTCTCTACCTTTAGGCAAATTTTTGCACCGATTAGAATCGCGTCCAAATATCAATTACAAACTGGTTTCAAGAACCAGCCTAATCCCATTGTGACAGTACATTATTAGCATGTAATTAACTGTAATTATAAAGTGATTTAGCAGAATAAATGGGTGTCCAAAAACGGCTTCGGTGAAACGAAGATTTTGATTGTTGGAAAATTCTTATCACGATCAACTTTATCATCCTAACAATGGATATATTATTACCTGGATGTTGCACCAGATTTTCATGTAATCTGATAAAGTTATACTCGCAGCTGGCTAAAATAACGTTGCCCTCCATCCATTCTCTTTACCCTAATCCCTTCCACTCCTACTGAATGTAAGCAAACTAAATAAACGATAAAGTTTTCCCCTGTCAATATATCCACGTATATCCTATATCCATTATCCCATCAGTGGCTAGAAAACAAGGATAGGATTTATTAGAATCTGCATAGCTTTAGGATTAATTCTTGCTTTCCCTTTTAAAACACCTATCGAGCACTGAATCCTCCTTTATTTATATATGTATATATGCTTCCCCATTTTATGTACATACATCATCGGTAATTGGACACAAAATGTCTTAAAAATCAGCCATGTGACGTCATAAAAATGAGGGAGATGAGAGGAGAAGTGGGAAAGAAAATCCCTAAAAATGGGATGGATAATCCCTCATTTTCATGACGTCACATGGCTAATTTTTTTATTCATATCAAAAGTAGAAATAATTTTCAGTAAATTTCTAAGAAATTTAAATTTATAAAAAGTAGTCTGAAAACAATCTTTGTCTACAACAAAAGCAAACAAAAAGAGGATTCTAAAGCTGGTAAATCTGGATCCGAATTTGTACACTACATTTCTTGTGTATATTAGTTTTTCTCCAGTTTTACAAATAGTTTTTAAAATGTTTATTTATAAAATATACAATACATAATAAAAACATTTTTAAATTCAATTATAAACCTTATATTTATTAGCAGCTATACCCCTAGTCTCTAGGGGCTCTGTATTTAAAGATACAGAGAGGGGCTAGAAAAATAGCTTAAAACCATCCCACGGCTTAAATCTAAAAATAAAATAGCCTAAAACCATCACAAGACCTATATAAATCCTACCTAAAAAAGATAACACATTCGGTTCAGTAGTTAATGAGATCTTAAGATTCAGACAAAAAATAACCTTACTACTTTATAAAATAGGATGTGCCCTTGTACTTTTAAAACTTGTGTACATTTTCGGTCTTGTAGGTGTCTGTCAACAATAAAAGGGATTTTAGTATTTTGGTGGCAACGACCAAAATTTTAATTCAAAAAACTCACCCAGACAAATTATAATCGATATATTATTACTTGGATGTTGCACCATATTTTTATGCACTATAATAAAGTAATACTCTCAGCTGGCTAAAATAACCCCCTTCAACCCATACATTCCCCTGTTAATGGATGAACAAACTGACCAATAAATGAGGACCATTGTAGCATCATAAGTTGATGACACATTATCCCCTGTCAATATATCCACATATACTATATCCATTATTATTAGAAAGTCTCTACCTAACTAAAAAGATAATTCAAATTGAATTGAATTACCAAAAAATTAGACCACAATTTTTCAAATGGCTTTCCACAGAATTTCTTTCAAAAACTTAAAAAATTTTGTAATTTAAATCTTTGACGGCTAAATATTTGAATTATTTTTGAGGAGGGGGTACATTAAAAAAATATTCCAGAATGGCTTTGAAACCGGTGAATGTCCGCTGGATAAGAACCGGTACTCAGTCATACTGAAAAATTATTTTAGCATCATATTACAGACATTTTTTCACGAATATTAAAATAAAAATTAATACCAGTTCTGTAAGCCCGAGCATTCGGCCCCATCGGAGCAAACAAAACTGGCTTTAATCTTTAATTTTAATTTTAATTTTAATGTCCGCTGAAATCTGTCTATAATAGGTTGCGATACATACCTATTTTAAAATTGTGTATATGATCCTTCTATTTGCTTTGTTAAACCAAATTAAATATAGGAAAACATACAGACAAATCTAATAAAATTATAGCTACTCAACAAACAATTAAATCATCAGTAGCCTGTAGAATGTGGACGCTTCTTGTTGACAAACAAAGTTCAAATCGTGTATGCCGATATTTTTCTAATTTTACAAACTTCAAATAAACCAATTAACGCAATACTAATAATGTTATTAAGTCGATATAATATGAGCAACAAAAATTAACAGGGGAACAACAGTTGTAGAATAATCAATGACTTTTAATATTGGCCTTACTAGCTTTCAAACCGAACATGGTTTCTTTCTTAAACATTTAATTTAGGGGGAATGAAAGCTCTTAGATTAATTGCCTGGTTTATGTATTTAGTTAATTGTAAGTTTATCATAAGTCAATTATAATAACCTTAAACATATTTTGAATAAACGAAAAAACGTAGACATTATGACTGTATTTTATGATATAATCATATTTTTTTTAATTTTGTAGTTTTAAAAACTGTTTAAATCATAATCTATGTACAAGAATGGTTTTTGGATTATGCAAATTGGTTTTAAGCACCGGGTGTTCACACAAAAATGCGCGAAAAACAATTTAACTATCGAAAAATGGTAGAAATTTAGATTCTTTGTTCAGCTGTTATTATATTTTCACAAGAGTTTTCTTATATTAATTTAAATTTGCTTCTCCCATGGCTTCTAAATAGCCTAAAACCAGCCCAAGACACTTATAATGCTTTTCTGAAAAGTACAGCCAATTAAAATCTTCTATTCTGATATTGGCCAAAAATACAATTTATATAAAGAATTATATTGTTATTGTTGGATTTCTGCCTACGTAAAGATCAGATCTTTAAATCGTTCATAGGTCAATATAAAATGCCAAAAACTATTGAAATAAAACAACAAAAACCTCTTAGGCTAAGTTTCCTTATGCAGTTATGCACAAATTCCCTAATCATTTCATATTTCAAGGCTTTATGTTAATATGAATATAAATATACTCATGGAGGGATAGGACACTGGGCTGTTTATTACACTAGTCCCCAAATTTTTATGTTTCGTATTTGTTTGCTCAACACCTTTGGGAACCGCATTGAATTTTGATTATTTAATTAATCATAATCTACAGTTTTGCGTATTATCACTGGGGATGTACATCAATTTATCGGCCATTGTCTTATCCCTATAGATCCCTGATAAGTGTACTCATGGAGGGCGGGGATAATATATGGTATACAAATCTTCAATCAATATGTATTATTAACCAAAGGCATAATTTAACACAAAATGTGGAAATTTATCTCCATTGACCTTACCCCCCCTGGAATATATTTAAAAGTCTATAAAAATGACAAATTGTTCAGTTCTCTATAATGTTTTATTTAACCCTTTACTTTAGAATTATGTCTTTATAACCTATTAACTGTCAGTAAATCACAAAATATGAGTCGTGAAAACAGTTTAAACACTGAAAGATTGTATCTAACAAAAGTTCTATAAGTCTTTAAACCAACGAATGTGATATTGTGTTGATATTCTTTGGGGACTAGTATAATTTACAGTCCAATGTCTTCCCCCTACCAAATAGGTTAACAACATTTCCGTGTGGATTAGAACCAGTTCTCAGCCATACTGAAAAATTGTGAATAGCGTCGTATTACAGAGAATTTTCCACGAAAATTAAAGTGAAAATAAAAATGCATGTTTTGTTAGACCGGGTTCGGCTTAAAATATTTTAATATCCGCGGAAAGTTGTCTATAATACAATGCGATAAATAACTATAATAAATAGAACAAAAAGCCAATAAAAAATAAAAGATAAAAAAACTGACCAAAATCGAAAGCTAAAACCTAAGTTCCTAACAGCAAAAACCAAGATTGTTGGCAAAAAGAAAGTTCTGTAATGCATAAAAAAAAACAAGTATAATCATGGTCATAAGTAGCGTAGCTAACAACAGGTTGGCTGATAAATAAACATTCAAGTTATTATTTATGAATCATAAAAGACAATAAACGATAAACAAAACTACCCTTTTTAATTAAATTGCTGGTTTAAAAGTTAAGACACTGATAATTTAAAACAGATTTAGATAAGAGTATCCAAAGTTTTTATGTCAACCAACATGCTAAAACTTTGGGTACCAGTATTTTAAAATCCACGTTTGAATGGATAGTTTCAGTCTTACGACATAATGACATACGGACAGACCCTATTTAAAGAGTTGCTGCGCTATCAAAAACAAATTGGAAAGAAAAGTGAGATTTTAATGCTTTTCTGGTAACCATAGATATACATTTTTAAAGAGTGTGGATATTAAGTTAACTTTTGAAAACTTAAGCAAATAATTGGAAAAGGTAAATTTATCGTCAAAATCATGGACCTGAAGAGATAGGACAATGGCCAATAAATTGATGTACATCCCCAATGATGATTCACAAAAAAACATCTAAAAATTATGTAAATTACAATTAGTGTTTGAAACGTTTGAACACTCAACTTAATAACCCAACTATAATGTCTCCAAAGTTGTCAAGTTAAAAACTTTGAGGACTAATATATTAATAGATTATTTACATCAACAAGTAAAATCAAAATCCTCACTGAAATCTAGATGTACACGAACTCCCTTTCACTTTATCTTACCCAGGGAGAAAGGTACAACTGACTGTAAATTATACTGGTACCCAAAGTTTTACAGCCCGCTTATGTTATTATTTTCTCTAAAACTTTGGGTACTTTTTTAATTATTATACTTTTCCACCACAAATTTTTACCTTTAAATGGGTTATTTTTTTATGAACATAGGGGATGTTAAATTGTCTTATCCCTTTATATCCCTGAACTTAAATTTGTCTAATTTTCAATCTGTTACTCCATATTTTGGTCAACTTTTTTCTCTCATTTTCTTCATTTTAACATTTTCTATTTACTCTTTTGTATAATAAACTGGTTCTAGTATTCGTTGGCTTGAAACCAACAGATCCATAGTATAGATGTATATACAGACAAATACCTCCCTTCCTTTTTCATAGACCTCTTTCGTCTGCTTCTAACTTATTTTATGCTACTTGACTGTGTTAATATAAGCGATACCATATTGGTTGATTTTCAATGACCCAATAGAAAGGTTGCACAAGGCGGTTGCGATGGAGAGATACAGTTATTTAAATGTTTTCTCCCTTTACTGTTTTACTCTAATTTAAAACCTATGGGGGATTATTATAGGGTTTTACAAACAAATTGTGTCTAAACTTTTAACCAATAAGTTCAGATTAAGATAACTTTATTGATCATAATTGGGTGTACATTGATTTATCATTCATTGTCCCATCCCTTAAGGCCATGTTTAATAAGATTTGAAATATTTAATTCACACCAGTAAAATGTTATACAGTAAATTGCTTATGTATCAACATTTTTCCAATGTAATATTTATACACATGTATGGTTTTTCATGATTGGTTTTTTTAACCTATATATCTTTATATGCTAATAATGGATTTATTATTACTTGGATGTTTTACCAGGTTTTCATGTTCTCTAATAAAGTGAAACTTGCAGCTGGTCAAAATAACTTGAACTTTTTAACCATTATTTTTTAGAATATTTATCTTTTTTTAACTGGTAGGAAAAGATGAATTAATTTTGAATTCGGCACATAGAGAGAAATCTGCATAGTGTCTTTCCAAAACTGCGAGATAATTTTATCCTATCAATCATTTTTTTTAGGATATTGGGCTGTTTATTATACTAGTCACGATTGCGATGTTTTATAAATATAAGGTTCTTATGTACTCTATTAACAACTTTGGGGACTTTTATTGAATTTTGTTTGGTTGGTTCATTAAGTTGAGTGTTTAAAAGTTTTAACTACTAACTGTAATCTACAAATAGGTAACTAATTAGCTAATTAATTATGCTTTTATAATCCTGGATTTTTTTTGATGTATAATAACAGTAAACAAACAGCATATGCCATTTTTGTGTAGATTATTAAAAGACGTTTAACAGATTCTCTCTTTTGTTGGCTTAAAATGAGTATAATTTCATAATTAGTTTGTTTAAACTTGCAGTGTTGAAACATTTTATTTACAGAAGGGATAATTTTGTTTCTCATCATTGGAGAAATTCACCAATTTAATCCCATTGGCCTATACCTTGATAAACAAAGCAACGTTTTAAAAAACAGTTTTTTCCAAAGTAATTTAATAATCAAATAATTATTTAAATTTGTGTGGTTTCGAGACTTTGAATTTTTAGAAAGCCATGAGAAAAAATCTACACAAATTTTGAATTTTAAATAAGAATGATTCAATTTTGATGATGATAAAAAAAGATATTCTAGGAGATAAATTGATATTTACAGGGATCTAAAGGGATAAGACAATGGCCGATAACTTTATGTATATCCCCAATAATGTTAAACAAAATTAACCCTTCTGTAGATCTTAACTAGTGGTTGAAACGTTTGGACATTGAACTAAATGAACCTACCAATCAAAATGGCCACAGTAAAAGTGTCTGACTATGACGTCAGAAAAAATTAACAACTAACCAATGAGAGGCCGCTATATTTTTACCATTGTGAATACTGGCTTCTCATTGGTTAATTGTTAATTTTTTCTGACGTCATAGTCAGACACTTTTACTGTGGCCATCAAAATTCAATAAAAGTCCTCAAGGTTGTTAAGCCAACGAATAAGAAAACGTTATTATAATACTTTAATAAACAGTCCAACGTCCCCTCCATCCCCGGATTAATAGGATGACACAAATGCAAATGCCATGGCGTTACAATCATGGATCTTAAGGGATAAGACAATGGCTGATAAATTGATGATACTAAGTAACAACAAATTTAAAAGAATATAAGTTATGTTTCAACTCTATCATATGATTCAATAAAATTCACCCACATAACCATACCGTCTCTCTCTAAATTGCCTCGTTCCACGACTAATCGATTTCCTATTGCGATTTGCAAAAAAAAATCCGCAATTGATTTTTTTTGCATCAATTTAGCTTTAGAAATTTATCAGGGATAAAGGGAATAGATCATTAGAGGTTAATTAGGGCTGGGACGTCCAAGCTTTTTATTTTGAGGGGGGTACAATGAGGGGTTTGAGGGGGGTTATCACTTCTTTATTCCCATTGTCCTATCTCTTCTACCCCTGAACAAATGTATTCATTCTGAGGAAATGATTCTTGTAAAATTTTTAATAAAATAAACTAAGTTTTCATTAGCGGGGAAATATTCACTGAAGAGAAAAAATAATATTTATTTAGGTACACTCTTTCGTATTGGCCCCTAGCATTTTGGAGATGGAGTTAAAAATATCCTTAAACCACCCTACGACTTAGATTTATAAAAATCAACGGAAAAACAATAAAAACCTTACTACTTCATATTTTTACTACTTCATATTATAAAAGATACGCCCCTTTATAAAAAACAAATACAAATTTGACAAAATTGATATAAGAGTTGCTACGCTACGGCCAATGTGCAAAATAAACTTAACAGGATATACCCCTGCGAAATTTCTCTTTAGTTCTTTCTAAAAACAGTATTATACATATAATCACAGTACAATTATAGTCCTAGCTTACTGTATATTCAACTGTTATGCTATTGTAGCATAAACAGCCTAGAACCAGCCCCCACTGACCATTAAAGGTGTACTAATGAAAGGAAAAATGGACCTTTTGTTTAGAAGATCACCACATTTAGATGCCTTAACATACACTCACACGCACTCTAAAAAATGTAGTAATCATCGTAATTGGTGATTACTTATGTTCATTAGGATATATAAGTTGGAAGGAATTATAATGTCAGGGGAAGATTTAAAAACTGCATCAAATTTTAAGGGTTTTTTTTATAAAATTCGTTTTTTGTATAATTCTTTATCTAAAAGCGGAAATACATTTTAGGTTAATTAATTTTGACATCTGTGATTGGTGGATTTAAAACTATCTGCGCTCTGATTGGAGAAGCTAAAGTGTCGTACATCATTCACCCAATTAGAGCGCAGGTAGTTTCTAATCCACCTATCCTATTGGTCAAAATTAATTAACTTAAATTGTATTTCCGCTTTTAGATAAAGAATTATACAAAAAACGAATTTTATAAAAAAAAATCCTTTAAATTTGATGCAGATTTCAAATTTCCCCCTAACTTTAAAATTCCTTCCAACTTATATATCCTAATGTTCATCATACCCAATGATGATAAACAAAATTATACTTTTGTAAATTTAAGTTAATGGTTGAAGAGTTTGGACAACCCAATAGAAATTGAGTAAAAGTTCCAAATTTTTGGAGCCTACAAATAAGATAAAGTGGTTATTAAAACTTAGGGTGCCATTTATATTTTTTAGAGTATAATAATATTTACATTCTTTCACGTTTCATCACTTGTCCGTATATTTTCAGTGTGCTATCACGCCCGCAGAAAGATTCATAATTTTATGGCCTATCAAACTTCTAAATTTAGTAAATTAGCCTCGATGGTAGAAATGCCCACTTTTATGCAATCCCTTTTATGTAATATTAACAATTTAGATTGTATGTCGTCATAATGCAACAAATTATGATAACACTAACACTAATTTCAATATGGACCTAATATGTAACTAGCCTAAAACCATCTCAAAACTTAAATTTTCAAATACATTAACATGCATTAAACTGTAACGAAACCTGAATGAAGCTTTCCTAAAACGTATCTCAATCGGTTCAGTGGTTAGCGAGATCTCGATGGAAACTGTGTATGTGATTGAACTTTAGATTTTCTTCATTGTTCTGTACTCATTTAACAAAAAAGCTGGTTCTAAGAATATTATAATACAGAAATGTGACATCAAGTTTAAAGCTAGTTTAGTCCTACCTTCTTCTGGAATACAGTGCAGTGTCTAGTATATAAGATAATTACTAATATCAAATATTCGGAAAAATAGCCTAAAACCCGCCGCTTACAAAACACAGACATACACACAGTGACAAAATCTACCATTTTCTTTATTTTTTTTGTATTGTAAAAAAATGAAAAATAAGTTTGTCAATGGTGGAAAAATTCAAACATCTAATTTCTTTTATGAGGTACATTTTCCATGTTATTATATTAGATTTTGCATTTTGTCCGCTTGTAAACATGTAAATAACATGTTCAAAGGTATAACCAAATATCCTTTTACTATTTCATACCCCCCCCCCCTCCCACCTCGATAAATAGCTTAAAACCTTTCCTAAGCTAACTAAATGTCTGTAAAGCAATGCTATACATGTTTTTTTTTTTCAGTATGGATGGTTCTAATCCAGCAGATATTAATCGGTTTCGAAGCCATATTGGAAATATGATTATCATTTTAGTAAAGTCGTTATTCTGCTTTTTTTAGTTATGATTTGTAGACCTTAGTCATTTAACAAAATTTCTACTTTGGTTTTAATGACCTTTTTTAAAAATGGTCACGGCTGACTTTTTACCGACATCATTATGTCTAGTCTACTTTATTTCATTGAATAATAGACAGCTTTCAGCGGATATTAAAATGAAGGTCCGATATTTTATCGACGTAACATTTTGAGTACGTAAATCTTTTATATTCAGGCATAAAAATATAGGGGGGGGGGTTCATATTAATTCAAATGGAAAACTGCAAAAATAATAAGGCACACACAAAAATTTCTTTTAGGTATTTTGAAATCTTACTTTTGTAATAGTTTCTTTGTTAACAGTTTTAGCAAAATAACAACATCATAATATAAAGTGCAAAAACATCATAGGATTTACCTTAAAATGCACAGTTGAGCATACACCCGCCCCCCCCCCCATGGCTTTTTGAACAAGCATTAGGGTTCCCCGCAGGGATTAGGCATAAACTTAAAAATTATCTCCTTCCCCTTATTTTTTGTGTTGGACGGCTACTTTGAGAGAAACCACACACAGTTATGACAAGCTCAGTAGCGTAGACATACAGACAGACGAACGGACCATAGGCTAGGTCCCAGATATAAAGTAGCTGCACTAATTAAGATTTCGATGGAGAAAGGGTACATTGGGCTGTTTATTACACTAGTCCCCAAAGTTTTATTATAAAACAACTTTATTGAATTTAGAATGGTTAGTTAATAACGTTGAATGTCCATACGTTTCAATCACGTATTGTAATATAAAGAAGGGGTAATTTTGTGTATCATCATTGAGGATGTACATCAATTTACCAGCCATTGTCTTATTTGTGAAGATTTCACATACATTTTTAAGCATTCAATATAATTCTATTTTTTTTTTGGAATAGGTGTTTGAACTTTAAAGTTTTATGCATGATTTTGTATTTGTACTTAAAAGTATGTTTTTTTTTTTGTAGGCAAAACCACTCTATAACTAATAGTTAAGTTTATAATTTTAAAAAGAAAATATTTTTAAAGCTTTTTTACTAGTTTTTTTTTTATCATGGATTAGACAATAGACGATAAATTAAGGTCCACTCCCAATTATGAAAAACAAAGTTACTTTAGCTCGATATTATTAGTGGATAAGTATGAACACAGCTAGTTTTCTACCAACCAATTTGGATGTTATAAAAGTCCCAAAAGTCTTTAAGGAAACGAATAAGATACAGTGTTTATATAAACTAGGGACACCAGTATAATCTACAGTCCAATTATAGACCCGTCCTCCATGGCATAAAACAACTGAAACTTTTTTATATCCGCTGGATTAAAACCGGTTCTCAGACAAACTGAAAAATCATGTATAGCATTGTATCACACACCATTTTCTATTTAAAATAAAAATCACACAATTTAAAACTAGTTTTGTTAGCCTCGGAAAGATTTCGATAATACAATGTGATACACAACTACTTATATAATTTTTAAAAAAACTGTAGAGCGCTACTAACTCAACATGTCATCCTTGTTTTGGTCTTCATTCATTCATGACTGTAAAATGATGCAAGCATAAAAATTAGTTAGTGGGCAGTGCGGGCATAGGAAGGGCAATAACACAGTGGTAAAAACAGGGATTCTAAGTGATAAGACGATGACCGAAAAATTAATGTACGATGATACACAAAATTACACCTTCTGAAGATCACAATTAGAGGATGAAACGTTTGGACACTTTACTTGTTGAACCAACCAAGCAAAATCCAAAACCAAGTTGTTAAGCCAACAAATATGAAACTTTGAGAACTAGTGAAATAAACAGCCCCAATGACTATTCCCTCCCTGGGTAAAAAAGTGTATTAAAAATATACTCGTAGCTAAAATATTTCTTTGTAAATAAATCTACTTATATTAAACTGTGAGGTTCTAGGTAGGGTATAGAAAACAATATACTTCAAGGTGTTAAGGGATAAGACTATGTACAATAAATTAATGTTCACACAACTCAACTTATTATTTAAAATAACCCCTTAAAATAATAGGTTGAAAAGTTAAGACACTGCTATAATGAACAAACAAATCAAGTTGATAGCCAATAAAATATTTTATAAGATATTGGATAACATTATATTTTCCAGTCCAATGTCCCCTCCCTCCCTCCCTGGAGTACATGTAAGAGAAAGAATAACAGACAGAGAGGCATAATGAATTTCTTATTCATAGATATTAGAGTTGTTTTAGACTGCTTAAAAACAAAAACAAAATACTTACCTTATTATAGAAATCAAGGATCTAAAGGAATAAGACAATGCAATGGACGATAAATTGATGTACCTCCTAAAATTACTTCATATGCACATTGCATATAGTGGTTGTAACGTTTTTACACTAAACTTAATTAACCAATCATTTAAAGTTCAATAAAAATCCCAAAGTTGATTAGCCCATAAATAATAAAATCTTGGGACTAGTATAAAAAACAAAATATTGTTCCCTCCCTTTCTGGTTAATTTTGGTCATCTTAATTGGACGACACTATCTTATCCCTTTAGAATTAAATTACATTAGATAAATGGGGGTTACTATTGCTCCACTGTATATTATAAGGGAAACTGCTAAATTTCGTAAATTGTGCTAAAAAGAAAATTGTAACCTTTCACGTAGCGGGAATACAAATATATTTCACTTATGTACAATTTCGCAATAATATATCTTTCTATCCACCACCCATATTTGCAATTTTCATGCTTTTTTCAGTGAGTTATTAGTAGCAAAGCTGCTCTATAATTCTAAATGTATAAATGTACGTATGTCCGTCCGTCTGTAAGCTGCGTTTTTTTTAATTTACTGAACTTATTAACATACTTTTTTTGTAACTTTACAAAGTGTCTAAAAAATCAGCCATGTGACGTCATAAAAATGAAGGATTATCCATCTCTTTTCTTTGCCACTTTTCCTCTCATCTCCCTAATTTTTATGACGTCACATGGCTGATTTTTGAGACTTTTTGTAAATTTAGATTTTTTATATATATCTTTAAATTAATTGTTTATTTTTGTGTTTTAGGTACGTTACCATTCTTCAAGATTCTCGTGGATCTTAAGGGATAAGACAATGGACATAAAATTGATATTTCAAGTAGTTGCGCCCCTAAAAGGGGCTCTGTATTCAATTATTGAAAAATTAGCCTAAAACCATCTTGGGACTTCCCTAAAAGGATAATTCAATCGGTTTAGTAGTAATATAAATCTTAAACTTCAGACAAAAACCTTACTACTTTACATAATAGGATAACAGCTTTAAGGTCTAAATGGAAGCTTAGCTGCTTGGAATAATAAAGCAATCGATATATTATTACTTGGAAGTTGCTCCAGATTTTCTTTTACTCTTATAATATGATGTTTGAAGCTGGCTAAAATCACATTACACCTATCCATCTCCTTTACCCATTTCCCTCCCCTCCTACTGAATGAAAAAACTAACCAATAATGAGGTCCTGATTAGTAAACTATTTTTGCCACAACTTTTCCCCTGGCAATATATCCTATATCCATCAATAAAGCACTTGCATTTAAAAATTGAAATATAATTACACAAATTGATTACTTCCTGTAAGCCTAAAAGTTCTTTTATAACAGTTTTTTTTTGCAATTCAGTATTAATTACCATTTATAGCCCTAAGAAGTGATTAGCCATAGATAGATAGGTTTGCTGATTTTTATTTTAGAGGTTTGTACAGCCAATAATCGAAACTAGCTTTTGGTTTTAGATATTATATTATTTATTTTATTGATAACACAACATGCTCTTGAATAATAAGATGCAAAATCCAATTCATTATTGAAAATTTGAATGCATAATGTCTGGTTTAATGATAGATTTGCTTTCCTTAAAATATTGTACCTTGTTGTCCTGTGAATCACTTTCCGAAAATCACCATCTTAGAAAAATAAAGGCATGTTTCTGGTAACTATTATTGAATTGCTACGCCTTTTAAGGTGTACTTAACTGTAAAAGGAATCACCATGATAAGTTTAAATTACTTTTACAACTTTAACTATAAGAGCTATCCGTTCCAGACGAATGTACATACCTAATAATAGAAAAGCTTAGATATAAAATTTTTAAAAATGATGTACAAAACTTTAAGAATTTTGTTAATGACCTGAGCTTTAAGTATGGGCATAAGAAGTAATTAGAATAGAAGAGAGGTTTCAACATATTAATTGTCTATTAATTGATGAGTATATATCAGGAAATAACGAATATGACAATACAAGTTAAAAAATGTTCATCCTTAAGTTTGTTATGTAAAATTCAACCTTTTCTAGCTGCTGTATGTAAGAAAATTGAGATTAGATCAGGGAAGAAGGGGGACTTCAAATTATACTGGTACCCAAAGTTTTGTAACTACGTTATCTTATTCGTTTGCTCATAAGCATTGGGTACTTTGGATTGAAGCTTTGTTTAATTCTAAACTAATAGTGTAAAAACTTTTCAACAACTAATTTAAATCTATAGGGGTATGTTTTATCGTCATCGTTGAGGATTAAATAAATTTATCTTCCATTGTATTATCCCTTCATAGCTATTTTAGTAGCTGATGTTTTAAGAAATTCAAAAGTTTAAGAAGAATGTTTTAATTATATAGTTTCCAAGGGTTGAAGTAAAATATGTTTAAATTTTTAAACTAGTTTTCTTATGAGAATTTAATCTATGGAATTTTAATTATTATTATCTAAACTACTAGATTATTATACTTAGAATGGTTATTTAGCGCATAGTTTTAAAGACAGCTTTCCGCGGAGAGTAAATTAAAAAATATTAAAGCCAGTTTTGTTAGCCCCAAGGGGCAGAAGGCCCGGGCTAACAAACCTTATATTAATTTTATGATCTTATATACTATTCATGGAAAATACGATGCTAAACATGATTTTTCAGTATGGCTGAGGACCGGTTGTAATCCAGCGGATAATAATAGGTTTCGAAGCCATACTTGAAAGATAGTTAGATAATAGATACATAGATAGTAACATAGTTATATAGGTTAATTTAATAATACATAGATAGATAGATAGTTAAGTTTGTCAAGATGTACTGATAGATAGATCACAGATATACAGATGTTTATAACTAGAACAGAAAAACTTAAAGTCCATCAAATAGATAGATAGAGATGTAATGGTTAATTAAATTCATAAGTACATTCTGGTACAATTCAGCAATTCATGAATACAGGGATCTTAAGGACTAAGACAATTGTTTATATATTAATATCCCCCCCCCCCCACTAACTTTTGAGTGTTTTTTTAGGGAAATAAAAGATTTAGATGAATTTTACTACAATTGTCCTTACCGTTCCTGAAGAAATATTAAAATTTATTTTATTACGGAAGCCAGACTATGTCAAAATATAAACATTAAAAGATGTGCTTTTATTTCAGCAAATATATTACATTATTAGAATGGCGTTTTTTTTTACTACAGCATAAATAAACTACCCAAAAGCCTTTACTTATCTTCGACAATTAAACAATATCAATCGATATATTATTACTTGGATGTTGCACCAGATTTTCATGTACTAAAATAAATTGATATTCATAGCTGTATAAAAAACTAAACCTCCCTTCAACCCCCTTTTCACAATCCCCTCCTCTCCTACTGGATAAACAAGCTGACCAATAAATGAGATAAATATTAGCAACCTTTATTGACGACAATTTTTTCCCTGTCATAAATTTGTTTTTATGTAGATATTTACAAATATAAAACTGACGCTATCTAGATATTTTATCATGTAAAAAATGTATGGACATCACATAAAATAATAATAAAATTATAATAGTACAAATACTAAACTTTAATGACCTTCTCTAATTTATAAATTTCCCATTTGCTTAATTTGAGCCAATAAAACCACCCCTTGAAATTATTATCATTAATAGCTTTGGTTATGATGACATTATTAGACTTGCATTGCTTTGTAGATACAGGTTTCTAGATGTAACATTTAATGTTTACACAATGAAAATTACCATTAACTTAAAATGTCAATAATTGGGCACTTTGTTAATGAGTAAAGAATTTACGTGGATATTATGACAGGAGAAAAATTTTTGTTGAATTAGGTTGCTAACATGGACATCACTTATTGGTCAGTTCGTTTATTTAGTAGTAAGGGAGAGGATGGGGTAAAGAAGGTGAATTGGAGGATCGTTGCTTAAGCCAGCTACAAGTTTCACTTTATTAGAGTACATGATAATCTGTTGTAAGATCCTAGTAATAATAAATCCATTAAGACAAGGCTCCAATATTACTTGAGGGGGGAAGGGGAAAAACACGACTCCTCTTGTAGTTTTTGAGAAACTATTGCAAATTTTTTAATAGCTGCCAACTAACCAAAGCGAATTTTGGACAAAAGCATTTTCTAAACATGTCTAATCTTAATATTAGAGCTATATTAGAAAAAATTATGGTGACTTTTTATAGGAATCACATTTTTAGTGGAAGGGATAAGAAAATGGTCGATAAATTGATGTACATCTCTAATGATGATACACAAAAGTACCCCTTTTGTAGATTACAATTAGTGGTTGAAATGTTTTGACACTCATCTTAATGAACCAACCGCTTAAAAAAATTAATAAAAGTCCCCAAGGTTGTTAAGTCAACAAATAAGCAAACGTTATTAAAAGTGTCTGGGAATGGTTTAATAAACAGCGTATTGTCCCCTCCCTTCAAAACTTTCATGTACAGAAGGGATAATTTTGTTTCTCGTATTCATTCGAATCCGGTGGATAGGAACCGGTTCTCATCCATACGAAAAAACTATGTCTAGCATCGTATTATATCCAGCTTTCTACGAATATAAAAATGTACAATCATAAGATTAAAACCAGTTTTTTTAGCCCCGAAGTGCCGAAGGCGGTTTATAATACGATGAAAGAAAGAAATATTATCTTTCATTGTCTTATCCATTGCAGAGGTCAACATTTATTTGTCTATTTAATTAGTTTGAATGTTCTTTAAAATTGTTTTCAATTCAGGGGTCCTAAGGGAAAAGACAATGGATGATTGATTGATTGCAACAAACCCAATCATAATAAACAAAATAACCATTTAAAGAAGACTTTGGACACTGCTATGTTTGAAACCAACGAATCAAAATTCAATAAAAGTACTCAAACTTTTTAGCCAACAAATGAGATAACGAATTTATAAAACTTTGGGAACCAGTGCAATTTACAGTCCATTGTCCCCTCCCTGCCTGCTGTCAATTAAATTTCTGGCCACAAAGTGTTTGTTTAACCTACCTGTTAAACTCTGTAGCTATTGTTATATCAACACAAACCTTTAACATTACTTGGATCTTACACCAGATTATGTGTGTTAATATAGTTAAACTTGTAGATGGCTAAAATGACGATCCCCTTAATTCAACCCTCTTCTCCTAATGGATGGACGAACTGATCAATAAATGATGTCCATATAAATTGAAGACAATTTTTCGCATATTTTCCACGTATAATCGATATTCAATCAAAAGGGTTTAAGATTGATATATTATTTTAATAAAAGTGATCGTGTCTGACATAATATCGAAATATTAGTAGAATTAAAACTACATACTTTTGCTGGCGATAAACGATAATAGTTATTTCTCGCATCTTATTATAAACGGCTTTCCGCGGCATATAATACGATGCTAGACATAGTTTTTTCGTATGGATGAGAACCGGTTCTAATCCACCGGATTAGAATCGGTTTCAAATAAAAAAGAGAAACAAAATTACCCTTTCTGTAGATTAACTAATTTTGGTTTAAATGTTTGGACATTAATAGCTTGTACCAATCAATGAATATTTAATAAAAGTTTTCAAAGTTTTGAATCAACAATTTCCTTATACTACTGCAAATGTCCCCTCCCTCCACTCATGGTATCACCTTTTCTTTTTTGTTAATTTTGCGAATGAGAATGTACACTTGAAGTTGACCTTTTTACAGTGGATTTATAGCTATTTAAAAGAGTATTAAGATATCAAAATTCCTAGAGATAGCAGTTTTACGGCAATCAGATATGTTCTCCAAGGAGGAAGGGTACAATGTAATGTATATTACACTAGTACACAAAGTTCAATAATTACGTGTCTTATTCGTTGGCTCAAAAACTTAGATTTGTTGGTTCCAAACAATCTGTGTCTAAATTTTTCAAACAATAATTTTAAGGGGTATTTTGTCTATCAATGTATGTCAATAAATAAGAAAACTCGTATAATTTAAAGTTAAAATGTCTAAAAAAAACGGTTTTACTCAACCCCCCTAAATCTTTATTTTTGTTGTTGAATTTTTGAAACATACATTTTTGATATCATCTTTGGAACTCTAGGAGTTCTTTATATTTGTTTTAATGTTTTGGGTGGGTTGATGTAACTAGTAATTTACTTATTTGTGTTTTAGTTTATCTATTATCAGAGTGCGGGAGGGTACAATGGTTTGTTTATTACACTAGTCCCCAAAGTTTTCTTATTAATGTTTTCTCATTCATTGACATCACTTATTGGTCATTTCGTTCATCCAGTAGGAGGGGAGTTTTTTTTTATAAAGAGGTTGGATGAAGGATAACGTTATTTTAGCTGGCTGCGAGCATCACTTTATCAGAGTACATGGAAATCTGGAGCAACTACCAAGTCTTAAAAAATCAATTTTGTAAAGTTATAGTGGGGTTACCCCTCTGTTTTTTGGGGAGATATATAGAAAACATTTATTGAGACAGGTTTTGTCTTTATTGTTTGTTTGTCAACATATATATTACATATTTTAGGGGTCTTAAGAGATAAGACAATGGACGATAAATTAATGTTTATCCCCAATAATGATACACAAAAAGATCCCATCCATATAAGATTTCAATTAGTGGTTAAAACGTGTTATCACCAAACTTGATAAACCAACCAATCTAAATTCAATGAAAGTCCCCAAAGTTGGTGAGCAACGAGTAACAAAACGTTATCATAAAAGTTTGGGGACTAATGTAATAAACAACCCAATGTCTCCTCCCTCCCTGTGGTTTTCTTGTGTATGAAGGGATGTATTTTTGTTTTGACTTGTGTTTGAACTTTTTGTTTGATACAACATGGTAATAGGGGAAAATTTACAAACCTTTTTTTTAAAAAAAAACAAGGATGACAGCATCCATAAATTGAGGCATATCAAATCAGAAATTAAGACAAAAGAACCTTACATGCTTGTATTTAAAAACTTGATAATAAAGATGCCTCGCTTTTATCATTATACCCTATAGTTCAAGGAATCCAATTAAAAAAAGTTAAGTAAGTAGGATGATGATTGTTTTACATAAATGCTGTTTTTCAAAAAAGCCTAACATTATACAGTTTAAAGTGGACATTTTGAAAAAAAATTGGATTTCTAATTGATATAAAACAAGCAGATTAAACTATTCTAATTTATTTTTACCCTTGACTTTTCAAACAAACAAAAAATGTACTAACGTTATTATTACAATTGCGAAACCATACTTTTTAAACGCATTAATAATTTTTAAATGCTTGATTAAAAACCTTGATATATTACAGGATAAAAATTGGGTGTCCAAACGTTTCAGCTGAATTTTATGGTCCCTCTCTGAAAAGGTCTAGCCTCTAACTTTTAACTGGCCAGTGAAACATTAGAGTGAAACACTAGAGGGGGAAGGGTTCAAATAACTGTATTTCCCTATTCCAATGACCTTATGCCTGCTCTCATTAGGTCTTGGAAAATTTACCAATGCAATGGTGGGGAATATTAACACAGCCAAGCAGAAATTTGCTAGCAGACGAAAAAGGTTCTTGGAAAAGGGGAGGAGGTAGTTATCTGTATATTCATCTATACTATAGATCTGTTAGTGAAAAATAATTAAATACTTTCAATTTTTCTTTGTATTATAACCTAGAATTCTAATTTTTTTGTTTAGTATTTTTGTGGTTTAGTGATAATACCTTCTAAAAGTCAGCGTTGCGTGCAAAGTTAGAATCATTTAAACCTCTAGGTGAGCGATGAAATAAGGACCACGGACAGGCTTCCTCAAAAATTAAAATCCACACAACAACAGTCGATAAATTGATCGATAAATTGATGTGCATCCCCAATAATGCATAAAATTACCCCTTCTGTAGATTACAATTAGTGGTTGAAACGTTTGGAAACTTAACTTCATGAACCAACCAATCAAAATTAATTAGGTCCCCAAAGTTGTTATGCCAACAAATAAGAAAACGTTAATATAAAACTTTGGGGACTAGTATAATAAACAGAACATTATCACTGAAAAATCTATGTTATTTTTTTTTGTTATTTAAGAAAACTGTGAACTATCATGGAGAATGAAACAAAAAAAATCATCCGTTTAAAATTAGCTTTATACGTGGCTTTTTTCATCCTTAATCACATGAAATATATTTTTTATTTAAAAATTTTGACACTTCCTTTAAATTAGATTATTTTTATACAGTTTTTTTTATATATGATATCTAACGGGTATTTAAATAGATTGAAAATAGAAACATTATAGTTAGATAATAAAAATTAAAGGATACAAAAAAAGATAAATTATTTAATATCTGCTGGATTAGAACCGGTTCGGAGCAATTCTAAAAAAATATGTATAGCACCGTAATAAAGCCAATTTTCTACAAACATAAAAATAAAAATCCTAAAATTACCTTCTGTACTGGTTTCAATATCATAATTTTTAATTTTAATATCCGCGGAAAGCTATCTATAATACGATGATATAAATCCTTATACTAAAGTAACAGGATGTATTTGTGTTTGTGTGTTTGTTTGTACCGAAGGATCTCGCTAACCGCTAAACCGATCGGGTTCTTCTTAACAGGGTAGCTTCTCATAGGTCCCGGGAAGGTTTATAACTATTTTGGGGGAGGGTACCACCACCCTCCCAAGAGAAATAAAAATAAATCGAAATTTTTATTTTAAGTATAGAGACTCTTACGCAACATATCGTAGAAACTTGAACGCAACAAAAAAACAAACATTTAAAGTGCCACTAGAGGCTTCTAGGGGCGTAGCCGCTAGTAGAAATTGTAGGAAAAAATTGGATACTAATATTTCGCACCAACCAATCAATATCCCATAAATGTACCCGTAGTGTTCAAGCTGAAGAATAAAATAACTTGTTTATAAAATTTCGGGTACTATCATAATTTAAATGCAATTAACTAACCTTTTAAAGTATTCAGTATTATGTGTATGATGATTTACTGTTATTTTTTAGATAATAAAATTAGATTATTCTGCTGCTTTACTTATGAACATAATTGTCTATGGATGCAAGTGATATAAATCAATCGATATATTAATACTTGGATGTTGCACCAGATTTTCATGTACTCTCTTAAGGTGATGATCGCAGCTGGCTAAAATAACCCCATCACCTTCTTTCCTACTGGATGAACGAACTGACAAATAAATGAGGTCCACATTAGCAAGCTAAATTGACTAAAAATATTCCTGTCTATATATTCACGTATATCCTATATCCATTGAGAGATCTAATTGATGTTAAAATGATAATTTACTACTATGTATGTGAATTTTTATCACGCTTACATTATTTTATCATATTTTTTAGATATTTAAATAAAATATGTTTTAATTTGGTATTTAAAACTTTAATTAAGGAGTTTTAAAAAGTTTGATAAATACGTTTTCGTATTCGTTGGCACTAAACATTTGGACACCAGATTCTTTAAATCTATCAATGTCTACACTTTTTCACCAATAATCAAAATTTACATAAGGGGTAATTTGGTTAATCATAATTAAAGTTGTACATCAATCTATTCTCCATTGTTGTTTCCCCAAATCCCTATTTTTGAAAGCAATGCTTTTCTATAATTAAGGTAGGTCCGTCTATACGTCCGTAACGGATAGTTTTTTCGGTTATTTAGGCATGTTATAATTGTCCAATCGATTTCAAACTTTGCATGGTGATTCCTGTAGTCGTTAGGTAGGATTTGGAAAGCGTAGCAACTCTAAAATCATTACCAGAATGATTTTATTACTTTTTTAACAACAAATTTTTATGTGATCTAATTATCCGATTGATTGGATTTTTAGTATACTGATTCCTGGGACAACAAAGTACAATATTAAATGCGAGGCATCTCTAATTCAAGTCCTAAAAATGTGAGTATATCCATAAACTAGGGTTGGGCCGGATATCCGGCCGGATATCCGGCCATTTTCAATATCCGGCCGGATACCGGATATTGAAACTATCCGGCCGGATATCCGGCTCTATAATTTTTTATACTTTACACCAAAAATATCTGCTTTTTAAAATCTTAAATGGCTATAATTTTCTTATTATTGAAGCTAGAAGAACATTTTTTCTGAATAAGTTTAACTTTATGTAAATTTATATAAGATTTCTGAAGAAATTTTTTTTTACTACTTTAATATCTGGTAATTTGGCCGGTTATCCGGCCGGATATCCGGTAATTTGGCCGGATAACCGGATATCCGGCCGGTTACCGGATATCCGGCATTTGAAATCAGCCGGATATCCGGTATCCGGTATCCGGCCCAACCCTACCATAAACATTAACCTTTATCCAGAAGTTTTTCAACAAATTCACTCACAATTTTGCTTTGACTCTTATTCATTTATATTCTTATTATTAATGTCCGTTTGTCCTACCGTTTCAGTGCTTCGCTTTTGTGGATGTTGTCATCCTTGTTGGGGGGTAAAATTAACAAGTATACCCAATAAAAAAAAACATTACACAATACTTCTATATAAAGTCATACAATTTACGTTTATATAATGTAAAATAATAGCAAATATAATAGAGGATGTGCCAATAGTATTTAAGATTTAAAAGAAATATAGGACATAATAATATCCTAAAACCAAAAGACTTTACAATAAAAGTAATATGGACTAAACCCATCCCTTTATGTGACGCTTCCCTAAAACCTTACTACTTTATATAATAGCATGATATTTTCTGAAATTTTTCTTATTGATATTCCTCCATGTTATTACTTTATAACAGTTTGCTGTTCTTCTTTTATCCAAATTGAAGGTTAAGCCGTTTAAGAGATCTTTGTAGCAGTTTTGTATACACACCTATAAATGGTGTGTCTGTTTATTTACGAGAATTACGGATATCCTCAATATAAAATTTCACAGGGAGAGAGGGGACATTGGAGTAGTACCCAAAGTTTTAAATCACTGTTGTCTTGTAGGTTGGCACAAAAACTTTGGACACTTTTGCTAAAACTTGATTTTTACAGACTAGTAGTGTCCAAACTTTTTAACCAATGTTTTTACTCTACATGGTTTTCTGGATCTATATCAATTTTTCGTCCATTGTCGTATCCTTTTAGATCCCTGAAAATTTCGACATTTTCTTTATTGAATAAAAGGCTCTTGTTAAACCATGTCACTTCCCCCAATGCAATGGATATAAAATATACGTGGATATACAGGGGAAAATTTGTTGTCAATTTAGATTATATCCATAATCTATTGGTCAGTTTTTTCATCTACTAAAAGGGGAGGGGATAGGGTAAATTTAAATCATTATTTGGAAAGCTTGTACCAGCAAATCTAGGTTTATATAACTTTTGGTACTATTTTGATACTCAATTAAATTGTAGGTTTTTAAATGCTATATTGCATAAAAATCACTTTAAATATGGCTAAAGCAGAAACGGCTAAAATATATGATGAAACCCAGACCCTAAAAGGCATGTATGAGTTTTTAAAGGTGTAACAAGGTGTAGGAAAACGTCTTCAAAAAGAAAGGTATTATCAAACAATCATAGCAATTTGTAGGATATATAGAATGTCTAAAATAACTATAACATACGTATACAGGGATCTAAAAGGATAAGACAATAGACGTTTGATTTATGTACATTCCCAATGAAAATAAACAAAATTACCTATATGTAAATAAAAATTATGACAACCCAAATAACTTTTTATTAACGTATCCAAAGGGTTTAAGCTAACAAATTAGAGAAAGTGTTTATAGCCAGCTGCGCTTTTTATGTATTCTTTTTTTACCTGAGGTGGATTCTTAAAAAACATTTTGGCTCAATGTCTCACTTTTGTGAAAAATCCACCACAATCGCATTTAAAATCTACAAAAATTAAACAAAATCTTATGTTAATAACCCTTTTATGATTTTATTTAATTTTTGTAAATTTTTTTATACGATTTTGGAGAACTTTTCACAAAAAAATTTAGCAAGCAGTGAGCCAAAAAGTTTTTAAAGAATCTACTTCTATTTAATATGATGTAAAGAGGATATTACGTATTTGTAAGCAAGGAAAACTTACAAGGATGACAGACGTTCATACAAAATAGTCTAAAACCATCCCAAGGCTTATATAAAAGTATCTTAACCATCCCGGGACCTATGTAAAGCTTTCCTAAAAGGTGAGCTCATTCTTAAGCTAGGAATATTAAACAGCCTAAAACTATCTCAGGACCTATAAGAAGCTTCATCGTAAAAGAGAACCATATTGGTTTAGCGGTTTGCAAGATCCTTCGCTACAGACAAAAAGCTTACTACTTTATATAATAGGGTGATAATCGAAAGGTTATAGATATATAATAAGCAATTTTGATATAAAAAAATATGTATGTAATATGTATTTTTTTTCTCAGTAATTTATGTTTTTTTACGGACACTGTGTAAGGGCAAGGGATGAAATTAGAGGGTTTCCGCTAATCAAGAGAGTCAACAAAAAATTCTGCATCTTTCTGACACCCTTGGCTGTTGAGGGAGGAGAGGAGGGGGGAGGGAGGAAACTTTTTAAAATAGTAAAATTTCATAATTAAAGTACAGAGGGTTGAATGATATTTTCACAACCAAAGTGAAAATTTTGTTTATCGTAACATATTATAGAAACTAAACGATGTCTTTCTTTTTCGCGTTAAAATTTATCGATTTTTTTTTTTACTTTTTTTCTGTCCATTTATCTATCTATTTTACTATCTATATATATCTATTTATCTAACCACCTACCTTGCACAATATATAACTATATGTCTAACTACATCTATCTAACTATCTAACTAACTATCTATTCAACTATCTATCTTACTATCCATCTAAATATTCATCTAACTATCTATCGGACTATCTATCGGACTATTCATCTAAATATTTATCTAACTATCTAACTAACTATCTATTTAACTATCTATCTAATTACCTATTTAACTATCTATCTAACTATAAAACTACCACTCTATCTAACAATCTATCTTACTATCAATCTAACTATCTTATAAATAGATAGATAGATATATACAAAGCTTTGGTAAACTAATTATAGTGTTTAAAAGTGTAATAAATTGGCAGAAATAAAGAAAATTAAATGCTTAGATACCATAATAGTTGTGTTTTCATATACTTAACAAGGTCATAACCCAGGGATCTAAAGGGATAAGACAATGGCAGATAAATTGATGTACATCCCCAATAATGATACACAAAATTACCCCTTTTCTATTTTTCAATTAATAATTGAAAAGTTTGGACCCTTAACGTAATGAACCAACCAATCAAAATTATTTAAAGTGTCTAAAATTGTTAAGGTAATGTATAATAGAACGCTATCATAATACTTTGGGGACTAGTGTAATAAACAACCCAATGTCCCTTTCCTCCCTGAGGTCACAAGTACTGTAATAAAATTATAATGTAAACAAGGGTGACAACAACCTTTAGCTAACCTATGGAAATAAGAGTTTGTAAAGTTGATACAGGTGGATCTTGCATAGACGTCCAAGGGGGGGGGGATAGGGTGATTACCCCCCCCCCCCAAGTGAATTTGGGGGTGTCGTAGGCATCCCCAAAATTTTGGATTTTAAATTTTACCCCCCCCCCCCCCCCAAATAAAAAAAGCTTCCCTCTATGATATAAAGATTACATCCCCCCAAAATTTTTATTTTCAAATTTTTACCTCCCCCAAATGAAAAAGCTTGGACGCCCCTGGGATCTTCACTTCAAATTTTCGAAGCCTATCGTATTCTTTTTCCCTGGTATTAGATTTCAACAAAAACATGTAAATTTATATATTGTGAACATTTTCTTAAGTAAGTTTTAATTGGCCTTATTTTATTTATTTTAGTATATAAGAATTATGTAATAATTAATATTTATTTTATCATTATAGGTATGTATTTTTTCTCTTGATGAATACAAGAAAAGGCCTTTTAATGCTAGAATTAAGGTTATTCAAATTTTAAAAACACTGCTAGTTTTGAACCAACCAATCATGATTTAACAAAATTTACATTTTTTTGAGATAAACAAATGAGAGAGCAGATTTATAAAACTTTGGGTACCAGTATAATTTTCAGTCCAATGTCCCCTCCCTCCTCCTGACACGAACCCCATTGTTAAATTATTAAGTGTTGTATATTGAATAAAGTATGTAGAACATAAGTGTGTACATAAAACAACAAAAACTAGTCTAAAAATAGCAAATGCAGGGATAATACAATAGAAGATATATTAATGTATATCCCAAATGAAGTTACCTCTGTAGATCAAAATTAATGGTTTAAAAGTTTTGATACTGTTTGAAATTCACAAATTATTCAACCGATTATTATACCCTACTAAAGAGGGGATTTCGTTTAAGGCTGCATTTTACTTTATCACCTATTGCCTTACATAATAAGATCCCTGGCCAATATAGAAGAAATCTATATGTATTTAGCTACTTTTAGAAGGTAGAAATATTGGTTGATTTATGTGCACACCTTGTAGTTTTATTGTGTGGCAAGCAGCTATGGTTTATGTTGACGACTATACTACCCATATAAAGTCATGTTCATCTATCTATCTATCTATAATTATCTATGTCTCTAACTATTTATCTATATCTATCTATCAATTTATCTATCTGCCCAAATAATCTATCTGTCTATCTATCTATTCATATATATATGCCTGTATGTCATCTATCTAGTGTTGACTATAGTATATAGTCCAAATAAAGTAAATAACCTATCTATCTATCTATATACATTATACATATGTCTTTCTAACTATCTATCAGTCTATCAGTGCTGACTATAGCCCAAATAATTTATTATACACCTATTTATCTATCTATCAATGTAATCTATAGTTTATAGCCTAAATTACTTAATATAGTCTGTTATCTATGTCTGTCTATCTATCTATCTATCTATGTATAGACATATATATAATATATCTATGTCTGTCTATCGAACTATCTATCTATCAGTGTTGACTATAGTATACATATAGTTAAAATAAAGTCAAATAGATCTAACTATCTGTCTATCTATCTGTCTAACTATCAATGTCTATATTATATATATCTATGTCTGTCTATCGAACTATCTATCTATCAGTGTTGTTCTATAGTATATAGCCCAAATAAAGTCATAGGGCTCACGATCACCTCACAGAGGGATCCATTACCATTACAGGCACAGTGGGAAAAAGTTCTAAATAATGGAAATTATAAAATTAATAGATGATTTATTTTTTTATCATACTGTTGTTTATATATGAATTTTCATATTATGAAATTCATATAAAATAAATTTTAGCTTATCTGTTAGAAATTCCATAAATTATTGAAATTATCCCACAGTGTGTTACCCTTATTCACACCTGTAGTGTGTATTGTATATCATAGATTTTGTGGGTGCTCTTCCTTTTCCGCAAATTAACTTTTGTGCTTTAGTAATAATTCTCTGTTTGACAATGAATGAAAGATCTGTTTAATATCCGCTGGATAAGAACCAGTTCTCAGTTATACTGTAAAACCTTGTATAACATTGTATTATAGACAATTTTCAACGAATATTAAAATTGATAATGTTTTTGTTTTAATCTTATAATTTTCTATTTAATATCCGCGGAAAGCTGTCTATAATTCAAAGTGATAATTACCTAATAAGTGGAAGTGAAATGACACCCATAGATTTATACATTATGGTTTTGGTGTTATACATTCATATACATTGTTATAATTCTCGGATTAGGGATAGTTTATGAAATAAAATAATGGGAGGTAATTGGACTGTTAGTTAAACTGGTACCCAAAGTTTTATACTAGTACCTAAATAAGTCCTCAGACTTTGGGTACTTATACTTTGGGTACCTATATCCCTTGTCCCTGGGACAAAGTCTGGTACGTGTTGTATTGTTGTGCTGTATGACTAAATTATTCTTCAAACCCATATCTTTATACTCCTTGCAGGGTTGTGCAGACTAATTTTTTTACCCTGAATAGTTATTTTTCGCATTGTATTATATACAGTTTTCCGCTGATTTTGAAATAAAAAATATTAATATTAAAGCCAGTTTTGTTAGTTCGGGCCTTCGGGTATATTTTTAATTTATTGATTTTTATTTTAAAATCCCTTGTAAATGGTCTGCAATATTGATAAACAAATTGCCCCTTCTGTAGATTAAATATTCCATTAAAAAGTTTGAACACTACAAATTTGGAATCAACCAATAAAAATTAAAAAAAAGTACCCAAAGTTTTTAAGCTGATGAGGATATAAAACATTGGGTACCAGTGAAATTTATGATGCATATCCCATCTTCCTGACTTTCAATGACTAAAAGTGTGGAGCCTTAAAATTGGGTAGAATAATAATAATGCCAAATACAGCAGATTTAAGGAAATAATTAAGGCATTTAAAATTGGTGATAATGTATACAGCTAGACTTAATTTTAAATTGGGAGGGAGGGGGAAGGGCAATAGCAAGATACAGACGGCTGGTTTTGTGGAATAAAACAATTGCCTATAAATTGATGTTCATCCCCAATGATGATACACAAAATTACCCCTTCTGTAGATTTTAATTGGTGGTTGAAACGGTAGGACACTCAACTTATTGAACCAACCCATGAAAATTAAATAAATATCCCGAAAGTAGTTAAGCCAACGAATATTACTATTATTAAACTTTGGGGGCCAGTGAAATAAAGAGTCTAATGTCTCTTCCCTCCCTGGCCTGACTAGAATGCCCCATGTTTTATAACTAAACGAATAAAAGAACGTGTCTATATAAAGCTAGTATTATTTTATAAATATTAAATTTTTATAAGTTTTCAAAAGCTGTGACTTTAGGAAATATTTATTTATTTTACAGTTCCGGTTTTAAAAATATAAAGTTTGAGGAAACCAAATTGTAATTCTAATAACACTTTTCAATTTTAGTTTCACGATTTTTTGGGTTCTTTAGTGCAATGGTAAATGTATAATCCAGATAACTATCTAGCCCCTGTTGTGGATTTGCTTTTTGTCTGCTCGCAAATTGCTTTCTGTTTTTCTGTAGGGACTAGGTTGTGTTAATATTAGTTGATTTCAAAGACCTAATAGAAAATCGGAACAGGGTCCCCGCTCTTTTGACAGAATTACACATGCACCTTCTATTATTTTAATTTAATGGTCCTATAGTGCAAACCCTTATAAAACCAAAAACAACTTCAAAACCTATATTCTTTTTGAAATTATTTCAATAAAACAGTGATCTAAAGGGGTATGACAATCGATGATAGACTTTTGTCCAAAATCGTGATAAACAAAGTTTTGAGGACTGCTAGTTAAAAACTTTGGGTACCAGTATAATTTTCAGTCCAATGTCCCATGCCTCTTGGGCTAAAGAAAGATATGAAGTAAGATAAAGGGTTAAATTACTTTATATAATGGTTAATAAGGAAGTAATTAGCTGAAAATATTGGAGGATTCCTGAAGTGATTATGCATAAAACTGTTACATTATTGTACTGGATTAAATGTTGAAGTAATTTTATTGTTATTATAAGAAGTCATGATTTTTAGGAACTTTCAATGTCTGATTATTTCCTAAATATTATCATGATCAGTAATGACCAAGAAGGGAGGGATAGGACAGCCGCAGTTCAATTAATTCACACCAAAGTTATCCTCCATGAAACATAATTGGATACAAAAGTAGTTAGAAATATTAATTAATATCCCTTCATTCCTGCAACAATCAGACAATCATTAAAAGTATCTTTTTTGTTCAATGCTCATCTTTAGCTGAGATCTTTGGCAGCAGCTTTTTTTTAACAAATTCCAATCTTTTAGACAATTTTTTCCCTTTATGTCTGCCCTGACTGCTTGAATCACTATATTTATATTTTTTATGTGTATATTCCCTTAACTAAAAGACATTGTTTAAGCAATTTATATCAAAACAACATAAAGTCAATAAATTCTATAAAATCAACCTCTTATTTATTGCCTCGTAGATTTTTTCTTGTTTATTTTGTGGATTTTTCATCATTATTCTATAAAATGGTCAGTAGAAGGCTGGCAAATTCTTTTTTCTACGTGATACTTTTATTCACCTAATTTTTCTTGAGAAAACCTATCCCTACCCAAATCATTAAACATCTTTTGAGCTCTCTCCACCACTTCAACGTTTATTCAAAATTATTCAAAGACAGAGAAAATTATTTGCCAATGAAATTTATCATTTTTTAGACAAAGTTTTTGTTGTAGTTTAGAGTAATGGGCTGCTATTGGTATCAACAAAGAAACTATATGAGAAATAGAGTTGTGTCGATAATATATGCAATACAATACTATAACAGAATAGTAAGTGGCAGAACAGTTTTATTTTGAGAAGATATGTCCCTGTTCAAAACTTTATCCGTGTTTGGGCTTTTTTAGGGGGATTATCTTAAACATAATCGCGTAATCATCCATTCACACTATAGAGGGATAGATAGATAGATAGGTAGAAATATTGAAAGATAGGCAGATAAACAGACAGACAGACCGACAGTTAGATAGATATTTAGTCTTCAAGAATGATGAATTCTTGGATGGATTATAGAGATAGATAGATTTGTAGATAGATAGACATATAGAAAGACAGACAGACAGACCGACCAACAGTCAGATAGATATTTAGTCTTTAAATAGATGATTTCTTGGATAGATAGATAGATATATATAGATAGATAGATAGATAGATGGTAGAACATAGATAGATGGTAGAACATAGATAGATAGATAGATGGTAGAAAATAGATAGATAGATGTTTATAATGTAGATCAAGCAACACTTTATACGATTATTCATGTCGTTGTTTTCAGGGAGAGAAGTGACAATGACTCTATTTTTTTTCTTCTTTTTCTATAACTTAAGCTTTCCAGCTACCAAAACAGGATTTAGATTTAAAGGAATTTGGTGAATGATAATTTTTCTTCCATTGTCTCATCCTTATGGCCGTGTGTCCCACCTTTTCTATTGAAAGCATCCCAAGCCCTTTTATTATAATATTCCCTTCTTCCTCTTTCCTTATATGAATATCATCTTGGTGTGCAATTACTTCCACAAAAAATATTAAATTATACATTATGATTATATTCAAATCATTAGAACATTATTTTCTAAAAAAAGATTTAACTAAAACAGGTGAAATGTTTTTTATTTTGTAGGGGCGATTTCTATTGGGAGGTTGGTGGTACCCTGCCCCAAAATAGTTATGAACCTTTTCTGGACCTATATGAAGATACACTGTAAAGGAGAACCATATTGGTTTAGCGGTTAGCTTACAAATAGACACACAGATCGTTTTACTTTATGCGCATGTGGTTGCGCACTATAAGTTAGAATATAGGCCTTAGGCTCTTATATTACATGTGAAGTTCGCGACTATAGCTTAATAGTCTTTGAGTATTAATATGAAACTTTTGAAAATCAGCATCTTTACTATAACTCGCAACTTAAGTTTTATAGCAAGTATGTCCTTTTTGAACTAAGCTTCGCTACTTATAGAATCAAATTTGTTTTAATTTGTAGGGGGACAACGTGTCTCAAAAATCAGCCATGTGTCGTCATAAAATTGAGGTATTATCCATCTCTTTTTTATGGGCTTTCTTTCCTATTTCTCCTCTCATCTCCCTCATTTTTATGACGTCACACCGATGATTTTTGAGACACTGTGTCCCCGTTTAAGTCTACTTGAAGTTGTATGACATTTTAAGAAACTTTGTTTGTATATTTATTTAGTTTAAATTACATGGACCGGATGACGGGTTTGTTAACCTTCAGTATAAACAAACAAACCTGGGATAACGTTATTGAAAAGTTACGCAGCAAGTAAAATTATTAATTGGTCCTATAGGTTTACAAATTGGTTTACAAAAGGTTTTAGGGACTCTAATGGTGATGGTACCTACCCCCCAAAAATATAAACCTTACAAGGACACATGATAACCTACACTTTAAAAAAGACCCATGTCGGTTCAGTGGTTAGCGAGAACCTTCAGTACACACAAACATACAAACATACTGACCACGATTATGGTACTTTTTTATTAAGGATGACATTATGACTACACCCCTAATTTTATAAAACAAATTAATAGATTAATTTTTTACTTGTTTTAGGTATGTAAAAATAACGATTTATAGACACTGCCTGTTAAGAAAAGTGTACAGTTTCATAAGTTTTAATAGCTACTTATCACATCGTATTATATACAACTTTCCGCGGATATTAAAATTTAAAATTTTAAGATTAAAACCAGTTTTGTTATCCCCGAGGGGCCGAAGTCCTGGCCCAACAAAACTATTATCAATATTATTTTTTTTTATTCGTAGAAAATTGCTTGTAATACGGTGCTATACATGATTTTCAGTATGGCTAAGAACCGGTTCTAATCCAGCCGATATTAATCGTTTTTAAGACCATGATGCAAAATTAGTTATTAAAATTTTGAAAGTATTTTAGTTAAGTCATAAAGTAAAGATTATAACATCGTAAATTGGGAATATTGGTTACAGCATGTTTTCAAAATCCTGCAGATTTTTAAAAAAGTTTTAGGGCAAAAATATGTAAGGGGACAAAGTGTCTAAAAAATCAGCCATGTGACGTCATAAAAATGAGGGAGATGAGAGGAGAAGAGGGAAAGAAAACCCCTATAATAAATTTAATTTCATAAATATCCTTAATTTAAAGGTATCACTTATATCATATTTTATGATTTTTTTTCATAGTATCTATATAACTTATATATTTTATTGTTATTTTTATATGTATGTGTCGTTGTTAAGCTTATTTTTTTAACGATTATATGGCAACACTCTTATCTATTGTTTATTATGTATAAATTTATGTTTTTGGAAGCCACCATAAGCTACGGCCTGATCTCTAGGCACGAATTCTTGAGGGGGGTTGTCCTGCGATTCAGCAAATTATTTTTATACAAGTAACGCAGCAATAAGTAGATTAGGAAAATTGTCATTAAGATATAGTAAAGTATTATACAGTAAAAAGGATTTTAAATTTAATTCGATATATATGTAGTTACAAGGGTGTTGCACCAGGTTTTCATGTACTCTAATAAAGTGATACTCCCAGCTGGCTAAATCACGGATACCCTGCCATCCATCCCCTTTACCCCAACCCCTTCCCTCCTAATGGATGAACGAACTAATTGATAAATGAGGTTTATAGTGTCATTTGCTATTTATAGAATAATGTTATTCTAAAATATTTTAATAGTTTAAAACCTGACATTAAAAGCAGATATATTAAACTAGCCTATTCAGGATACACAATTAGCTGATTTATTTATTTTTTGTTTTTGTACAACATATGGACACTTGATATGTAATTAACGGGATACCTGTGGTCTACATTATAGGTACACTACACACGGTGTTTCTGCAATACAGCTAATGTCAATAAATCACGAATGATGACACGAAACCAGTAATTGATATATCATTACTTGGATGTTGCACCAGATTTCCTTGTACTCTGATAAAGTAATGCTCGTACTAAAACAAACATATACCATCCACTCCTACTATATGAAGGAACTGACCAATAAATGAGGTCCATATTAGCAAGCTAAAGAGATGACAAATTACCCTCTGTTAATATATCCACGTATATCTTGTATCCATTAAAATAGTTTACAAAATTTTATTGTCGTTTGTTGAATTAATCTGCTTTTTTGTTAGGGCATAATTTTTTAGTCTTTTGGTTTAAGATGAAAAAAAAACATAAAATGCTTAAACTGTTATTTTATAATTAAATAGCTTATTAGCATATATTGTATATTAAATAGTTCTTTGTTAGTTAAACAGGCTACTTTATAATTAAAAATGTCTCTACAGCCTTTTTGTATCCAGCAACCAAGGAGGAAGGGGACATTGGGCTGTTTATTGCGCTTGTCTCCAAATTTTTAAAATAACGTTGGGGACTTCTGAATTTTGATTGGTTGGTTCATTAAATTGGGCGTCTAAAAGTTTCAACCTCTAATTGTAGGTTAATTTTGTGTAGTCAAATTTGTGTGATGTTATTTTATCAACATAAGACTTTAAGCAAATTTGGTGAAATTTACCTGATTTTTAAGTCAACAAACTGAGCATTATGATCGAATATAAAGTATTTGAGCCAACGAATACGAGATATTATGTTTCTAAACATACAACAGTTTTATTTATACTCCAATAATGTCTCGTCCCACCATAAGGAAACCAGTCTATTGGGCCTGTTTAAGGAAATAAAAAAATATGTATGATAAAAAACGGTTTCAAAATGACTTTGAAAAATCAGTCAACTATACAGGGGATGAATATAAAAATCAGACACGCAAGTGACTTTTCCATACCATCAAATGATTATGTAAAAATTATTACATATTCTGTTAAACTTTAGAGTTTTTATTAAATCGAAATGAGACTGCAACATTAGAGTAAAACACTAGAGGGAGAAAGGTTAAATAACTGTATCTTTCTATGCAACTGCCTTGTACAACCTTTCTATTGGGTCATTGAAAATCAATCAAAGGTGTCGCTTACACTAACACATCCAAGTAGCAGAAAATAATTTAGAAGTAGACGAAAGAGGTCTTTGAAAAAGGAAGGGAGATAGGTGTCTGTATATACATCTATACTATATATCTGTTCAGCCAAGTAGCAGAAATTAATTTAGAAGCAGACGAAAGAGGTCTTTGAAAAAGGAATGGAGGTAGTTTTCTGTATATACATATATCTATAATATAGATCTGTTACTGCAACGTAAGTTAAGACTATATATATGTCGATATTCTCTAGATGCTAATGGTGCAGACGCTTTTGGTTTAAAAATGTTTATTATGTTAAAAACATACATAACTTAACTATAGAAAGCTTCGCTAAAACAAAAGCTCCCGTCTTCTTACCGTTCTTTTGTAATCGATGAAATGGGCGGAAAATTAAAAATTTTATCGCGACCAACAAAAGTGTCTCTCTTTGCTTTTCTTATACTCTAATCTGTATCTCCCCCTTTTCTCCCCTTGGTCTGTCCGTCCGTCTGTACGTCCGTCTATTGTATGGTTGTCTCAGCGATTAGGCTAATTTGGGCACTAAACGTGTAGTCTAAAGGGATAAGACAATGGCCGATAAATTGGTGTACAATGTACATCCCCAAAGATGATACACAAAATTATCCCTTTTTATAGATTACAATTAGTGGTTACAAAGTTTTGACACTGAACTTAATGAAACATCTAATTTAATAAAAGTCCTCAAAATTGTTAAACCAACGATAAATATTATAAAAGTTTGAGTACTAGTGCAATAAACAGACCAATGTCCCCAATCATCATGCGAGATGAAAAATTTGTAATGCAGAAAAGTTAATGTTTTAAAAATCAATAATAATCAGATAATAAGATCTCGCAAATAGCTGGACAAATAGGTTCAACATTTAAAGGGAAGATTATCATTGGTCCATGGCATGTTTTAGACTATTTTGAAGGGAAACTATTAGTTTTTTGTTACATATACCAATCCCTGTTTGCTACTTCTGTAGTCTTAAGTGTTTTTATCTCTTTCTATCTTTTTTTCTCTCCCTTTCTTTCTTTCTCTCTCTCTCTCTCTCTCTCTCTCTCTCTCTCTCTCTCTCTCTCTCTCTCTCTCTCTCTCTCTATCTCTCTCTCTCTGTCTAGCTTATCTTAAGCTCTCTCATTAAAAAAACAGTTTTAATACATATTCCTAATTTAGCTCTGTACATTTTCTAAGATGGGGGGACATTCTATGAAAAAATATCCATTTTTAAGGGGGAAGGGGGTCCCAAGGGCGTTTTCTCTTAAGAGGTTGGTAGTAACCTACAGCAAAATAGTTAAAATCCTTCCCTAGACATATAAGAAGCTTGACTGCCAAAGATAACCATTTCGGTCCAGCGGTTAGGAAGATCTTAAGCTGCAAACACTCACAAAAGACATTCTCTTACTATATCAGTCACTCAAATAGAAAATAAAAATAATTTTTTTTTATGAAATCTTATCTATATCAATGAAACTGTAGTACTCTGATAATTATCTATTATGATACTATTTAGTTAGCTCAATAAGATAACTTACAAATAGGGTTGTGGCCAGGGTTCTAAAGGGATAGGACATGGCAGATAATTTAATATAAAACACAAAATTACCCCTTCTGTAGATTTCAATGAGTGGCTTAAACTGAAAAAAACCATTAAAAAATCAAAAGAAGTCCCCAAAGTTTTTAAGCCAAAATGAAAAAATGTTATTATAAAACTTTGAGGCCAAATGTAACCTCCATCCCAGATTTTTTTGTCAAATGTCCTATCTCTTTATCACTACTGCGAATAGACAAAAAACACATATTTAAGAAGCACTTAAGTAATTCCCCCCCCCCCCCCTCCTAAAAAAAATTTACAAACAAAAAAGGGGCGGGGTGAGGTTAGCCATTTTCCACTGATAAAAAAAATTACTAAGAATTTCTTGAAACGGCAATGAAAGATAAGTTAAGGTTGCTATTATGAGCCTCATTTAAAGGTCAGATCGTTCATTCTGATGGAGGGAATGAGATGAGGTATATGGGGTTAATCGTTATTTTAGTTTCATATTTTAGAGTTTATGAAAATCTAATATATCATACAAGTAATAATATATTCCAGGTTTGAGTATCTTTCATAAAATGATTAGGTAAATTTCCATTTGACTAGCTATCTATCTAGCTATCCAATTGGATAGCAAAATAGATAGACAGACTGAAAGAATGAATGAAAAAAGAAAGATACATAAAGATTAAGAGCTAGAAAGGGTTAAAAATTAGGTAGAGAGCCAGATTACAATTAAGTCCTAAAGACCATCATTCCCTTCAAAATTACAGCTTACTTTTAATGTAAATATTTATGTTATTTTACTGTTACATTGTAATATCTAGATTTTTAGAACCAGTATTAAGCTTTAATTAAACACAAAGAAACGTCTTGATATTTGTTTCTGATAAACTAGGACAATTTGTACTTGAAGTGTTCATACAACATATTACTTTTAGTTTTTTATCGCATTGTATATTAGACAGCTTTCCGCGGTTTTTGAATAAAAAATGTAAAATTCAAAAAAAGTTTTGTCAGTTTCGAAGCTAGACTTTGTTCAGTAATATCATGATATAAAAATCTTTAATTTGCTGTTTCTATTTTCACAGAAGCTATTTCTGAAAACTTGCACACCTGGACCTACTATTTAAATAAAGTAAATACATATTTTTTTTGTCTGTAGCTTAAGATTTCGATAACTACTGAACAGATTGAGTTATCCATTGTATTTATATGTTGCTTGATGGTTTTATGCTATTTGTTTCTTACATCTAAATTAGGTTTTAGGCTATTTTCCTAATTTCCTTACTCATTCCAGCACATACCTCCAAGATGCTAGAAGTGCAGCAGCTAGTATTTCAAAGTGTGTAAATGTAAGACAATATGTTTTGCTTTTTTATAAAACACTTGCTGAAATGTATAAACATATTGGCTACAAAGCATCGTTGTCCAAAATCTCGTGTTGCACTTTCTTAATTACTTAATCAACTCTGGAGGATTAACTTAAAAAGTGTTCGAGTGAAACTTCTATTTTAAAATCAATCAAAATAAAGCCAATTTAATATTTCAACTTTCCTACTGCTACTATGTCAGTTGCGGGACATTAATAGTTAGGGTAGGGGGAATGCCTTGGCTCAAAACAGGCGCAACTCATTACCATGCAAAGTTATTAGTTATCATGCACAAAGGTCGTGCAATCAAAGAATTATTTGTCTGATGTATGTTATTTAACCTAATACCCCTTATGTTTGAACAGAAAGGAGACATTTGGCTCCACTTAGTTTTCCTTGGTTGTATGACCTGGCGTTTGAGTGCCATGGACAGCTTCCCCATCCGTATGAGGTAATTGATGAGGTACAGCATTCAGTTCTGGCTATTTTAAAGAACATATTTTCAGTGATTTTGAATGAACACTCAAAATGCAGAATTAGAAACAGAGTAGCGTGCTAGACTTACAGACTTTTGGATTAGCCACGCTATTTAAATCTTAACAGTAATTAGAATGGCTAATATGTTGATTACAGCAGGCATCTAAAAGGATAAGGCAATGGCCGATAAATTGATATACATCCTCAATGATGATACCCAAAATTACCCCCTCTGTAGATTACAATTAGTAGTTAAAGCGTTTGGACACTCAACTAGGTGAACCAACCAATCAAAGTTCAATTGAAGTCTCCTATAATAAGAAAATATTATTATAAGACTTAAGGGACTAGTATAATAAACAGCCAAATGTACCTAAAGTTGTAAACCAATAGTTTATATCATTATTTTACGTCCATTATCTTATCCCATAAGAGCTTAAATTAAACCTTTAACTTATTAATAAACCACCCCACCTCCTACCACTTCCAACCCTTTAAAAAGTTAGTATACACCCTTATTTGTTTAAATGTAAAGAGATATGTTTACAAAGAAGCCTTTGTTTTAATACCATATTACTACCATAGAATAATTATAGTAGAATACCAATTAGGAAAAGTATATAAACATAGAAAGATATTGTCCTATTTTATAAAGTAGTAAGCTCTTTTTTATCTCTAGCGAAGGATCTTGCTAACCACTGCACTGGACTGATATGGGTCTCCTTTACAGTGAAGCTTCTTGCAGGTCCAGGGAAGGTTTTTAACAATTTTTAGGTAGGGTGTCTTTACCCTCTCAATTGAAGATGCCCCCTCCTTAAAAACAATATTTTTAACAATAAGGGGGGGGGGTGCGACTTTTCTACCTCCTACCTTATTTCTAGTAGAATATAATATAATATATAAACACCTTTGATTGCACAACTTTTAACTGTGAGTTCTAACTGTCTATGATTATGAGATGTACCTGATTTTTAAGCAAGACATTTCCCTTACTCTTACTGTCTGTGATAATATTTCCGACACTGTTTGCTGATTTTCAAAGACCATATTGAAATCGGCACTTGGTTTCCATCCCGTGAACATACATTTATTTCACCCCTGTTCCCTCTATTATTTTATTTTAATCTACAGCCGTTCTTTCTTCCAATGGTCGTAGTACCCAATCAGAATTCTATTAAATTTATTCAATGTAGTTGATTGTCCACTAAAAGTAAATTTTCTTGTTAGCTAAAGCTATGCTCATAAAGAAATAGTTATGAAGCATTTATCTTTTGAGTGTCCAAACTTTTTCGCTGATTATGTTAATGAATAGCAAATATTGATTATAAATTCTTAGCCTTAGTTGCGTGCTATTATTTTATTAACAAAGGATGTTAAAAAATCGGATATAGGATATACGTGGATAAAATGACTGGTAAAAAATTGTCGTCAATTTAGCTTGCTAATATGGACCTCATTTAATGGTCAATTCGTTCATCCAGTAGTATGGGAGGGGATTGTGTAACTGGGGTGGATGGGGGGTTTAGGAAATTTAACCAGCTGCGAGTATTACTTTATCAGAGTTCATGAAAATCTGGTGCAATGTCCAAGTAATAATTTATCGATTGTCGATCTAAAGTAATCTATCAATTTCAAGAATCATATTTACCAAAATCGCTAAAATCATATTTCAGCTGTTAAGAGAAAAACACTAACTATCGTTTTAATCAACAATTTTTTTGGATGAGTTAATTAAGATTTTCATAACTTTTGCTGGACAAATTCATAACAGATATCAGAAAGGACAGTGAAATCCAGAATTATTTTAATATTTTAGATGAAAAAAAGAACAGTAAAGTAATATACTTAATTTAATTAAATCATATTATGTAAACATTGTTGTATACAGATATTGTAAATAAATCACTTAATGTCATATTTATGTATAACTAAAATGAATGTTTATTTTTAGGTATGTTATTTTCAGTTTTTGTATGCCTTGTTTCACGTGGATCATATCAAATTTTAATTTATTTCGACAATTTTTCTCAGTTTTATACACCAGATTTTCATGTTCTTTAATAAAGTGAAACTAGCAGCCCCCTTTACCCCTTAACGTCTTTTTCTACTAGATGAACGAACTGGCCAATAAATGAGTTCCACGTTAACAAGCCAAATTGACGACAATTTTTCCCTTGTCATAATATCCACGTATATTCTATATTCATTTTTGATATGGACATGGCAACTGACCATAATCTAAGTATGGGTAAAGCAACTAATTGATCAAAAGACATTAACAAATCAATCGACAGACAGACAGACAGATGGATAGATAGATCAGGAAATCCATATTGGATATCTATAGTTAAAGAATTCATCATGCAAAAAGAACTTTTGAAAAATGCTTTTTTAATGAGGACTAGAGGGGACATTGGGTGTTACACTAGTCCCCAAAGTTTTATATTAACGATTTCTTGTTCGTTTGGTTAAACAACTTTGGAGACTTTTATTGAATTTTGACTGGTTGGTTTATCATGTTGAGTATCCAAACATTTCAACCATTATTTATAATTAGTGGTAATTTTGTGTATCATCATTGGGGATGTACATCAATACATTAAGTATCCAAAAGCAGGTTTAATGCTATTTTTTAGTCGAACCTACAAACTTATTAGTTGCTAACAAGAGATAAATATGCACCTTTCAATTACAAAATCACTTATGTACATGTATGTGAGGTTTTTGCAAAACAGCGCAAAATTTTCAGAAAATTAAACCCAATGAAGGTGGTCACGGCTGACACTTTATCGATAGGTCAATTCTAGTTTTACCGCATCATATTATAGACAGCTATCTGCGAATATTAAAATATTAACTACAAAACTGATATTAATTTTATAATTTTTAATTTAATAATCGTGGAATGTTGTTTTTAACGATGCTACACATAATTTTTCATTATGGCTAAGAACCGGCTTTGGTTCAGCAGATACTAATCGGTTTGGAAGATATACTACAAAAAAGTCTTAACAAAACAGGTTTTGGGCTAAATAATTTTTTTGTTAATTGAGTAGAACACTAAAAAATGTTTAAAATGACATCTTAGTAAATTTGCAAAGCAATCAATATATGGCTTCAAGCTTAGTACACATGTGCATAATTTTCTGTGTATGTTTGTTTGTGTGTGTATGTGAAAAGACTTACCTAACATAAAAAAAATGGTACTTTAAATCAACTTCTAAATCTCCTCTTGATAATAAAAAATAGTAATTTATCGCATCATATTATAGACAGTTTTCTTCGTATATAAGAAATTATGAGATTAAAACCGGTTTTGGTAGCCCAGAGAGGCCGAAGGCTCAGTGTAACAAAACTAGTATGAGTTTTATACCTTTATTTTGATATTGTCCGTAAAACATGACTTTTCAGTATAACGGAGAAACACTTCAAATCAAGCGGATATTAATCGGTTTCGATGCCATACTTGAAAGATTATTCTAGTTTTTTCTTTTCCTTACATCTTTGTTTATTACGAAACATTTGGGGTAGGTTTTATTTGCCATTTATTTGCAAAAATATTTCCTTGATATTTTTAAAGAATACTTTTCCTATTAAGCATTTGATCTTGAATTTTAGCCCCTAAATTGGTGTTAAACCAATTCCACGTGTTAAATAAAGAAATAAAATAGCCAAAAGCTTTTACAACAGCAAAGTTAGTATTAGAATTTCTCTTAAACTCATAAACGTTCTTTTTAAAACTCAGTATAATTTATAGCCCAATGTCCACTCCCTTCTATAATAAATAAATTAATTCGGCGGGAGTGATGAAACACTTCCCTAAAAAGCTAAGGGCATTTGTGTGTGCATGACCCAGTTTTTTGTTTGTCAAACAGGCACACGGGGGTATAAAAAAATAATCATTATTTCAATATTTCAATGTATCAGACTGAATTTATGTTTTGAATTTGTCAGGAAGAGATGGGACATTGGTCTGTATATTACACTTGTCCCAAAAGTTTTATGATAACGTTTTCTTATTTGTTGGCATGACAACTTTGGGTACTTTTACTAAATTTTAATTTTAATTATAATCTACAGAAGGAGTAATTTTTAGTATCATCATTGGGGATGTACATCAATTTATCGGTCATAGAGAAAATTAATATTTGATCGTTTTTTTTTGAATTATATAAAATGAATATTTTTTTCCACTGTGATACATTGTAATATTTTTGTCTGTGCACGATTTTATTTTTGATTGATTTTAAGTCAAGTATTAAGTTCATCTTTTAACATTTTACATACTTTAATTGATAGTTTTGATGAAATTGTCCCATTAATTTGAAACAATTCTCATTTATGCAAGTTTTATAATCTAAGATAAGACAATGGACGATAAATGGATATCTGTAAAGCTCCAATGGTGACAAACATAACAACCCTTTTTAAAAAATAAAATATTGGTTTAAATATTAACCTATTAAATTTAACCTTTTACTTTAAGTCAAGTATTAAGTTTATCTTTTAACATTCTACATACTTTAATTGATAGTTTTGATGAAATTGTCCCATTAATTTGAAACAATTCTTATTTATGCAAGTTTTATAATCTAAGATAAGACAATGATGACAAACATAACAACCCTTTTTTAAGATTAAAATATTGGTTTAAATATAGATTAACCATATTAGATTTAATAAGAGTATTATAACCTTTAATTTTAAGTCAAGAATTAAGTTCATCTCTTAACATTTTATATATTTTAATGTATTTTTATGTATAGCTTCAATGGTGACAAACATAACAACCCCTTTTAAATTAAAATTATTGGTTGAACGATTAGGACACTGTTAGTTTTAAACAACTATTCAATATTTAATAAGAATAAGAGAACAAGTTTTAAAACTTTGGGTACCAGTATATTGAACCTCCTTCAGTTTAGATTATTATGTTACTACACTGCTTTATATTTTTACTAGGTTTAAATATGATAAGACAACTCTTTTTATCGTGTATTGTTTACTATCAATAAAGGAACCAACGGTCATATCCTAATTATAGAGCAGATTATAAAAAATCGCCCCAAACTTTTACTCCTAGCTATTTAAAGACAAGCGCCACTGTTTTTGTGTGTGCCTGTTTGTCTGTCTGTCCGTGTGTCCTTTGTCCGTCTGTCTGTCTGTCCGTCTGTCCGTGTTCTTTTGTCTGCATTCCTAAAATCTTTAGATCAAAATAATATGGTGCCACAAAGGGGTTTGCTACAAGTTTTAATATGTGCTTTAAAAAGGTATTATAAATGCCAGCAAAGGGAGGGTAAATTAGACTGTAAATTACATTAGTACCTGAAGTTTAAAAACCACATAATCTTATTCGTTGGCTCCAAAACTTTTTTTTAATATGTAATCTCTAAACTTTTTAACCAATAATTGTAATCTACAGAAGGGATAATTTTGTTTATCATAGATGGGAATGTATTTTAATCTATTGTCCATAGTCTTATCACTGCATAACCAGGGAAGTTAAGAAATTTTAAAAGCATATACATATATACTAATTTACTAAAGATTTTTAATTTTACATAAATATTACATAATTAATGTAAAGCTGAAGTAATAATTATCTAATTAATACCACAATATTTTTAATTATGTTTGAATTGCAAAATACTTTTTCTTAATTAGTGGTGTAAGTTTTTTTTTTAAATTTATTATCTTAAAATTACATAATAGTAAAGTATAATAGCATTTTAAATTTTTTAAATTTGCTTTTTTTCTGGGCTTTAAATTGTTTTGTCACTTAAGGTTTTATCAACACTTTCTCTAATTCGTTGGCTGATCAATTTTTGGCATTTTTTAAAAGCTTGATTGGTTGATTCAAAACTAGCAGTGTTTAAACTTTTTATTCAGTAATCACAATCTAATAACAGGATTATTTTGTTTATAATCAATGTAGATAATCAATATATTATTACTTGCATGTTGCATTAGTTTTTAAGTACTCTGATAAAGTGATGCTCGCAGCTGGCGAAAATATCGCTACCCTCATCCCTTCCCATCTTACTGAATGAATGAACTAACAAATAAATGAGGTCAATATTAGCAACCTAAATTGACGACAAATTTTCTCCTGTCAATATATCCACGTATTCTATATTCGTTCGAGGAGTAGACGTCCTGTTTTTTTTCGCGCATTTGTTAATTACTAAAAAAAACTTTGCTATTATATAGATGACCATTTATGGCGAGGGTGGTAATTACGAATTCTTAAACACGGACAACCAGGGTATGTGGGATAGACAAATGAAAGAAAAAATAATGGAGGGCATAGAACAATGGATGTATATTCCTAATATAAAACTTTGGGTAACAGTATGCTTTACAATCTAATTTAAATGTAAAAATCTAGACTAAAAACAAAACATCTTACAGAAAAACAACGAAGCTAGTAAAAGTGGCGGCACAGATTATGACGTCAAAATAAATTAACCAATGAGAGGCCACTATAAATTTTACCATTGGTCAATTACAGTGTATTTTGGCCTCTCATTTGTTAATTTTTTTTTACTTCATAATCTATGCCGCCACTTTTACTAGCTTCAAAACAACAATTTGATTTCAAAACATGTGTTTAAAAAATACTAAAATATAAACCTAACTTTAGTTTTCTACAATGAATGCAATATATTTTCTGTTATCTTATCCCTCCCCTAAAACTTTCACTGTGTGTACAAGTCTAAACAGCTGATTTAATGCTTTTGATTTATTGACCGATGTTAATTTTGTTCTCGTCAGTGTAGCACGTACAACTAATTTAGCTAAAGCAAGGTTGAGGTTGCTGTCTTCAAGATTTCGACAAGGTCTAGTTTTTTGCTAGTTCAGGATAAAACTATAGACGACAAATTGATTTCATCCCGAATTTTAATCTACAGAATGGGGTGATATTGTTAGTTGTGATTGGTTGTTATCATATAAACCCTTAAGATTCATGCAGTAGATAGTCGACATAAACTAAGTTACATGTAAATAGAAAACTTTAACTCCCATTGACCTAACCTTGTTCTAAAACCTTGATTCGCTTGCAGATTAAACTACCCTTTTAGAATTCGCAGTGACTGAGAGAAATCCTTTAAATTGCCAGTTGTACAATTCTACATTATATAATCTTTCCTGTGCCTAAATACTGCAAATACTGTTAAATATTGCAGAGATAAGACAGTGGATGATAAATTGCTGTACATCCCCAAAGATGATACACAAAATTACCCCTTCTTCAGATTACAATTAGTGATGGAAACATTTGGACCATCAACTTAATGAACCAACCAATCAAAAGTTTAATTAAAGTCCCCAAATATGGTAATCCGACGATTAAAAAACCTAATAAAAAACTTTGGGGACTAGTGTATTGAACAGCCAAATATTCCCTCCCTCCTTGCATTTTTCAATGGAAGAACCTACAGGGTTAAAGTACCGCATGGATGGATGGGGTGGAAAGGTCCAGTGGTTAAATAAGTGACTGTACCCTATGACGTGACAAAGATGATTGCTTTGACCGAACTTAACAAATGATACAAACAACAAATAATGAGGGGTGGAGATTTTGTCACGTTGGCAGACCAATTTGGGCAGATATTGCCATTCAACCTTTGATTTTAATTACAATACAAATCACACTTGTACCAAAAGTTTCATAATAATGTCCACTCATTCGTTGGCTTAAAAACTTTTAGTAAATCTTATGTCTGAATTTTTCCACCAATAATTTTTATCTGGAGAGTGGGTGACTTTGTTTATCATATTTTTTTCAAATCAACATTTTACTGTGGACATAATATAATTTGTTTTTTTGGTTTCCCTTAAAATCTTTGCATTAGGACTGTCCTTTTATCAATTCAACTTCCTAAAATTAAATATCCTAAACGATGCTCAATGAATAGACAGACACCCTGTTAGTATGGAGACATAATACTGACATAAAGTTGATGATTTTGCATTTGATGAAGGTATACAAAATTAGCACTGGAGAGAGGGAACATTTGACTTTAGATTATACTGAAACCCAAAGTTTAATAAACACGTTTCATAATTCGTTAGCTTAAAAGCTAAATAATTTGGAAGTCAATATATCTACATTTTAAATCGATAATATTACAACGTTTGCTGTTATTTGTTGCTATAATAACAGCACTTTCGTTCAACAGGGCGTAGTTAGAGATCAGAGATCTAAAGGGATAATGGCCGATAAATTTATTTTCATCCCCAATGGTGATACACAAAATTACCCCTTCTCTGGATTACAATTAATAGTTGAAACGTTTGAACATTCAACTTAATGTACCAACCAATTAAAATTCAATAAAAGTCCCCAAAGTTTTTTAGCTAACAAATAGGAAAAAGTTATTATAAAACTTTGGGGACTAGTGTAATAAACAGCCAAAAGTCCCCTCCCTTTTAGAGGTGGTTAGAGATGGTGAATAGTTTGAAAGAAAAGATTAAAGTGTGAAAAATTATCTTGTCATTAATTAATGTTTTGTCCCCACATAAGTACTTCTGTGTGTATGTGTGATTGTGTTTGTGTGTGTGTGTGTGTGTGTGTGTGTGAGTATGTGAGTTTGTGTGTATGTCTAAGTGCGTGTGACACTAAAAAGTTATTAGATGTGTTAAGGGGGATAGAAAATTTAACCATCATTAGACAATGGATGTAGAAAATACGTGGATAATATACCAGGGGAAAAAATGTTGTCACTTTAGATTGCTAATATGAACCTCATTTATTGGCCAGTTCTTTTATCCAGTATGAGGAGAGGGTATATGGGTAAAAAAGGTGTAAGTGGGGAATTGTTTTTTTTTTAGCCCACTCAAAGTTTCACTTCATTAGAGAACATAATAATCTAGTGCAACATCCAAGTAATAATATATCCATTTCTGAGTTGAACCTCTATTCTAATATACCTCTATATTGTCCATATTAGATTGATGCTTTTCAAGGGGTCAATTTATTCAGAGTTGAGAGAAAAAATAACAACACACCGTTAGTCAGTAAAAAGCAGGGATTTTAAGGGATAAGACAATAGATATATAGTCAAAATGATGAGAAACAAAACTACCCCTTCTTTAGAATATTATCATATATAAAGCTTGGACACTAAAAGTACCCAACGTTTTTAAGCGAACAAATAAAAAAACGTGGTTATAAATTTTTGAGTCCCAGTTTAATTTTAGGCCGAATGTCCTCTCCCTCCTTGGTTAATATAAGGTGTTCCATGAAATCCACAAAGATTCAGTTACACCTTAATAAGCCTTTAGATATATGCTGTAAAATCACAGCTTAAAAATCTATGGAACCAGCCTTTTGTAAGAATTTAATAAAAGAAGAATTGTATTGTATGTCCATACTAATTTGAGTATTTTAATGGGCTGTAATACTATATTAAATTTACTGTTTCTAATAGGTTACTTAAAAAAGAACAAAATTTGAAACTATTACGAAGTATAATGATGTATGTCCGTTCGTCTGTTTTTTTTTCTGAAATGGAAAGTTCTAGTGGATGCACCTCTAGCATATAGTAACTCTGTATTCGAAGTGGGAATAGTCTAAAACCAGCCCAGACTAAAGTTTAGAAATAAAATAGCTTTAAACCATCCAAGACCTATTCTAAGCTTCCCTATATAGTAAGACAGACTATTTTACATTTCTCTGTTTTATATAACAGTGGGTGATTGACTCCCAAATATAAATTTATGGGGGGAGGATTTATGGCAAACTCGCAATAAAACGGGATGTCCCCAGGGAGTAAGGGAGGGGACAATGGATCGAATATTCAATCTTTAGGAGTCTCAGACTTTGGGGACTGGCTTAAAGGGAATGTGCAAGAATTTAGCAGTTTCTGACTGAGTTTGGGGACTTGCGCAAGAAATGCCGTTACTCGCTATGTTCGTTTTGAATATATATAGTTTTGCAGACAGAGAGTAGTTCAAATATAAATAAACGGCCCCCCTTCCATACTATATTTCACTCCCTTCATCCCCACCTCCTTTTAAAAAGTAGACGAGAAAGGGAAATGGAGAAGGGAGGTGGGGGAAATAAACAGGATAAAAAGGGGCAGGAAGGCGTGCAGGTCATATACTTGCCCATCCAGCTACACGCCTGCCTGCCCCTTTTTTCCGTGTTCACATCACTTGCCCCCAAATCTCTTTTCTCTTTCCCTGTCATCTGAAGAGATCCAGGGAGATATTTCTAGTAATTAATTACAGAATGGTTATGTCAGTCTGTAATACTGGTAATCTTATTTTCAAATGATTGCTTTTTTTCTTGGAACTTTTTTCTTAGTTTATGGTTTTCTAGATTTAATCAACAATCACTTTACAATTTCCACCATATTTTCGGGATTATTCTGGTTTTCATGGCCTTTCTTCAAAAACTCTTAAATTGAATTAATTGCCCATTGTCCCCTCCCTTACTCCCTGGGATGTCCCCCATTTTTTATTTGAAAATTGAAATACGATGCCTTTCTACTCTTCTGTTTAAATCAAAATTGTAACACAATATCTTTAGTTTAGTTCAGTCGTAGAAAACGGTATTTAGATTAGTTTTATCTATCTATCTATCTGTATATCTATTTGTCTATTTATCTGTCTCTCTATATGTCTATCTATCTGTCTATCTATTTGTCTATATATCTGTCTATCTCTCTATCTGTCTATCTATCTATCTATCTATTTTACTGTATATCTATCTGTCTATCTATCTATCTGTCTATCTATCTGTCTATCTATCTATCTCTCTATCTGTCTATCTGTCTATCTATCTATCTATCTATCTGTATATCTATTTTTCTATTCATCTGTCTATCTATATGTCTTTCTATATGTCTATCTATATGTCTATCTATCTGTCTATCTATCTGTCTATCTATCTGTCTATCTATCTACCTATATTTCTATCTATATTTCTAGATATCTATTTATTTTTCTATCTATATATCTATCTATCTATCTGATTATCTGTCTATCTGTCTATCTTGCTATCTAGCAAGCTTTCTGCCCAAATTTGCGCCTGGCTTTCTCATGTTTGCAATTTGCCATCATTTTATTTTGCAAATGGGGAGGGTAGACTTGTAAGGGGTGTAATTTTATACCAAAAAATAATATTATACATCAGCTTTCTTAGAAGTTTAAGATGTTCTTCAAAACCCACGAAATATTTTTCTGTGTACAAACACAATTTTTTACACCATAAAAGGTTAATTTGATATAAATTATAATTATCTTTATGCATTTTATGATTCTTTTCTCAAAATAAAATTGCTTTTTTATATTAAAAAAATATTTTTTTTTGTAACTCTTTGTGTTAGATGTATATCAGTGACGTGATCCTGACTGTAAAAATATTTAAAACAACTACATCAAACATTTCACACCTTTCCCTGTTAACAAGAGGTGCTGGCATTAAATCAACAAATGAATAGCTTTCCAGTATTGCTTCGAAACTTAAAAATATCCTCTGGATTAGGACCGGTTCCCAGCCATACTGAAAATTCATTTATAGCAAGTATTATATCAATTTTCCAGGTTATATTGAAATAAAATGATAAATCTGGTTTAAATCTAAAAAGTTTCATTTCAATATGATCTATGTAATTTCATGAATCTATATATAATCGACATGCAATTGAATGTTAATAATATGATTCTAAGTTTAACATGATTTTTACAACAAAACTCAACATTTCTTGCCAAAAAAGTGATGTTCTTAGAAAGACAGCAATGCACAAGAAATAAAGGGAAAAAAAATATTTCATTTAATTTATATTTTAATCCTTTGATATAGACAATTTAATAAGATTTTTTTGTCCTTTTTTAGGTATGTTTTTAAGGATTCATAAAGAAGAGACAGTATATACTCTATATTACGTACTCTATGAAACTATATCCTCTCTAACTATATATACATTTACTCTATGGAAGATGATTTGTAAGAAAGGTCTATGTATGAGAGCAAAATTGTACTCTATATTACGTACTCTATGAAACTATACTCCCTCTATATATATTTACTCTATGGAAGATGATTTGTAGGAAAGGTTTATGAATAGAGAGCAAAGTTGTACTCTATATTACTTACTCTATGAAACTGTATCCCCTCTCTCTATATATATTTACTCTGTGAAAGATGATTTGTAGGAAAGGTTTATGAATGGAGAACAAAGTTGTACTCTATATTACTTACTCTATGAAACTATATCCCCTCTCTATAAATATTTACTCTATGAAAGATGATTTGTAGGAAAGGTTTATGTATGTCTAGCAAAGTTGTACTCTATATGACTTACTCTATGAATCTGTATCCCCTCTCTATATTTACATATTTGTGCTATGAATGAAGAGCAAAGTTGTACTCTATATTACTTACTCTATGAATCTTTATCCCCTCTCTATATATACATATTTGCTCTATGAATGAAGAGCAAAGTTGTACTCTATATTACTTACTCTATGAAAATATATCCCCTCCCTCTATATATATTTACTCTATGGAAGATGATTTGTAGGAAAGGTTTATGAATGGAGAGCAAAGTAGGATGACTGAATAATCCCACTTCATAATTGTTATTTTTCATCAAATCAACATTTTGTAATTTGTCATTTTAAACAATAATAGTTATTTATTGCATCGTATTATAGACAGCTTTCTGGGGATATTGAAATAATAAATTAATAGATTAAAACTAGTTTTCATAGCTTCGAGCTAACAAAATTGGTATTTTTATGATTTTTTTTTAATATTCAGGGAAAATTATTCTCAAAAATGATTAGAAAATTACCCTTTCTGTAGATTAAAATCACTGATATTATCAACCAACCAATCACAACTAGATAAAATGACTTAAAGTTTTTAAGCCAACGAATAATATAACTTTGGGTACCACTATAATATAAAGTCCAATGTACCCTTCCTCACTGCGTCCGACAAAACATTATATATTTTACAAGTGGGATCAAATACAAAATATTGATGATGAACAAAACCAACCCTGGAAGTATATTAAATGTGTTAGTATGCACATCTGAGCAGTTTGACTTTTAAACATGCTCATAGATAAATTAGTTTTTCTTGGAGCGCAGCTTCTCTATAGTTGTAGGGTATGTGTTCATTTTGACTATTAAACACACACACACACACACATAACACTATGTACATAGTTATTACTTGATCAGTGATCTTATATAAGGGATAAGACAATGGATGATGAATTGATAGACTTCCTAAAGATAATACTTTGGGTACCAGTGTAAATTACAGTCTAATGTCCCCTCCTAACTTAGGTTTAAACATATGCATTATTAATTTATTCTTTCAGAAAATTTAAATTTGTCTATGAAATGTTCTTAAAAATATAAAAGTCAGGCTCTTCAGCTGATTGGATTTAATCTTTAGTAGAACTATAACTTCATTGTATCTCTTTAAAATTGAAGAACTAGTATAGTACTTTATTTAAAATCAAAGCAATACCTTTTTTTATTAACTTTAGTAGCCAAGGTCCTTGCCTCTAGAAGCATGGTAGTTTGAACCAACCAATCAAGCTTTAAATAAAAGTACCCAAAAGTTGAAGTCAATAAATGAGAGAATATAATAATAGTTTACAGTCCAATGTCCCCTCCCACCCTGCATAAATAACATTACTTGTAAAACCACTGTTCAACTGTTCAATAAAAGTAAAAATTAATATGATCCATCATTATGACAATTGTCTAACAAAACTATTTTTAACTGTGTAATACCGTTTTATACAACCATGCTTTTTTAAAGTCTTGGCTTGTTAGTATTGTATTAGAGTTATTTAGAGTAATGTTAGATATGATTTGTTAGAATTTTATAGAGGTATTGTAAACTAATCACAATCTGTTTTACTGATGTTATTGTGTTGACATTATAGGGGGACAGAGTCAATTAAAAATCAGCCATGTAACGTCATAAATGAGGGATTATCCATCTTTTTTTAAAGGGTATTCTTTCTCACTTTTCCTCCCATCTCCGTCATTTTTATAACGTCACATGGAAAATTTTTGAGACAATTTTTAATTCACCAAATGTTGATATTTCGATAATTACATTTATTAACGCTGTTTTAATAATGACAATAGTAAACACTCTATTCTCATGTGTCAAATGACAAAAAGCAACAAATAATAATCTTTGTTTTATCTATAGCAAGCTAGCTAGCCATATAGCTAGATAGATAGATAGAATCGAACAATTGATTCAAATCATCGTTTTTGATATCTTTTAGCATAGTCATTAAAAAGCCATTCAAACCCAATAGGCATCCTTTTTTCTAGATGTCGTGCAAAACAACTAAATAATTGATTTTTAAATAAGATAAAATAACAATAAAGTTAAAACTTTACTGTTAGTGATGTAATATCTCCACGTAATTGATAGCTCAGTTATGTAAAATTTAAATTATAATTGCATCATACTAATCATATTTGCTATTTTATCCGCTGTTTTTTGTTGTTGTTTTAATGTATAACTTTATAGTTTACGGCTTTTGATACGGCTATTGTTTTCTAGCGATGCTTCGTTGAGAAGGACAGGGATCTAAAGGGATAAGACAATGGCTGATAAAATGATGTACATCCCCAATAATGATGTTCAAAATTACCCATATTGGGCTTGAAACGTTTGGACACTCATTTTAAGGAAACATCAAATCAATTAAAACACAATGAAAGTCCCCAAAGTTGTTAAATTAACTATTCTGAAAACGTTATCATAAAACTTTGGGGACTAATGTAATAAACATGCCAATGTTCCCTCTCTCCCGGGCGTTATAGTCAGAAAAAATGCTGATAACTATCCTTTCTTTATTTCTTCGATTGTTTCTTCATTGACAGTCACAATTATTAGGATAAATAGATAAAAGAAATTAGTTTAAATGAGACAATTAAAATTAATTATATCAATTTTATATTATATCAGATATAGGATATACGTGGATATAATGACAGGGGAAAATTTTTTGTCATTTTAGCTTCCTATTATGGACCTCATTTATTGGTCAGTTCATCTAGTAGGAGGGAACAGGATAGGGATAAGGGGGTATCTTTACTTTAGCCAGCTGCTAGCATAACTTTATCAAAGTAAATGAAAATCTGGTACAACATCCAAGTAATATATATCAATTGCTTTAATATAGCATAACTAATTTATTTTAGACATTTATTAAGAGAAAAATAAGAATATAACCTCTTTTTGGCTTTAAAATGGTTTAAAAATTGTTCAATCTTTTTCCTTTTCATAATGAATGTACCTATCAATTTTTGGTGAACAAAAATGTATTAAAAAAGGTTAGTGCAACGATGCAATAACAAGTTATGCTTTGATTCAAAACAGTTGGGTGGAAAAAAAACGGTTATTACACTGAAAAAGTGATTTTGAAAATCGCCAATTAAGTTAAATTTGTCAAAAATAAAGGCTTCCCAATACATTTTTGTTTTTAAATATGAAAGGTCCCTTTGAAAAATAATACTAAGGACCTTTAAGTTTTCTCTAAAACAGATTTATCAAATCAGCCTTGCGGTTTGTAAGATTTCAAAAGACTTAAAAAGGTCACTTCAAAAAGACGAATCTAATTATAAGAGCCTAATTAAAACAAAATATAGAAAATCCATAATTAAATATTTATCATTATTTTTTCAAATGGTTCAAAAATATTTTGATATTTTTTTAACATGATTTTTTATTGTTGGCTCATTAAAGAATAATGTAATTACAGCTGGTATATCACGACTAGGGGTACTACAGGGTGTCCAAACAATCCTGTAAAACATTATTTTTTTCACAGTATGGCTTCGAAACATATCAATGTTAGAACTGGATCTCAGTCATACGTGTTTAGCGTCGTATTAGAGACCATTTTCTACAAATATTAAAATAAAAATCATAAAATTAATACTAGTTTTGTTAGCCTAGGCCTTCGGCCCCTCGGAGTTTAACAAAACTGGTTTTCATTACCTAATTTTTATTTTAATATCCGCGGAAAGATGTTTATAATACGATGCAATAAATAACTATTATTTCATCGACACTAATCATATTTTTTATAATTAATTTTACTGTATTAAAAAATTGTTTTTGGCTCTTTCTAGCATTTAAACTAAACGTATGAACACCAATAAAGCTTTATTACAAAAATCAACCATCAAAAATTTTAAGACAGCCGTTTGCTTTAATTTTTATGAGCTATAGCACATTAGTAAACAGGGATCTTAAGGGATAAGACAATAAGTGATAAATTTGTGTACACAACCTGGAAGAAAAGTGTGTAGAAAGAGCTGGATAAGATGAAACTGACATGGGGAGAGGCAGAAGCATTGGCCAAAGACCGTCCCTCCTGGAGGATTGCAGTGGTTGAATTTGCTGAAACAGCAAGACGCAGATAATGATAATGAATGAAATTTTTATAAACAAAATAATCCCTTTAGTAGATGAAAATCATTGATGGAAAAGTAATTTGTACCGAAAACTTTTAGGAATGCACCCAAAGTTTTTAAGCCAACACTGAGAAAAAGATGTTTGAGAACTTGTTTAACCTAAATTCAAATGTCCCCTCTCTTCCTAACAGATTTACCACTAAATTGCACAGATAAAAATCAACAAATTTGCCTTAGAATTAATAAGAACTTAACTCAAGCATAAAAATGACCCCCCTACCCAAGTTTTAAAAATTAAATTATGAATAATTTTTGCATAAATTTCTGCAGGAAGAAAGGCCGGTCTATTTAGATCAATTAATGATTAAGAATTTGTGCATCAAAATTGTCCTCTATTGTTTTAAAATCAATTTTACAGTATTGCTTCGAAGCCGTATAATATCCGCAGGATTAGAACTGGTTATCAGCAATACTCATCCGCGGAAAGATGTCTATAATACGATGCGAAAAATAACTATTAGCAACCCTTGACCAATTCATGAATCTTAAGGTATAAGAAAGTGGAAAATATTTTTAACGATTAAAATTATTGGAGAAGTTGTTTTGACAGTTGTATTTTCTCTTAAACTTTTAAAACTTGTGTACATTCTCGGTACACTGAGTATTTGTACTCTTGAAACTTGTACATTATTGGTCTTTTGGGTATTTGTAGTCGAATTTTTCAAAAACACATACAAATGAACATACTTATATAATAAACTACATAAGACAGTAAACATTTTAGACTGGTTCTAAAAAGTAAATCTTTAATAAAATTACAGTATTTCATCTTAGGTTCTAGGTTTCAAATGTTCTGTTTTACCAGATTATTTATTCTTCTTAGAACCGTCTTTTAAGTCCACACCTCTAATAAGTATACATAATAAGTAAAAATAATATACATAATAAGCAAAATAATACATAAATTCACATCAACCCTTCATATATATTGCTCATGGAATAACTGAAAAAAATATCATGTTATAATGCATACATGAAAGGATAGAAAGATAGTTAGATAGATATGAAATATAGATGGATAAAAAGACAGACATACAAAAGGACATACAGACAGACAAACACATACACATATAAAAACAGACTAACAGACAGCTAGACAGACAGAGTGATAGACAAATAGTCAGACAGATAGACAGACAGACAGACAATCACATACACATATAAAACAGACAGACAGACAGCTAGACAGACAGAGAGATAGACAAATAGTCTGACAGATAGACAGACAGACAGATATAAAGATAGAAAGACATGCAGACAGACATACAGACAGACATAAATATAGAAAGACATGCAGACAGACATACAGACATATAGAAATATAGAAAAACAGACAGACAGGCAGCAAGACAGACATAAAGATAGAAAGACATGCAGACGGACATACAGACATATAGAACTATAGAAAAACAGACAGACAGACAGCAAGACAGACAGAGAGATAGACAGATAGACAAATAGGCAGACAGACAGACAATAAGACAGACATAAAGATAGAAAGACATAAAGACAGACATACATACATATACATACAAATACAGATATACAGACATTCATACAGACAGAGAGACAGACAAACACCTGAATAGATACAATAAAAATGTAAAAGAACATTGGTTTTTCTTTCATTGCCCTATCACTATATCATAGATAGATAGTTACATGTAGAAATATAGATTTATAGACAAACAGACAAACATACAGATAGACATACAGAAAGACATGCAGACAGACAAAGAGACAGACAAACAGACAGACAAACAAACAGACAAATAGACAGACAAACAGAGGAACAAACAGATAGACAAACAGACAGACTAACAGACATACCAACATACAGACAAACAGACAGACAAACAGACAGACACTCAGACAGACAGACAAATAGACACATGTATAGATACAATACAAACTAAAAAGAATAGTTTACCTAACATTATCCTATCACGCTATATCCTGCAGGGTATATCATAAGTTGTAAATTGTTGGGTGTTGCTCCTCAAAGCAGAGGCCCTAACACATTCCTACAAAGATTATTTTTACAGAGTGTCCATACAAATAAGCATAAAATTTCAGGGATGGAAATGACATTGGGCTGTTTATTATATTTGTTACCAAAGTTTTATGATTATGTTTTCTTATTTGTTGGCTTAACAACTTGGGGACTTTTATTAAAGTTTGATTGATTGGTTCATGAAGTTGAGTGTCTGAACGTTTCAACAATAATTGCAATCTACAGAAGGGATAATTTTGTGTATCATCATTGGAGAAATTTACTGTTAACTGGCTAAAATATTATAGGAAAAATTCTTTTAGCTATTTACAATACTTAATATTTTAACTTTTTTTCGGAAAACACCAAATTATTTTTAGTTTCTGATGGATTTTCTAGTCAATTTTAGAAGATTTTCTGCTAAATAAAAAACAGAAATAACACCCTTTCAAACATGTTCAGAACTTTTTACAGGTGTTCGTTCAATAATACTGAAAATATAAACGTTGGACCAAAACGATATTTTAGACACACTGAAAAATCATGTATAGCATCGCATTACAGACAAATTTTCGCAAATTTAATACAAAATCATAAGATTAATACCAGTTTTGTTAATCTTTTTTCTTTTTCATATTAATATCCCCGGAAAGCTGTCTATAATACAATGCGATAAATAATATACTATACAGACCAAAAGAGAGATTATTTCATAAAATAGTAGCTTTTTAAAACTAGATAATTTTTTATTTTTTTTATAAGAACAATTTTTTCTTTTTGTATCTATGTCTGAAGTTAGATTTAAAGAAGCTTTTCTAAAAGTTTCATGGAGGGAGGTGACATTGGACTATGAATTTTGCTAGTTCCCAAAGTAAACTATCTTACATTCAATGACATTAAAACTGTGGGTACTATCCTTAAAATTCAGTTCTGAACTTTTTGTTTATTATAATTTGGTATATCAATTTATCGTCCATTGACTTATCACTGCTTTTAGAAATATCCTAAGAAGAACGTGCCTTTCTTTAAACACTTTTTTTGTTGTGAAAATTTAAATTGTTGGTGCTTTTATAAACTTGAATTGTATCATATACTTAGATCTCAACCCAATTTATCATCAAATATTTACTCAGGGATCTTAAGGGATAAGACAATTAAAGATAAACTGATGTACATTCCAAATTTGAGATTGAAAACAATTAGTGAAAAAGACTAGTAGCTCGTTCTAATCAATCAATAATCGAATTTAAATAAGTCACCAAAGTTTTTGACTTTGGTAACTAGCATAATTTACAGTCCAATGTTCCCTCCCTCCCTGTACTAAGTACAAAACAAGGAAAATTAAGTTCATAAGTTGTACTGCAATTAAAAAGTAGCTTTGCTACTAAAAAAAATACCAAATCTAATTTTTCAGCCTTGAAAAAAATTTTTTAAACCATTTTTACCCTCTTAGCGTCGTTTTTGAAGCTCACTCAAAAATGAATAGGGATAGATATTCTAAACAAAAAAAGTTTTTGTTTGTTGCTTAAGACCTCTAAAACACAGGGAAGAGGGGAACAATTTAATGTAAATTAAACTGTCGCCCAAAATATTGGCTTAAAAACTTGGGTACTTTTTTAGAATCTTGTTGATTTGGTTCAAATTTGCATTGTCGAAACCTTTAAACTAATTATTTTCATCTACAGAAGAGGTAATTTTGTTTATCATCATTGGGGATTTACTTAAATTTATCATCCATTGACACACGATCAGTACTTAATGCTAAAAAGGTTTTAAGCTATTTTTGTTTTTCATAATATATGCCCTTATGGTTAAAGAAGACACAACTTTTTTTGGAAGGTAGAAAGTTGAACTTGTCACTTGTGACTTTAATGTCCCTGTTACGACGTTCTGGCAATGTAACTAAATTAATTATGGCAAATTAATTTATCTTTGTATGATATACCAAATTACCCCTCTAAAAATAAATTAATTGCAAGAAGGGTTTTGACACTTTTTGTTTAACTACAATTTCATGCCAAATGTAACCTCCCTCGCTGGGTAAATCTGGTAACCAATTAGCTTTCTTTAATAATTTTTTGTAGTTTAGTATGAGAACCTTGCCGTAGTAAAATTGTGACACTGTAAACAAAAACTTAAGCACTTGAGTAACACCAACTTTGAAGAAAATAATCTATCTTTCTATCTATCTATCTATCTATCTATCTATCTATCTATCTATCTACCTATCTATCTATCTATCTATCTATCTATCTATCTATCTATCTATCTATCTATCTATCTATCTATCTATCTATCTATCTATCTATCTATCTATCTATCTATCTATCTATCTATCTATCTATCTATCTATCTATCTATCTATCTATCTATCTATCTATCTATCTATCTATCTATCTATCTATCTATCTATCTATATATCTATCTATATATCTATCTATCTATCTATCTATCTATCTATCTATCTATCTATCTATCTATCTATCTATCTATCTATCTATCTATCTATCTATCTATCTATCTATCTATCTATCTATCTATCTATCTCTCTATCTCTCTATCTATCTATCTATCTATCTATCTATCTATCTATCTATCTATCTATCTATCTATCTATCTATCTATCTATCTATCTATCTATCTATCTATCTATCTATCTATCTATCTATCTATATATCTATCTAAATATTAATGCATGTTACAGCTATAAATTTAGTTGAAGCTAATGAATAAACAACACCACGAAGCTGCTTTACGATCTGTATCTTTATAATTAATACACACACACACAAACACACACACACACACTTACACACATACACACACACACACACACATACACACACACACAAACACACACATATTAATGAACATTAAACAACAAACAGCTTAGAACAACACATACTCATAAACTGTTGTTTTAAAGCATAGCTTTTCTATATGCAATAGTGTGGTCGATCATCGCAGGGATTTAGGGGTAAGACACATAGGCGTCCAAGGGGGGGGGGTAATGGGGCGATTACCCCCCCCAAACAAAAAATTTTCATTTCACCCCCCCCCCATTTAAAATTTACCCCTACCCTGGGGGTGCCGTAGGCACCCCCAACCATTTAGGAGGGGGTATTTACCCCTCCCAAACAATTTTGGGGGGGTAAATACACCCCCCCCCCCAAAAATAAAAAATCTCTAACCAAAAAAATTTTCGCGCGCTTCGCGCGCATTTTTAATACAGTTCATTTAATAACATTTAAATTACCCCTGCCAACAGATTTCGGGGGGGGTAATTACCCCCCCCCTCCCCATCAAATTTTACCCCCGGGGTAAAAATTTTGGGGGGGGGATAAAAAAAATTTTTACCCCCCCCAAAAACGAATTACCCCCCCCTTAAAAAATTTTTACCCCCAAAAAATAAAAAGCTTGGACGCCCCTGGTAAGACAATAAGCAGAATTGTCCTTTTATAGATGTAAAATATTGGTTGAAAAGTTTAGAAATTTCTAGTCTAAACAACCCAATCAAGATCGAATTAAACGTCTCCAAAGTTTTTTTATAACTGTTTTTAACACTTGGGTTAAACTTGTATAGAATAAGAATAGTTGGGCTTTGCTTTTTGGATGTTGTCATTCTTGTTTACTATATGTACTAAAATATGTATTATGTTTTAAACTCATTATAGGTTCTATAAGAGTATAAAACTATTTTAACAAGGACAATCAAGTTCAGAGTAGAATAATTGTAGAGTTGCTTCGCTGCTAAAATATATATTTTAATTAATTATTTTGTTATATATTAATTTTCTTTTCTTATTAAGGTATGTTTTGTAATAAAAAGGAAGATCATTTAGAAAAAAAGGTTTGTTCATGTTTAATACATATAAATATAGATGTGTAATCCAAACAACTGCCTTTGATCTTTTTAATCTGCTAGCAAATTGCTTTCTGCCCTTTTGGTAGGGACTTGGTTGTGTATATATTTCTGACGTTATTGACTGATTTCAAAGACCCAATACAGAGTCGGCACAGGGTTTCCACAACGTGGATAGGGTTATATCCCCCACTATTATTCTCTTTAATGTTTGATCTACTTATCTTTTTTTGGAAACCACTTCTTTACATGTTAAACCTGGTAGAATAATGTTGACAATTAATTGTAATATTTTATATGTCGATAATATGGTACCCAAAATGTTATAAACACATTCGTTAGTTTAAAACTTTGGAGACTTATATTAAATCTTGACAGGGGTTGTACATTTTACATACTAGAAGTGTACACACTTTTCTACCAATAGTTCTAAAAAAGAGATATTTGTCGATTATATGTCAACCATGACCACTTTTATTGCATACCATAAAGTCGATAGAGTAGCAATAACAGCTCCTTAGTCTAACCAAGATACTTGAAATAAGTGTACAAAAATTATATTTTTTTTTGTTATCTAAAAGGGCAAATAATTGTCTAAAAGGTCTCCAGCTGTGCTAAGTTCCTAGTTCTACTAAGTGATATCAATTAGAGTAATGGATGTATAATACGTGGATATATTGACAGGGGAAAATTTAGTTTGCTACATTTATTGGTCAGTTCATTCATCCAGTAGGAGGGAGGGTATGGGGTAAAGAAATTGGATGTTAATTTAACAAGCTGGGAGTATCACTTTATTAGAGTACATGAAAATTTGGTGCAACCTCCAAGTAATAATATATCGATTATTAGAAAAATCATGGGGTAGGGGATAGGTTACATGGGGAAAAACTAACAAACTTACTAAATTCAAATAGTATATATCATAAACAGTGTCTAATTTTTTCAACCAATGGTTTTAATGATTGGCTGGCAGAAAATTTTCAGGTAGTTATCCCTTAATTATAAAGAAATGCAATACTAGTGTTAACAAGGAGGACAACATACTATAAAGGCGAACCATAAGAAAACTAAATTTTAGGAGCTTTAAGCATTACAGGAATCTTAACGGATAAGCCAATGGATGGTACATTGGTGAAAAAGATTGGACAATGGAAAATTGTACGATCTAATCAAGATTATATAAAAAGTCCTCAAAGTTTTTAGTAATAAAACTTTGGGGACCAGTACAGTCTAATGTTCTCTTCTTTCATGACTATAAATATAGCCGGCACTTCAATATCACAACTAACCCTTTTAGTATAGTAGCTGCGCTACAAAAGACGTACTTACATATCCCATAAGCCTAATCAAAGAGTTGGCCAGCTGTGAAAACTGAAAACACACATATCAATAATAGTATTATTTGCGGTCTAGCTTTTATTGTTCTCTAACTTGAAAATATAGGGTTTAGGTTTCTAACAAATTTATAGAGCTCTACTAAGAATAAGATTTATATTATGATTAAAATGTTATCCTATTATATAAAGTAGTAAGATTAACGTTTTCTAGAAAAGGCCGTGTAGTTCAAGGGTCATTTGCTTGTCAATTATACATATTTAGCAATAATTATTAGATTATTTAAATAATATTAACATTAAAATGCATAAAAATACATTTTGTCCTTATAATGATTATTATCTTGTATAGATTTTATAATTGAAAAGATATTCCTACAATATATTCAAACATTTTGGTGATACTATCTTTACAACAACACATGGATGACAACATCCATAAAAGTGCAGCTATGAAACTGTAGGACATACGAACATTAGTACTTGTACCTTGTTGCAATAGGAATCAGTATTGCAAGAAATAGATCAATAAATAATTGTATCACTTAAAAAATTGTTGTTAAAATTATAGAGATGTTACTCTTTCTAAATCGTACCTAGCTATTACAGGAATTAACTTACCAAGTTTTAAATCGATAGGACAATTCTAACATGCTTAAATAAATGGAAAGAGCTAACTGTTATTGACGGACGTACGGACGAACCGACCCTTATTATAAAAAAGCTTCGCTTATAAATTTTGATTTAGTACACTTAAAGATGCATTTTCCTAATAGATTATTTTAGTTAACAAGGAAGTTGTTAATTTTGGAAACTACCATCCAATACAAATATCATAAATTTGTTACTCGGTCGTTAATGCAGGGAACGGGATAATAAATAGCGATAAGACAATGGTCGATAAATTGATATACAACCCCAATGAATGTAAACAAATTTATCCTTTTTGTAGAAGAAAATTATTGGTTAAAAATTTTAGAAAATGAAGTACCCAAAGTTTTTTTCAGCCAACATTTGATATAACTTGGTTATAAAACTTTGGGTACCAGAGTCACAATTTAGTCTTTGTTTACCTCACAACGCCATTCTGAAAATGATTTAGTTATTATATTCTAATGTTGATATTTTTTTTTGAGAACACCCCCCCCTAGTTCTATTTCTGATATTTATGCGTTCGTTGCTAATAATTGCAATAGCAATAAAGTAAAAGAATAGATGGGAATAAGGCATGCAGCTCTGTCCATAGGGCAGGGACCCTGTCCCATTTTTGTATTGGGTCTTAGAAATTAGCTAATATACCAGTTTACTAGCCGACAAAAGGAGCCTCCACCATTTGAGCCATGCAGTTGTCTGGATTATACATCTATACCCACACATTTATTGTAATACCATAAATAAACACATAAATTTGCTTTAATTTTCCGTTTTTCCTTGAAAAATTTAAAACAATTTGTAAAACCAAAATTAATAAGTTTTAGCATAGAAGGTCAAAACATAGAAAAAAAACTAAAACTGTTCTTAAATGTAAACAAAATTTCATTCTTTGAATAAAGAATGATCTTTTTATCTTTAGTGTTTTTCTAATTCTTAAGAAAAAAAACTTTTTTTCTTGGGCTTAAGGAATTCGGTTTAAAACTCTTTTGATCTATTGATCAAGATTTTAAACTTTTGTGTATCAGTTTTTTATTAGCAAAGCTTCTCTTTAACTCATACTCGATTTAGTAGGCTGCTATTCAAGAATTTGTATTGTGAAGATACTAGATTTAAAAACTAAGTATCAATTTTGTCTTCGGCATCTCGGGGCTAAAAAAATGGTTTTAATCTTATAATTGTACATTTTATATCCGCGTCTGTTTATGATACGATGCGAGAAATAACTACTATGATTTTGATTTTTAATACTCGTGGAAAATTTTCTGTAATACGATGCTATACATGATTTTTCAGCATGGCCGAGAAGGGTTTCTACCAAGCCGGGTATTAATCGGCCTCGAAACCATACAGAAAATTATAGTATTTTTTTTCATTTTGTCTGTCCATATTTTTTATATTATTAAACCTATACTTTACCCATTGAAGATGTACTCATTCTTGTTACAACTTTTATAGAGCATGTTTTCTTAATTTATAGGTTTAAGCATTTTGATAAATTTTGAGGTTTACACGGTCATGCAAACTTTTCAGGAAATTCCAAACTATTGTTTTCTTTTAGGCCTCTGTAAAAGACTTATTGTCAATAACATTTCCTGTAATAAAATGTTATTTTTGTGTTACCTAAGATCTCTAAAACAACGGTTTTATTTTGGTAGTAGTTTTTTCTGTTTAAATTTAATTCTATTTCCATGGGAGTTTAAATCAGCTTAAAGGTAAAGATTGCTTAATTTTAGTGAAAATGCATAAGGTTTTACATTAGACTAATCTTGTGTTTTTTTTCAAAAATGTGAAAGGTTGAAAGTCAATGATATTAACATTTTTGCAAATATGCTTAAGGCCTATTGAAGAAATATTACAATTTGCTGTACTTGATTTTTTTTCATTAAAATTGTTTTTTAAAGATCTCAAAACTTAAACCTAAAAGGGATCTTAAGGGATAAGACAATATACGACAAATTTATTTACATTATAAATGTAGATTAACCAAATTACTCCTTTTGTAGATTACAAATATACAACCAATTATGATTCAACAAAAGTTCCCAAGAATTAAGCCTGTAAGTGAAAGAGCTTGTTTTTAAAACTTTGGGTACCATCTCCAATGTGCCCTCCCGTCCTGCCTTTAGTACACTATGCTAAGCAGTGCGTTAGGGTTATACCTAAATCAAATAAGTTACGGTAAAATTACAGTAGATATTAGCCTGTCCTTTTTGTGTTTTTATAGAAAATTTTTGTCTTTGAACCCGGGTATGTTTACATAATTCGTAATTGCTGTTTGATCAGTTTCCCTGAACCGAACCGTGCTAAAATGGGATTCGTTCACTACTGCAAATTTTAAATCTTTTAAAAGTTTGTCAATATACTATTTATACCCTTACTAACGGCTTTGCCCATAGTATCTAGAGGCTCTGTATTCGAAGGGTAAGAAGGGGCTAGATGAATAGCTTAAAACCTTCCCTAATCTTAAATTTGAAAATAAAGTGCCTAAAACCATCACAAGACCTATGTAAAGCTTGACTAAAATAGAGACCCAATCGGTTTAGTAGTTATTGTGATCTTAAGCTTCAGGCATAAAATCCTTACTACTTTATGTAATAGGATATGATAAAATAAAACCATCAATAACAAAAACAAAATTATTTTTCATTTTTGCAATTTTGTGGGAGCACTAATTTTCATTTCATAATTCCAGTATTGCAATTTTTACATCTTTTTTCCCCTAGCATTCGAGTTATAGCGTCGAAGAGAAATTCAGCAAATTTTTTGATTATTGACAATTTTGCACAATTTTCTTGGTCAAATATCGGGAATTGGAATGGCCGATATTGACCTTCCTATAGCGCCAATATTTCATTGCGATTTTTTTTTTCGGAGCCCAGGGAGCAATATACTTGTAGTTGATTATTAAATAAAAGTAATATGATGTGTATAAGGCTGTAGCGAAGGATCTTGCTAACCTCTAAATTTTCAGTAAAGTTTTTTATATGGTTGGAGGGAGGGGTTATCTTACACCCTCCCAAGAAAAATCGCTATAAAACAAATGAACCCACTCTCCCAAGTTTTTAAACATTTAAATTTTCCCCATCTCCGCCTTCTTCATACAGGTGCCCATAGAAGCCTCTGGAAAAATAGCCTAAAACTAACCCTGTACCTGTACTTGAAGTATCTGTAAAACATAAACTCAACTGGTTAAGTAATTACAAATAACTTAGTAAATGACAATATACTTTTCTCTAAATTCTTTTACAACTTTAAGAAACAAGCATATTAGCCTTTAACTCTTGGAAGCATATTACCACACTTGAAAAATTTATATTGATTGGCGGAAAAAATCCGCTAAGCTTTTTTACTGAAAATGCATGATTTTTTTTTCACTTGGCCGTGTAAATTTGTGAAAGATGAGTTTTTTTTAAATATTGCAACATCTAGGGCCTGTTAGAATTTATGCTGTTGTTTTATCAACACAGAAGTCATAATTAAATAGAGTGTGGGAATGTTGGATTTGAAAATATACTGGTTCCCAAAGTTTTACAAACTTGGGGTACTTTTATTAAACCTTGAAGTTTTTTACTTTAAACTAACATTTTTAAAACTATTTAACTAATGATTTTAATCTAAAGAAAAGGTAATTTTGTTCTTCATTATTGGGAATGTAGATACGCTTATCGTCCATTGTCTTATCCCTTAAGAAAGTTGTTTATTAGCAAAATATCGACTAAAATTCAAATTGAAATGAATGTCAACAAAATGCCTCAACGTACAACTGGGAAGTTTCGAAGAAAACTTCTTGACAGTAAAGATAAATATTATTACTTCATAGATATGCATTTTAAAAATTATATATTTGATCCCTTCAGGGTGTTTTTACAATGTAGTAAGAATGAAAATTTGTAAACCATTAAAATTAGATATAAAGTAACTTAATTGATAATTAAGGATTTACGTGGATTTATTTACAGGGAAAAATTTGTGATCTTTTTAGCTTGGTTTATTATTGATCAGTACGTTCATCTAGTAGGAGAGGGGAGGAGATGGAGGTAAATGATGTGGATGGGAGAAATCGTTATTTTAGCCAGCTGCGATTTTTACTTTATCAGAGGACCTGAAAATCTGATGCAACATCCAAGAAATAATATATCGATTAGTGACTCCTATACTGTAATTAATGTTAACAGATTAAACCTAACTAGGCTTTTAAGTTTTTACTGGAAGATGATTAAAGTCCCTCCACAGATTATGATGTCATACGATAAAATATTCAATGAGAGGCCAGCATAAATTTTACCATTGGTAAATTACAGTGTATACTGGGCCTGGCCCCTCGATGGCTATTCTATCGTATGACGTCATAGAGGGACTTCTTTTACTGTTTTAATTTTTTCTTTCAAAAACGTAATTTTTTTTCTGATTTAAAGTAGCGTTTTTAAAGGAACACTGCTACCCTATGATGCAATGTAAATAGGTAATTGTAATAAGCATATTCATGCAGGGATCTTAAGGGATAAGACAATGGAATATAGATTTATGTACCCCTAATTATAATAAACAAATGTTGGTTGCTACTATGGCACGATAAGATTAGACACTGATAATCTGTTGTACAATCCAAATTTTTACTCCTACGAATAACAGAAATTTACAGTCCAATGTCCCCTCCCTCCCTAGATACATAACATATCAATAGGGGGGCTTCAGGTTAGTAGGGGGGCTAATAGATGCATGTATGTGGTGGGGCCACCATTTTTTGGTGACTCGAAACCAGAGGGTCATGCTTGATTTTTTTAACATAGATCTTTCGTTATCAATTTCTTAGAAAAGAAATTTTCAAGGATTGGAACCAAAATTGAAGAAAAAAATTAAATACAAAATCTAATAATTGTACCACCTTAAGAGGATAAAATGATATAAATAGATATTAGTCGACTTTTTTATCGCATCACCCCCCTTAGCTAGATTATGGGGGGCAGAGGGGTGTTTGAGGATGTATACAACCAACTTAATTTTTCCAGGGGGGTGGAAACAACCCATCCTTACCCCCCTTTAGCAATTTGATATGCTTATTTGTTGATTTAAGAATAATCGAATTGCAACTGATATTTTTTTTCATAGAAAATCTGTTCCCATCGCTGACTCTATGCAAGGGATAATATGACGATAATTTGATAAAAGATGCACATATTGTTTATTGGTTATGCAATAACCAAGGACTGTTAGACTGAGGTGCTGTTATTATATCAACATAATATCAAAGTCATCCTTAAAATTATAGAAGACAGATTTAAAAATACTCTTTTTTCGAATGGGGGATGGAAATAACCTATAGACAAACATTAATTAAAAATAAAATTCTTAAGTAAAATATCCGAAAACCATCCCAAAACCTATGTCAAACAAACATACGAAAAACTGCCCCCCCCCCCTTAATTAAAAAAATAAGAGAGTGGGATAATTTGTGTTAGAATGGGAACTTTTAGCTAGGAAAATCGCCTAAAATTTTGTCTTAAAGTTTTTAAAGGATATATTTTCACATAATTATGACTAAGAATAGTCGATAATCTATTTTAAACTTTGGGTAATTTTCTATTATTTTAAATCAGGACATTCAAAAAAAACTAAAATGTTTCACAAGGAAGGAAGGGGTGAGACATCAGACTCAAAATTACACTGGTACCCATAGCCACATAAGCTTATTTGTTGTCTTGATTGTTTTGATTGGCGTGTCCAACCTTTTCAACCAATAATTTTACAGAATGGGGATGTAAATAAATTTTTCGTTCATTGTCTTATCCCTTTATATCCTTGTGAAAGAGGTCAAACTGCCGACAAAAAAAAGTTAAAAGAAAAGTTGAAAATGTTTAAATTCACCACATATACTCGTTTTAAATTATCCCAGCTAGCCCCCGGGGCGGGTGAAAATTATCAATTTTATCATTTTTATACATTTCCCGCATATTTTTCTGTAAAGTTTTGATTTACACAGTCATGAAAGATGATGATTAATGACCATACTGTAAAACTGATTAAACTGCGTGAATAATACCGGTTATCAGCCATTCTGAAAAATCATGTATTGCATTATGGAAATTTCTATGGATAGAAAATGAAAAATCATAAATTAATACAAGTTATGTTAGCTCTAGACTTCGGCCCTTTTGGGCTGACAAAATCGGTCTTAATTTGTTATTTTACTATCCGCGGACAGTTGTCTATAACACAAAGCGATAAATAACTATTATAAAAATCACGAGAGACTAAAGCAATAATTCAATTATTAGAATATCGTTATTATTAGCCCCATCTCAAAATTATTTTTAGTTGATGTATTAAAATACATTGATTTTTTAGAGTGACTCTAAGTCAAAAATGCTTTGGTCGTTCTGTTTATGATGTTTCATCAGATTTTTCTTGACTGAACTTGAGAAAAAAAATCAAGGAAAAACGATTTTCCTCAGTGCCAATATGGACCATTTGATAAAAAAAAGTATTTATAAGCTTATTTTAGGTTAAATAAAGATAATAAGAGTCCTACAAAGTCATATCCTCTTTAAGGGCTTTAAATAAGATTATTTCACCTTAAAAAGTTCAAATGAAATGTGCTTTTCCGTGGTCTAAAAAAAGTTTGAATTAAAGCACCAAAGATTTTATACTGTGGAATTTTAAGCTACTCTATAGGTGATTTTTGTCTCTATTTAAATTCTCTATATATTTATTTCTCGTATTCATTCGAATCCGGTGGATAGGAACCGGTTCTCATCCATACGAAAAAACTATGTCTACCATCGTATTATATCCAGTTTTCTACGAATATAAAAATGTAAAATCATAAGATTAAAATTAGTTTTTTAGCCCGTGCCTTCGGCACCTCGGGGCTAAACAACTGGTTTAAATCTTATAATTGTACACTGTGTATCCGCGGAAAGCTGTTTATAATACGATGCGAGAAAAAACTATTATTTATCTATCTTTCTAGAGATAAAAGTGAGAGTAGAGAGCGAGAGAGATATGGAGAAATAGATAGAGAGAGAAAAGATAAAGAAAGATAGAGAACTAAATGATGATCATTCTTTATTTATTTGATAATGACTCCTAATCTGTTAATTTTATGATGGATTATTATAAATGATAATATTTCATACCTCATTAATTATCACAACAAACATTTTTTTTGTCTATTTTTTAGTTATTTAAATATATATTTTTTTCATATAATGTAGCTTCTCAAAGAGGTACTATCTTCTAATAATTGTTAAATCATTTTTTTCTGAAGATTTTTCTTTTTCTTTTGGCTTTGCATGGCACCAAATATTTAGACTGGATTTGTTTTCAAGAATTTTAAGGTATAAGACAATGCACGATAAACAAAATCATCCTTTTTGTGGATTAGAATTTTTGGTAAAAAGTTTTGAAATTACTAGTTTAACCAATTCTAGATTTAATAAAAGTTCCCAAAGATTTTAAGGCAACGAATATGAGAGAACTCATTTATAAACTTTGGGGACCAGTATGATTTACATTCCAATGTGCGCTCCCTCCCTGGTTATTATATTTTATAAATTACAATACATTTTCTTCTTTGTTCAAAAGAAGGTAAAACAAAAAATTTGGCCAAATTTTGAGTCATTTTACATTTTAGTCTAGAAGAAAATATTTGGAACATTTAAATAGAAAATTTGGGGTAGTATCCCACATTTCTGCTGTGGGCCACTTTCATTAAATCCACCCATTATGCCAACTATAGGTTAGGTTACATATGTCCAAGGGATCTTAATGGATATGACAATCGCCATTTAATTGATATACATTCCCCATGATATGATTTGCCCCTTCTGTAGATTACAATAAGTGGTTGAAACGTTAGGTCACTCAACTCAATAAACCAAAAATAAACTCAAAATTCAATAAAAGTCCTTAAAGTTGGTAAGCCAACAAATAAAAAGGTTTATATCTTTATGGACTAGAGTAAAAACAGCTCAATGTCCCCTCCCTCCAGAAGAGAGGGGGGGGGGTGGGGGGGGTGTCCAATTTAAATTCAAGGGGTTCTTTTAAAATTTAAATTTTGTCATGAAATTTTAACAGATGTTTCTTTAGATAAAATTACCCTTTAAAATCTATAAAGCATATTTTTTTTTGTAAATTATAAGTTAGAATAAATATATTATTGGTTTATTGTCTTTTGGATAAATAGATAGACATATAGACAAGAAATATAGCTAAACAGACAAACGTACTTCATAACACTATTAATTTTGGAAAATACTGTTTTGCCTTGAAAGTTTCATGAAGTAATTATAAATAACCAGACCACTTTTACTCAACATTTTCTCTTGGATTCCTCCTTAATTAAATCATTTGTATTAGTTATTTTTAGCATTTTATTATAGACAGCTTTCCGCGGATAGTAAATAAAAAATAGTAAAACCAAAACCAGTTTTTTTTAAATCGTGGAAAATTGTCTGTAATACGATGTTATACAAAATTTTTCAATATGGCTGAGAACTGGTTCTAATTCAGCGGATAATAATCGGTTTCGGAGCCATCCTGGAGAGTAATTCATTCATTATTTACTCATCCATTTATACGGGATCAAGTAAGTAGAAAAATAGGCTAAAACCAGTCGCAAGACTTTGATTTAGAAATAGAATGTTATAAAACCACGCCGAGAACTATATGAAACTTCCCTTAAATAGAAAATTGAACTACATCTAAATATATAAAAAATTTGTATACTTATATATATATACATTTTTGAAGCAAAATATTTTTGGATAAATTATAAAGGAATGGTTTTGCCAATGACCTTAGGTTGCAAGGCATTTACCTCCCACCCACGCTAAATTAAAGATTTAGATAAACAGATAGATATGTTAGAAGATAGATGGATAGATAATAGTTAGATAGATAGATATATGATTTAGTATGTATCTACACACCCCCTCGATAAATACAGATTTAGATGGATAGATAGGTTGTAAGATAGTTGGATAGAAAGATGAACAATTATAAATGTATCTGTGTAACCAAGCTAATCACATGTTTAAATAGATAGATAGATGGATTATGGTTAGATGGATAGATAGATATATCCATCACCCTCGCTTAAATACAGATTTAGATAGACAGATAGATTAATATATAAGTATCCATCAATAAAGATTTAGATAGATAGATGGAAAATAGTTAGATGGATAGATATTTGAACAATATGTAGGGGTTTTTAATGCTAACGGCTCAGTCGCTGGTTGCATAATAAAATGCTTAATGTATGTAGAAAAAAATAAGTTTTCTTTTGAAGCGTAATAATTCATAATTTTCTTTCTTTAACAACAATATTTCAAGCTTAAATAGGTTTCAATGAATTTTTTAAAACTTAACCTTCAAAAGTAAGAGAGGATTTTACAAACAAGTTTAAAAAAATTGGGATTTGTTTACAAATTAACTTAAGATATTTCATACTATAATTATCAGCTGTAATCATTATTTAAAGATCTGCGTCTGTCGGTGTTTCTGTCTGTTTGTCTGTCTGTAACGAAGGATCTCGATAACCTCTGTACCGATATGGTTCTCCTATACAATATAGCTTGCCATAGGTATTGGGAAGGATTATAACTTTTTTATACTTTTAAACTTTTAAGTATAAAAACCTTACAAAGAAACAACGATCATGAATACGAAATAAAGGATATTGAAAAAAATGGCTTGGATGGCTTTTTTTCATTTTTTCTTTAAAAGAAAGGAAATCAAGTTATATTATTTGATATCCTACTCGTTTTATTCTTTTATTTCTCTTAGATAGATAGATGGAGGTACCTACTCTCCCCCAAAATGGTTATAAACCATCCCTTGCCCTATAAGAAGCTTTACTGTAAAGGTTAAACATATTGGTCCATGTAAATCTTAAGCAAAAGACATCCTGTTACTTTTATAGAGGGATAAATCACAAAAATGACCAATAAAAACCTATACGTTCAAATATAAAAAAAACAAATATCATAACATCTATAAGTAGCGAAGCACAAAAAATCATGGAGAAAAATATCATAGATGGAAATACGAACAAGACTATTTATATTTGAGAAAACAATCACGAAACCCTTCTCGCGTATTTTTATTTGCAGCCTAAATGACGGACTAAATGACAAAATAAATTGCATACTGGATGATCATTGGAATAGAGAATCTTCACAAATTAAATCAGTCGTTTATCTTGAATAGCATATCATTGCGTTACGGACTGACTACTGAGGGACGGACAGACAAAGTGAATTATGGAGTAGTTGCGCTACTAAACAAAACTTTTTATTGATTACCAAAATAGGAATTAATGGGCCCCAACACACAAAAGAATGCGTGCAAAGTTTTTTTTCAGAATTTAATTTTACAAAATTTCTCACTTTCTCCTAGTTTTGTAGCGAAGCTACTCTATTATTAATATTGAATAGTATTGATTAGAGTAAAACACTAGAGGGAGAAAGGGGTTAAATAACTGTTATCTCTCCATCGCAACCGCCTTGTTCAACCTTTCTATTGGGTCATCGAAAATCAACCAATGGTGTCGCTAATATTAACACAGCCAAGTAGCAGAAAATAATTTAGAAGCAGACGAAAGAGGTCTTTGAAAAAGGAAGTGAGGTAGTTGTCTGTATATACAGATATACTATAGATCTGTTTAATATTGCTCAATAATTTTATTCATGTTGTTAAGCCTAAGTGCTGTTATTACATTAACATAATAAACTTGTTAAATGTTATTGTTAGAATAGTTATTTAATGCATCATATTATATGCAGCTTTCCGCGGATCTTAAAATCTTAAAAATTACAAGATTAAAACCAGTTTTGTTGGGCCTGAAGGATTAATAGTATGTCAGTTATGATCACTAAATTATACACTTAGTTATGCCACCTGTGAACAGAATTTGTCTTTGTATATTCAGGGATCCTAAGGGATAAGACAAGATCATAAATTTCAGTCCCACTGTATTTACTACTAGCGGCTACGCCCCTAGAGGCCTCTAGTGGCACTTTGAATGTTTTTTTTTATTTAAAATATCTAATTACAGAAATAATTGGTTTATGTTTCGTTGGAGTCTCTTTTTCGAGAGGGGTAATTTTTTTCTAGGGGTGATTTCTCCTGATAGGGTGGTGGTACCCTCCCCCAAAATAGTTATAAACCTTCCCGGGACTTCTGAGAAGCTATTCTGTTAAGGAGAACCCGATCGGTTCAGCGGTAAGCGAGATCCTTCGGTACAAACATACAAACACACAGACAAACACACAGACATCCTGTTACTTTAGTATAAGGATTGACAAAGTTACCCTTCTGTAGATGTAGGGTCACTGTTGGTTGGTACAACTTAATGAAGGTTGAATAAAAGTCCCCAATGTTTTTAAGCCAACAAATATAATTTTCACTCAATTGCCCCTACCTCCCTGTAAATTTTCCATATATAAATATATTGAGGAAAATTGTAAAAAAGCATAAAAGCGAAGGAAATGCTTTTTGTGTATATGAATTTTATATGGTCAATAAAAGTAACTTTAGTCGTTTGTACAGTTTTATTTTTGTTCAATGTGCTTTAAGTGTATCAATAAAAGACTGTAGTTTTAATATCATTAGAATATATGCATCGGTATTAGAATATAAATAAATAGCCGATTTATTGATATATATCCCCAATGATGATACACAAAATTACTCCTTCTGTAGATTTACAATTAGTGGTTGAAACGTTTGGACACTCAACCAATGAAAAGTCAATATAAGTTCACGAAGTTGTTAACCTAACAAATAATGAAACGTGAATATGAAAGTTTTGGGACTAGTGTAATAAACAGCGAAATGTCCCCACCCTCCCAGCATTAAACACTCTAAAGAACAAAACACACTGTACAAACACACGAAAATCTTTTTGTTGATGGACCGAATGGTTTTGGACAAAAAGTTTTATTGCAAAGAAAAATTCAAGGTGAGGATGAGAATAGATTCATATTAGACAACCATTTTGGGGGGCAGACTATTCTTAAATTGGGGAAAGTATTTTTATTATTTTGTGGGGGCTTTTTCTATTTCTGAAAATAGCCAAAAACCATTCAAGAATAAAAAATTTATGTGAGACCTAAACATATCTTATTTTTAGAATACGGAAATTTGTCTCTTAGTTAACTCTAATCCTTTGATAATTTTTTGTTCTTGAAATTTTCAGTTTTATGACTAAAAGAACGTTCAAAATTATACTTCAGTACGTCCATACTGTCAATTGATATGTTAGAAAAATATTTCTTGGTTTTAGTCAAATTTTAAAACAATTAACATTAAAATGAAGTTGTTTATTTCTGCTTTGCAATTAATGGATTTAATTATCAATGTATAATTAATATTTTTGTTGTTTATTTTAAGGTATGTACAAATTGCAAAGATAAGCTGGCCGGAAACTGAGAAGCATAAAATTGTTATTTATTGCATCGTATTATAGAGAACTTTCCGCGTAAAGTAAAACGATAGAATATAATATTATTTTCAGTTTTGTTAGCCCCTAGTGTGAGAACAGACCAAATATATATGTTTCTATCTAGGTATATGAGCAGGACCAGGGATACCAAAACTGGTATTAATATTATGATTATTCATTTACTATTCGTAGAAATTGGTCTAAATTACGATACGATACATGATATTTCAGTATGGCTGATAACCGGCTCTAATCCAACGGATGTTAATCGGTTTCGAAACCATACTGGAAAATAAGTTACATAAAAAAGCTCTTAAGTAACATTCACATATATGATAATATCATGCATGTAAAAAAGAACATAGCCTAAAAAACGATTAAATTTACGCCAATTGGGTGAACTCTATGATCTTTTTAGCGTTCCTTGTGAACTTTTTACAACGTTTTAACGATCGACAAAACTGTTTTTCCCGATTTATACAGCAAGAATGATTAAGGGTATCATTGTAGATAACTTACCTTTAATTGCAGCACCTCTGTTCCAGAGCCCTTTACTTATATTTCATGGTAATTAATTGTACCTCTTTATAAGAATTTTCATACGCCGGACATAGCAGCAGTAGAAACCATTTTAACATTTCGTGGATATACTCGAACATGAAACCTTCTTGACATATATCAGCCATTGATTGCTTTACTTTAAAATCGTCCAATTTAAATCTGAACAAATTTTCAAAATATACTCTTAGAACATTTTTAGCACTTCAAATTACAGATATACATAATTTCATGTTCTCAGAGTCCTTTTAAATTATAATATCACATAATAGACCTAACTTGTCTGAAATTCAGTTGTGATTAAAGAGTGTTTAAAGAAACCGGGTGATATTTGAAAAATAGTGTCAACTCCGCCCAATAATGTAAGAACAGCCAAAATACTCCGGGTGTTTGTACTTTGTAAATCACTTGCCATCTTTCAAAAATAGCTAAAAACATACAGAAACTGAGAAAGCCTTATTACTAAAGAGAACCCTATTGATTCAGTGGTTAGTTGGATATTTTGGTACATAATTATTATAAATTAATGAGCTATATTAAAAATTGTAGGCTTTGTATTTTAGGTTGGAGGGAGTCGGAATTTCCCTTATAATCGTCCCTGATTTGAAATTAAATATGAAATGGCCTGAAACCATCCATGGACTTATGTGTAGCATCCTTAAAATGGAGAACTTGATAAGCTTAGTTGACATTGAGATATGAACGTACAACCTTACTACTTTAAATTTTGCGAATTTTAAAATTTAGCATTTTTGTTAAAACACTAATAGGAAATATTAGGGCGTTTTTGGAGAGCTTGGAAAAAAGCCGTGCTACGCAAAAAAGGCGGCGATTATTATAGGCGGAAGGCGATACGGGCGTGGGAGATTTTTTTATTCAATTCACGCACTTTTGCTGCACTTTGAAACGGAATTATATTTTAAAAGAAAAATTAAAAGTTAAAGTTTTTAACTGTTTTTAAAATAAGGGGGCAGACAATTCAATATATTTTGATGTACACCCTAATGATGATATGCACAATTTACCCTTCTGTAATATAGAATTATATGTTGAAAAGTTTTTTGGAAACAACCAATCAAAATTCAATAACATCCAACAAATATCATAACGTGGCTATAAAACTTTGGGTACCAGGGCCATTTAAAGTAAGTTGTCCCCTCCCTCCATTTTTTTTACGAAATGCTTATCTAGATCTTTGATATAAACTGAAAAATGCAAAAATTGGTTTCGATGCGATGTGTCCTTATTAGTATTGCGTTACGTATACACAGTTTTTATCTTTATTAGAGTTACATTATAGAATAAGCAATTTCAGCATTTACACATTACTAATAGAAACCTATATGTACTATGTGAATAGTATTTTATAGATGACAATATCAGCAAGAATCTTAAGGGATAAGACAATTGCCGATAAAATTATAAATCTATAGGTAGAAAAGTTTCTATTAATAAAAGTCTACAAAACTATTAACCAACGAATAATAGAACGTGTTTATAAAACTTTGGGCACCAGTATTTCTTAAAGTCTATTGTCTTCTCCGTCCTGAAACAGAGAAAAAATATGAGATGATTCTAAATTAATACGTCTAATGTATACAACAAAAATGTTATTCCGTTATATATTTCTCAAAATTATTCCAAATAAGAGTTGAGGAAATACATAATATGAGATAATATAGGTATGACAAAATATATTATCTATCAATCCTTTCTAAAATTTTCGATACAGATAATGTAAAAAAAAATCTAGAATTTTAGTTTTCAATAACATTTTAAGTCATGTATTTACTTTATTTTTTTGTTCTTTGCCGAGTACCTACAAATGAACAGAAAGTAATATTCTTGCAGACGAAAAAGGTCTCCGCGACTTTGGCTAGGCAATTGTCTGGATTATACATCTTTATTGAGTTTTATATTGATACTAGCGGCTTCGCCCCTAGCCTCTAGTGGCTTTGCCCCAAGAGGTAATGTTTAAAAAAAATTGGAAATGCATCCACTTATTTCGAACATATTTTAAAAAAAAGACATATTTTGGTGCTGCGAATCATAAATTATGAATAACTCTTTCATGTCAATCCCACCCCCAAGAAAATAGCCTAATACCACTACAGGACCAGTAGGTATATTCCCTGAAGAGCAGAATCCGATCGGTTCAGTGGTTACCGAGATCTTAAGGGACAGACAGACGGACGGACGGACAGACAGACAGACAGACAGACAGACGGACAGACAGGCAGACAGACAGGCAGACAGACATCGTTCTACTTTGTATTATAGATTAAGGCCACTAAAATATTGTTGGTCATTCTTGTGCGAGAGAATGACCTAAGTCATCCAATTTACGATTGGGGTGTGTGACTTCAATGTCGCAAATATCTTATTATATACTTAAATACATAGAAAAGTAATGATAATGTAGAGAGAATATACATGGATATTATGACACGGGAAAAATTGCCGTCAATTTAGATTGCTAAAATGGACATCATTTATTGGTCAGTTCTTTCATCCAGTTTAGCTAGCAACATGTTCAATTTTATTATACATATAACATGGTAATCTAACTAATGTCCAAGTAATAATAAATCCATTGTTTAATTATGTTTGTGTATGTACGGGTCTGTATATGTATGCGTGTGTGTGTGTGTGTGTGTGTGTGTGTGTGTACGGGTGTGTGTGTGTATGTGTGTGTGTGTAGTGTATGTACGGGTCAGATAATTGAAACAGATTTATCAAACGTGCTCAGAATTACATATTTGAATTATCTTTTATCATAATGGATATATTTTTACTTGGATGTTGCACCAGATTTTTCATGTACTCTGATAAAATGACGCTCGCAGCGATGTCCATTTTTATCAAGTCCCAAAAGGTAGAATGTTATTTGATCAAAAATTTTACTGTTTATATAAAAGTTTAAGGATGTCTGTCTGTGGGTGTAGCTAACTAATGTCGTTCATAGGTTTTTATTTACAGTGTAGCTTCTTTTAGGTCCAAAAAAAATACTGAATTTCGAAACGTAATATGAAAAATAGTTTTTTCGTCATATGAAATCTCCCTTTGAATTAATATAGCTTGTCCTTATATAATACTTAAGTTAATTATTATTTTTTGGGCTGTTTCCAAGAACTTTTTTTTATATAAGAATCACACCACGGCAAGTAGCATTTTTGTAATCGATATATTATTACTTGGATGTTGAACCAGATTTGCATGTACTCTAATAAAGTGATGATTGCTGCAGGCTAAAATAACGACACTCCCCATCCACCCATTTTACCCTATTCCATTCCCTAGAAAGAACCAATAAATGGGGTCAATAATAGCAAACAAATTTGATGACAAATTTTCCCTGTTAATATATCCACGAATGTGTTACTATTAGAAATGCGTTAGTAAGAGAATTTGTGTCAGTCGTTGAGACATATTCTTTTCTAACTCTACTGTGATATAATCTTAGTAAACGTCATGGAACTCGTCTTAATTTGCTCACAATTCTTAATTGTGGGCCTATTCTTATTTTTTCAGGTGTGCATTTACTTCCGCAAAGGAATAGCCTAAAACCACGACCGGGGCCAATTTGAATCTTCCATAAAATGGAAAATAGCTAATGGATTTATTATTACTTAGATCTTACACCGGATTGTTATGTTCTCTAATATAGTGAATCTTGTAGCGGTCTTAATTAACAATCCCCCCTTCCTTTGTCCAATCCCCTCACCTTATACTGACTAATAAACGATGTCCATGTTAGAAATCTAAACTTTTCCCCTGTCGACTCATAATATCCACGTATATTCTACAATTAAATTTATTCTGAAGCTACAAATAATAAAACCTTACTATTTTTTTATAATAGGATTAGAATCGCATATTACAAATGTAATTAAATATATCATAAACCCATAATTGATTTTGCAATTGTTATATAATCGCGCATAATAAACACCATGCGAATATTACAGAAGTGATAACCCACCGTTTTATATACTTCTGAAATTATTTAACTATTATTCTTTCTACATACTGTTAACCGTTACGGACGTTTTAACGTTACAACTGGTTATTTTAAACAGCCAATTGTTCTTTTTTTGCCATTTAACTATCTCTAACCCCAAATTCTTATCAATTTTGTGTCTACCCCCTTTTGGAATGTTTTTTGCACTTCTTAACCTAACCTATAATAATCTTTGACAATATATGTTTTTATCAAAAGTATCTAACCAAATAAAGAACCATCATTGAAACTAAATGTGTTATTTTCTGTTGTTATTGCATTGATATCAACAAAGCAAATTAATATTTCGTAGTAATATGAAAACATTTTTGATACTAGCGGTCTGAAAAAATGAGTAGCTCAATAGCAAACTTAAACTTTCATGGATTAGGGGATGAGAAATGGCTTTAAAAAGAAATTTTTTTGAAAAATATTTTCTGTTGATTTAATAAATGTCTAAGTATAGATGTATAATCCAGACAACTACCTGGCCCAAGTGGTAAAGACACTTTTCTTCTGTTAGTAAATTGCTTTTTGCTCTTTTGTAGTGACTTGGCTGTGTTTATAATTTTAAACGCTATTAGCTGATCTCAAAGACCCAATAAAAATTGAGTGAGAATCTCCACCACGTGGACAACGTTGCAAATGGCTCATGCCCCCTCTATCCTTTTACTTTAATTTACACCCTATCCCAAAACTCCCTGGCAAGAGCTAATCTCTGATGAGGTCCTAGGGTTTAATTGTTTTAGACAATTACAATTTATATATCCAACATTACTGCTAATATTTGCTATCTTAATTTTTCTATCTTTCTTTCTTTTTATATTTACTCGATCTGTAATAGGTATTTACCGCATAGTATTATAGACAGCTTCCCAAGGATATTGAAATAATACTTATAAGAATAATACCAGTTTTAGTGGCATTGAGGGACCAAATATTACAATTTTCATCCTGTTTTTTTTTATATTGGTCAAAACGTATGAACACCAAATTTGATCTTTCCTAGGCCCTCTATTTGTATGTCTATAACTTTACAATAAAAGGGCGATTCCTAGATCTATTTGGTACTGTAAAATTACAACACAATGCAAATTTATAGTTTTAATATCGTATTGTGATTAATGTATGACATATCGACTAAGGAATCGGCCAAAGATTTGTAATTGTTTTTAGCGAAGGCTATAAATGATATTGCATTCAAAATGGATTCTAATCATTAGTACTTTGTTTGGTAAGCCTAGCGGCTTTGTCCCTAGCCTCATAGAGTTTTGTACTTTAGAGGGGTGTGTCTTGACTCCATAAATGGACTAAAATCACTTACAGGACTTACTAAAGCTGCCCTTAAAAGCTTAACCATGAGGGCATGGTAATTAAAGAGAACGTTTTTTGTTATTATACTGTAAAATCAATATAGAATTTATGTGGATATTATTTTATTACATGGAAAAAGTTGAGGTTGCTAACATGAAACTCATTTATTGGTCAGTTCGTTAGTTCAGTAGGAGGAGAGGGTAATGTTAGTAAACTTATGAAATTAGAGTTGCTGCGCTATTACAAATGTCTATTTTAGTTGTAATTTTTTGTAAAGTTGTAAAAGCTGAGAAAATCTAGAATAAAAGCCTTGGGTATAAAATTAGGGCCTTTAGATCTTAGGGTGTTATTTCAAAAAAGTAAAATAATTGGATAAAAAAGGAACTAGATTTACAATACAATTATTACTACAAGAAACCTTATCTACAAAGAAACGCTCTTCTATTAACGTATTGATAGTATAGACAGTCTTATGTTGATATAGAAAATTAAATCCTAACAGATTTACAGGGATAAGGGATAGGAAACCTGGCCATAAATTAGGTCTCGGCCTGGTTTTGAAAGGGATCATGCAACTTTTACCATTTGCCTAATTTAATGACCTTACTGGCGGACGGCTCATATTGGCTACCGCTCTAAACCAATAGTGTTCTGTGATTTGGGCTTGTTTTGTATCAACCAATCACCAATTGGCGGCGCCAATTGGTGATTGGCTGATACAAAACAAGCCCAAATCACAGATGGCGGAAATTTTAGAAGCAGACAATTCTAGAAAAAATAATGATTTCGTCTGCTACGAAAAAATAAATATAAATGGTGTTAGATCACATTAGTTTAATTATTAAATCTGCTTAGAGTTAAACATTAAAAAAGGGCCATATAGAAAAAACAAAAATAACGGGATTATTTTTTTGGAAAGAAGGTAGCTACGAAATTTCATTTGGTAGTTTATAAATTAGATGTTGTATTTTGAATTTTAAAAATTTAGTACGGAATTGATACAACACCCTAACCCTAATTTTTGTACAATACAACACAGTACAGATATATCATTACATTATAGTATCCAAAGAACTTGATAGAATGTTACCCAAGTGCATATTTATTTATTTATTTTGAATTTTTAATTAGCAATGAAATTTTCAAATAAAATTTTTACTCATTAATAAAAATGCAAATAATACAAACTAAAATCTGTCTGAGGGAAACCCAACGATAGCTTTCTGAAAGTTCAAATTACTAAAGTAAAAGATAAAAAATTTTGGGAGAGAAAAAACTTCATTTTAACAAAAGCCATTAATATATAGGTTTATAAAAAGTTGTGTTTTTTACTTTAAACTAGCTACCTGAATTTGATTCTATACTTTATCTACACACACACACACAGCTTTTTATACGAACCACTGCGCTATCCCAAAACTGGTTTATTAGGCTAGAAATAGGCCTAGGCTTGAAATAGGCCTGAAATAATATTTTCCTACGTTAACCATCCCTTATCCCTGAATTTTTAAAATATTTGTTGTTTTGTAGGAGCACTCTAGTATAAGCTTAGCCCAGGAATCTAAAGAGATAAGACATAGGCCGATAAAGTTATGAACATACCCAATGATGACACACAAAAATTAGCCTTTTTGTAGATAATATTTAATGGTTGAAACGTTTCAACACTTAAATTTATAAACAAACCAATAAAAATTCAGTAAAAGTCCCCAATTTGGTTGGCCAACGAATAAGAACAAATTATAAAACTTTGGGGACTAGTGTGATAAACAGCCCAATGTCCCCCTTCCTCCCTGGCCTAGCCCTGCAGTGTGTCTAAGTTGTTGTACCTAACTCTAGCCGGAGGGGTCGGACTACGTTGCTATTTTTATTTTAGATTCGCCACTCTTTATACTTATTTCAAGCAGGGATATTAAGGGATAAGACAATGGAAGAAAGGTTGCTATTTATTCCCAATCATGAACAACAATGTTCTGGGTTAAAAAGTATTTAAGATTTGATACAAAAAGTTTTTATGCCTGCAAATGATGTTTATAAAAGTTTAGGTCCAAATATAATTTACAGTATAAAAACCAATAAAATAGTCAGAAAGATTTTTCAATATAATATTTTTGTCATAATAATGATTTTTATTCTTTTATTTGACTGTCATATTATTCTGGGAGGGAGGGGACATTAGGCTGTTTATTACACTAGTCCCCAAAGTCTTCTAATAACTTTTTTTTATTTATATGGGACTTTTATTGGATTTTCCTTAGTTTGATTTAGTTGAGTGTCCAAACGTTATAATCACTCAATGTAATCTATAAAAGGGGTAATTTTGTAACATCATTCGGGATGTACATCAATTTATCGGCTATTGTCTTTTCCCTTTAGATCCCTGCATAATTTTAGTACTCTTATAAATTTTGACAACTTTGAAACCATTGTGCCTCAAATTTCTTGTGATGATTATAAAGTTTATGCCTTTGTATTACCCTATACTTAAAAATGCTTTCTTTTTACATATATAGACAAATTATTATAGAGTGGAAAAATGCAACACTTTTTTCCCCAAAAAATGATTTAAAATGTCAGTGATTGGTTGGTTTCAAACTAATAGTGTCCAAACATTCCAACCAATAATCTTAATCTACAGAAGGGGTAATTTTGTATACCAATATGGCAATTTTTTAGATATTAGCATACATTTGAGCAAACAGACAAACATCCTATTATTTAGATTGCTATAATTCAAACCCGTGAAGAATCAGGTTGATTTAGGGGCCCAATATTTTGACTACTCATACAGTGAGATAAAGATAAAAAGGTTCAGACATCAATATATCATTTTTATACATTATTTATAGGCTAAACTTCGATAATACCTTATAATGTTTCCAAAAAAACAAGGATGACAACGTCAGTCATACTTAAAAATCATGTTTAGCATCGTATTATATACAGCTTTCTGCTGAAATTAAATTGAAAAAAAATTAAAACCAGTTTTGTTTACCCAATTATATGATTTTTTTATTCGTGGAAAATCGTCTGTAATACGAAGCTATACATGATTTTTCAGTATAGCTGAGAACCTTTCTAATCCAGATATATATTATTGGTTTCTATCAATACTGTAATATATTTTATTAAATAATTTAGATAAAAGGACCAACTTACCTAACCCAACTCTAGAGAAGCTTCGCTCTAAATATAAATATAATACCCCGTATAAAAATTTGATTTATGTACATGTAATAATTGTACTAAAAGGGCCCCACCTCGTCAGGGGCGGATAAAAGTTCTCAAAATCAAAAGGTACCCAAAGTTTTGAAGCACATTTCATCATTCATTGGCTTGATTGGTCGGAACAAACAAGCAGTGTTCAAACTTTTCAACCAATTATTTTAATCTATTAAAAAGGTAATTTTGGTTTATCATTATTGGATGTATATATATTGATTTATCGTCAAGTGTCTTATCTCTTAATACCCATAGTTTATATGGGTTTCTGGTAGCAATACCAAATGTTGTCCAATTCTACAATTTGATTTTCATAAAAATTTTCACTATTTTGCCCACCAGAGTAAAATTACTTTTTTCATGCATCATATTAGGATTTCAGGCAAGAAAAAGGTACATCTCCAATTTTGTAAACAAATTCTTTCATTTTGTCTCAGAACCAATACGATAAACAATATTACCCCTTCTGTAGATTAAAATTATTGGTACAAAAGTTTGGGCACTGAAGGTTTGTACAACCCAATGCAATTTAAATCAAAGTCTCATTTTTTAGGCCAACGAATTGAGGATAGTGTTTATAAAACTGTGTAGGCCTGTATCAATTACACTCAATGGCCTCTCAATTCCTGAATTCTATAATATTTATCAATCGCATCGTATTACAAGCAGCTTTCCGCGGATATAAAAATGAGAAAACAATAAGTTTTTTGTTTTTATAATCGTTGAAATCGCCTGTAAGAGGATGCTATACATGATTTTTAATGGCCTAGAACCGATTCCAATGCAGCTGATATTATTTGGTTTTGAAGCCAGACTGAAAAGCTGTCTCTTTAATTTGATACCTTTATTATGAAGCAATATTTTTATGTTTACCCAAATTACTTGGTACATTTTCGTAGATTCCTAAGAACAAATTGTCACTTAAAAATCACAATAGAGTATTAGGCTAGTTTATTCTGGGATTCTATTGTGATTCTATTATGTCAAAACATTCGCGAAATCTTTTTTTTATGATGAAGGCATAATCAGATATCTTGGGGGCAAACTGGGATAATTTATGTGCAAAATCGCGCAAATGATGTTTGACATCTAAAAAGCTTTGCAAATTTAAATGAAAGTTTATTCATAAGTTGTTGGATAATATGTTGTTAATCGATATGCCATTATTTGGATGTTGCACCAGATTGTACTCTAATAAAATAATACTCACAGCTGGCTAAAATAACCTTTTTACTACTTCCCCTCACCTCTCATTGTCTGAACGAACTAACCAATAAATGAGGTCCATATAAATAACCTAATTTTCCTGTAATTTTTTCAACAAATAATTATAATTTACAGAATTGTAAAATTTTGTGTTCAATTTATCGTCCATTGTCTTATACCTTAAGATCTCTAAGAAAACTAGATCAAGAGCTAATAAAAAAGTACTTACATTCAATGACATTTTATATTTTTGAGATGCGAAGCATCTCTACAAATTTACCATATTTTCCAGTATGGATCGCAATAGATTAATATCTGAGCCACACTGAAAAATAATGTATAGCATCGAATTACAAACAGTTTTCCAGGAATATTAAAAAAAAACATAGATTTGATACTAGTTTTCTTAGTCCGAGACTTCGGAAACTCGGTGATAACAAAACTAGTATAATTTCATTTTTATATCCGCGGAAAGCTGTCTATAATACGATACGATAAATAACCATCATACAATTTTTTAAAATCAAGTTTATTATGTATTTATGTCAATAAAATGTATTTCAAAAATTATGGTATTGGTTTTCGAACCTTTTGTTTGACCGTCTGATTTATAATGTTTTTTTTTATTTATATTGTCATCCTTGTTTTCATCTGTCACTAATTTAATGTTGTATTATTATAGGTATGTGTCAATTGATCAATGAGTCGACGAAAACTTTGAGAAATTGTCCTACAAAAACATTAATAATCTTCAAGATTAATTATTTATCGCATAGTATTATAGACAGCTCTCCGCGGATAATAAAATGAAATATTATAAGATTAAAACAAGTTTTGGTAGTCTCAAGGTGCCTAAGGCCCGGGCTATCATAACTGATATGGTTTTTATGATTTTATTTGATATTCGTGGAAAATTGTCAGTAATATAATTATATTCGTGTTTTTTTTCAGTATGGCTGTAAACCGGTTCCAGCGTATATTATTCAGTTTGAAATCCATACTGGAAACTTTCTTGTCCTATAAATAATGTTGTTTTTTTTACTAAATTGTGCGAACGTATTTTAGTATTTTTAAGCAATTTCACCCCAAAACAGTTTTTGATGGTAAAATTGTCATTTTTGAAGTGTTTTTCTTAACACTGCACACAATACTCATTTGTCATTGTTTATAGGTGATAAAGGAGGACATATGGGTATTCATATAAAGCTGTAAATGTATCAACCTACTATTTCTTAAACTATAGGCTTGCCCCAAGTGTTAATTTTATTTCAGTATTTTAAAAGTAATAATGTAAAAAAATTCAATTGTCTGGGGTTTCTTTTATGAGGAGGGAAGAGTCTTCCTTTACCCCTCTTGAAAAATAGTCTAAAGCCAGTCAAAAGCTAATTTTGAGCGATCGGTCTCGTCATTGATAAGATCTTATGGGTCAAGTTTTTTTGTTACAATTTAGAAACGCCTTTAAGGAGAAAATTAAGATGACATCTACTTAAAAAAGTTTTTTTTTGAGTCATTGCTTAATTTCCTTTTTTAATTTTTAAATTTTTTCTTGAATTTTCTAAAAAGAAAATAAAGGTAGGTCTTAACTACTATTATTTAAAATGAGTAATCAATAAATAATTGATTAATGTAATATAATAAATGGCTTACTGTCGAATTTTACATAGAAGTATCATAAGACATTAAAATAAGACAACTTTTCTTAACCAAAAAGCCTACACTCTAAATTACTGAATTAAGCAGCTGACGTTACCAGGTTGCTGTAGGTGCTTTTCTTACTCTCATTAGATCATTTTTTAGCTCAGCGGCTTAATATCTGCTGCGGATGGCGGAAGATAAAGCGTCTGCGTGGCAGCTGAATCCTACTAACAGGCATGAGACATTGTGTGTCAATTTTTCGAAGCACATCCTCAATATATCCTTATATTGGGTATCCATACATTTACGCGAATATTATTTGGCTTTCTTGGATATTAAAATTAAAAATGATAAGATTAACACGAGTTTTATTAGCCTTGGCATTCAGCTAAAAAAACTGGTTTTAATCTTCAGAATTTTATTTTAATTTTCATGGAAAACTGTCTGTAACACGATTCTATACATATTTTTTCAGTATGGATGAGAACCTGTTCTAATCCAACAGATATTAATCGGTTTTAAATATAGAACACCATTATTATTACATTTTTGCTATTTTTCAAAGCAGACAATTAGCCAATTTTGTATGGACATACATCCTCATGTTTGTCTGAATAAGATAGTCAATCAAATTTTCTGATTATCATTCCAATACATCATTATATTCAGGAATAGTAAGGGATAAGATAATGAATGATAAATTGATTTACATCCCCCTAAAAATATAACAAAATCAACCGAATGTAGATGAAAATAATTGGAGGAAAAGTTTGAACACAACTAGTTTAGAACCAACACATTATAATTTAATGAAACATTTTAAAACCAACGAATAACATCGAGTAATTATTGTGAACCTAGTAATAGTGTATAACTTTTTATCTTTGTGACGAAACAAAAATCCATCTCTTTTTTAAAGGTTTCCTTTCCCACCTCCCCTCTCATCCTTCGATTTTTGTTACGTCACAAAGATAAAAAGTAAACCTAGTAATAGTGTCTAACTTTTTATCTTTGTGACGTAACAAAAATCGAAGGATGAGAGGGGAGGTGGGTAAAGGAAACCCCTAAAAAAGAGATGGATTTTTGTTACGTTGCAAAGATAAAAAGTTAGAAACTATTACTAGGTTCTAAAAAGTTAGACACTATTACTTGGTTCATTATTGTCCATTATAAAAGTAGTACGTTTTCGATTTCTCTATTTTTGGAAAGCATTAAATTGGTTCCTAACATGGTTTTTAGGATATATTATCTTTAGATTCAAGTCTTAGGGTGATTATAGACTATTTCTCCTAAGAATATACAGTCCCATAAGGCTTGGAGCGCATATATTCAGAGAGTTGAGGGGTGTACTTATTGAATTAACAATTTTTGATTATACATTCTTTGTCACTGAGTTGTAAGTAGGTGTGATGGGACATTAGGCTGTTTATTACACTAGTCCCCAAAAACGGCTTAACATTATACATTGGCTTAACAACTATGGGGACTTTAATTGAATTTTGATTGGTTAGTTCATTAAGTGTCCAAAAGTTACAACCACTTCTTGAAATCTACAGAAGGGATATTTTTTTGGTTTAATCATTGGAGATTTATTAGCCATTGTCTTATCCCTGTAGATCCCTGGTTGTAAGCCCATGCATGGGAAGAAAAATCTAACTAGTGACATAGAGACGATACACAATTGGATGTTTTTTTTAACTATTTTAAACAGGCATGCTTACATGTATTTAACTTCCCAATATGATCTTATTTATTGGTCAATTCATTCATCCATTAGGAGTGGAGGGGTTGGGATAAAGGCGGTTAAAGGGTATTGTTACTTTAGCCAGCTGCCAGCATAACTTTATCAGAGTCGTTGAAAATCTGGTGCAACATTTAAGTAATAATATATTGATTCATGCTTGTAAAATATGTCGACTATTTCTTTGGTCAACTATAGCTTATATATGACGTGTAAGAAAGTGGTCAGAGCGGACATACTATTACCATAATGTTATCCTAATAACTTCGTTATTTCTAATACTTATGTAAAGCTTTTCTAAAAAGAAAAACTTAATCAGTTCAGAGATATTACCGAACAAACAAACCATAAAATTTCTTTCTCGTATTCATTCGAATCCGGTGGATAGAAACCGGTTCTCATCCATACGAAAAAACTATGTCTAGCATCGTATTATATTCAGCTTTCTACGAATATAAAAATGTACAATCATAAGATTAAAACCAGTTTTTTTAGCCAGTGCCTGTGGCACCTCGGGGCTAAAAAAAACTGGTTTTAATCTTATAATTGTACATTCTATATACGCGGAAAGCTGTTTATTATACGATGCGAGAAATAACTATTATTTAATCCTTCAATAACAAAAATTATATTAAACATGCATGTTTAAAACATTATTTTAAAAAATCCTTCAATATGTCCTAAAGTGTGTGTTTTGATTTAAGATAGATACACTCAAGAAGAATGGGTTAGATTTTATTAAGGATCTTAAGGGATAAGACAATCTATAATACAAAGTAGTACGATGTCTGTCTGTCTGTCTATCTGTCTGTCTAAAGCTTAAGATCTCAGTAACCACTGAACCGATTGGGCTCTACTCTTCAGGGAATATAACTACTGGTCCTGTGATAGTTTTAAGCTATTTTCTTGATGGGTGGAACATCCCCAACCCCCCCCAAAAAATGAAAAATACCCCTTATCCAAATTTTGTTTTTCCTTTTTAAAACTAAAATTAAATAAGAGGTTGGTCGATCCCTCCCCCCCCCAAAATAATTTCCCCCCCCAAAATTTTTTCTTTATTTTTTTTCTTTCTTTTTTAATTCAAATAACACAAAAATAGGTTGATCAAATCTCTTGGGGCAAAGTTTGTACCTGCCAATCAAGAATTTATAAAACTCCGTAAAATTCTCAAACTAACCAATGAAAGATTGTTTTTATAAAACTTTGGGTACCAGTATAATTTACAGTCAAATATACACTATCATTCTCCCCCTTTAATATTTATTATGACTAATATATGGTTGTAAACTTTAAAACTCTGCCTATAAACAAGAAAAGAGGTCAATATACATAAATATTGGCAGGTAGTATCATCAAACCTTCTTAATTTTCCCAACACTTAAAGTTTATTCACGGATGTCGGATTGGTCATACACAATGGATATAACATGCGTGGATTTTTTTACAGGGGAAGAATTGTCGTAAGTATCTTGCTAATATGGAACTCATTTATTGGTCTGTTCGTTCATCAAATAGGAGAGGAGATGTTAAAGGGGATATCATTATTTTAGCCAGCTGCAAGTATCATTTTATCAGAGTACTTAAAAATCTGGCGCAACATCCAAGTAATAATAAATCCATTGATCATACAGAGGAATTCTAATTTCATTTTAATGAGTATCCACACATTACCAGGCAAGTAGGGATATGTTAATTGCTTGAAAAATAAGAAAAAAAAGAAAAGTAAAAAAATGAGAAGGAGATAAAGGGATAGAAAGAGAATTATAGAAATATTAAAATATATAAAGATGGAGAAAGTGGGAGAAAAAGATAAATAGACAGATAATATTATATGTGTGTGACAGAGAGAGAGAGAGAGAGAGAGAGAGAGAGAGAGAGAGAGAGAGAGAGAGAGAGAGAGAGAGAGAGAGAGAGAGAGAGAGAGAGAGAGAGAGAGAGAGAGAGAGAGAGAGAGAGAGAGAGAGAGAGAGAGAGAGAGAGAGAGAGAGAGAGAGAGAGAGAGAGAGAGAGAGAGAGAGAGAGAGAGAGAGAGAGAGAGAGATAGAGAGAGAGATAAAAAGAATCAGACATACATAAATAAAATAATAGGCAAAACGACAAGTAAAAATAGACTGTTCAGTAGCTTAACTTTTTAAAAATACTTATCTATTGATGTATCCCTGGCCCTTACCATTTGCCCATTTCGAATGTATATGCGTATTCCAAAGAGAAATTTCTGGTGTTTTATCAATGGCGTCAACTTTTATTACTGTTTTTTTTTTAAATTATTTTATAGTTGTCAAAGCCTTTCCAATATGGCTTCTAAAGCTATTAATATCCGTTGGATTCGAAGAGGCAATAATAAGAAAAAGGTTTATCATGGTATTATAGACTATTTTCCACAAATTTTAAAATGCAAATTTTAATTCTAATAAGAACAATTACTAAAATGGTTTAAATCTCATAATATTTCATTTTAATATTCGAGGAAATCCGTCTATAATACGATGCGATAAATAACTATTCCAGTTATTGCAATTTTGATTTTGTTAAGTTGTAAAGTCGTGCTACTTACGGTTATGATTGTTTAAATATGCAATTTTATGTATTTTGTACGTAAATGAAGGAACATACATTTGAGAAAATAGGAAAGGGGTAATATAATTGAGCTAGTCCTGGTGTTATATCATTTCCGCTAAAAACATGAATAAGATAATGATAAATTAATGTACATCCCCATTGATGATAAACAAAATTACTTCCTTAAATACATTGCCAATCAATCAATATTCAATAGAAGTATCTAAAGTTTTAAGCCAGCTTTAGGAGTGAACATGTCTATAATACTTTGGGTACCACAATAATTCGGGCCCCAATTTTACATTTTACGGTTGTGATATGACATCCTAAATGAGCGTATTCAGTATATTCACAATTAAATAAATATAATATGAGAAACTCTAAATGATCACTTGAAACAGTTTTTAAATTTTGTTAACAAAAATAGGAAAATCCTTATATAAAAGTAACAGGGTCTGAAACTGTCTGTGTGTATTTCTGTACCAAAGGATCTCGCTAACCGCTAAACTTACATAATTCTCATTTACAATTCATGAAGGTAACTATTTTAGGGGAGGTCACCATCAACCACCGAAGATAAATCGTCCCATAAATTAAATCAATAAATTTCATAAATAAACCAAATTTTCAAAAATGGGAAACAAATTTTTAAAAACCAAAGTTTATTTGCTGATCTATGCTTTTATTGGTGTTTTTGTAATATTTACAAAAAAACTAAATAGCAAAATTTTATCTTTTTATTTTCTAAATATTCTATATTCTAATAAGTATAAGGTCCTAGGACAAACGAAGGAGTGACAAACGTCGGAGTTGACACACTTAACCTAACCAAACCTATTTTAAACCATTTTATTGTTTTATTTGAATACCTAACCCCTGCGGGGGGCTATTTGTACATTAGTATCTTAACTTTAAGGTAATCCTATCCTTTTATATAAATAGTAAGTCTTTTTTTGTCTGTAGCGGAGGATCTTGCTAACCCCTGAAGTGATATGGTTCTCCTTTTCAGTGAAGCGTCTTAAAGGTCCTTATATGGTTTTGGGCTATTTTATTCTTTTATAAATAAGGTTGGTTATGGTTTTAGCCTATTTTTCTGCCCTTCCATATCCCTTCAGATATAGAGCCCCTAGATGCTAGGTGCGCAGCTACTAGCATGATATTTTGTATCAAAATATTCGCTTGATATTGCTTCGCTAATAAAAATACATAATTTTTGGTGGTTTTATGACAATACCATGATAAAATGTGTTGATAATGTATATGGCCAATTGAGTGCGTTAATTTGTTTAGGGGGGGGGGGGGGTTCTCCTCAGAGAGAGAGAAAGGGGACAATTGGTTGTTTATTACACTAGTCCCTAAAGTTTTCTTATTTGTTATTAACTTTGGTGACTTTAGTAAATATTGATTGGTTCATTAAGTTGATTGTTTAAACGTTTCAAGTTTCAATAAATAATTTTAATCTACAGAAGGGGTAATTTTGTGTATCAACATTGGTGATGTACATCTAGATCCTTGGGTTCTCATGCATGGCAGAGAGATCTTTAGAGACATAATTGGTAGATTCAGGGATCTTAAGGGATAAGACAATGACAATAAAGATGCACAAAAACACCCCTACTGTGGATTGCAATTAGTAGTTGAAATAATTGGACACTTAATCTAATTAATCACCTTATAAAAATTCAATAACAGCCCCCAAAGTTGTTAAGCCAACGGATAAGAAAACGTGATTATAAGACTTTGGGGACTAGTGTAATAAACAGCCCAGTGTCCCCTCCCTCCCTGCCAGTATCCTGTATGAAACCAAATCCAATAGTCAACTTCCAATTGGTGAAATTAGATAAATAGTTACATTTTTAAAACTGCGTTCTCATTCCTCTTGTTACTTTATATTTACAAAATTACAAAATGAGATTAATTAAAACACCAAAATAAGCCGACAAGAAGGAGAAATTGGGCTGTTTTTTAGTCCCCAAAGTCTTATAATAATGTTTACTTCTTCGTTGACTTAATTACCAACCTTGGGGATTTATATTTATCATTAAATTTTGATTGGTTGGTTCATTTAGTTGAGTGTCCAAACGTTTCAACCACTAATCATTAGCCAGTTTGAAATTAGGATAACAATTGAACCGATTGAGTTCTCCATTTAAGGAAGCTTCACACAGTGTACTGAATGGTTTTATGCTATTTAAAAATTTAAGTCTTATGTTGGTTAAAGGATTTCCTAACCTACCTTACTTCGAATACAGAGCACCTTGATGTTAGGGGCACAGCCACTCGTAGCATTAAATAATCATACTTCAAGCCAAAGAGCTTAAAGTGCAATCCTAACCAACAATATGAAATAAAGGGTTAAACATTAGAGTTGGGTTTGTGATACTTTATAACTAGGGATCAAACCACAACACTCAGCAGCCGATATTTAATACCTCTCTGGGAAATCACAGGGCGATATCCTGCATTAAGAAATAATAATTAATTTAATTTAAACTTATTCCTGTTATTAAGAAATAAGTTTAATTCAATTTAAATTCAATTTGTATATCTTAACTTAAAAAAATCTTTCTATATAGTGTAACCAAATTAATAAAGGATATACGTTTATATATTAATCGTCAATTTTTGGTCAGTTTGTTCATCCAGCTGGAGGAGAAGGGATGTGGTAATTGATAGAGGTTATCGTTATTTTAGCCAGCTGCAATCATCACTTTATCAAAGTACAGGAAAATCTGGTGCAAAATGTATTTGATAATATATCGATTTGTAACCTTCAAATTTTGTTTTTTCAGGTGAGTTTGATATTAGTTGAAGAAACCTTCTTTAAAAGGTGTCCTCATTAAAAATTATCAGCCTAATACTTCTCATGGAAGCTTTGTATATGGCTATGGGTGGTTTTATGCTATTTCTGTATGCTTCATCACTACAGACATTCAACTTTGTACTTAAATTTGTTTTATACTGTTGTACAAATACTACATCTACATTTTTTTTGGCAATAAATTATGAGATAAAAGTGGTCAATGCTGTCTTAATGTCTACTTAATAATATAAGTTAACAACATGATAACGGCATATTTTATGATGTAAGAGTCAGCACAATTTCACTAAGTCTAGCAGAGAGTGTCGACCTTGCAATAAAAAGCATATTACTCAAAGTCAGCACTATGTCACTAAGTCTAGCAGGGAAAGTGTCGACCTTGTAATAAAAAGCATATTACTCAAAGTCAGCACTATGTCACTAAGTCTAGCAGGGAGTGTCGACCTTGCAATAAAAAGCATATTACTCAAAGTACTCCTCAATTTGCTAAATTCGATGCCAAATGATAGATAGATATTTAGGTAACAAGGATCACAAAATTCATATTACTGTAATGTATTTTGTATGTGGACATCGACTGTAAATTATACTGGTATCCAAGTTTTAAACATTATCTCTCATTCAGAAGATCAAAAATTTTCAGGATTTTGGTAAATCTTAATTGGGTTGAACATACTAGCAACGTCCACATAATTATATAAATGCAACGCTAATAGCTAACTGGATACTGCGAACTAAAACAGACAAACAGTCTAGCCTAATCATAGATAAGCCACGCTCCTAACTAGATAGATACAAAGTGCTGAAATTTGCTAGTTTTTGGCAGGTTTTTGGTGCCAAAACCATTTGTGAATTGGGTGTTATTGCAAGCTTTTTCATTACACTACATCACAAAACATGGATATCTATCCATCTATCTATTCATTTATCTATCTATCTATTTATCTAAATATTTATTAGTATCATTTGTATTACACTACATCACAAAACATGGATATCTATCTATCTATTTATCCATTTATCTATCTATCTATTTATCAGAATCTTTTTCATTACATCACAAAACATGGATATCTATCTATTTTCTTAAATGTTATTATTTAAGCCTTTTCATTACACTATATCACAAAACATAGAAATCGATCCATCTATCTATCCGTCTATCCTTTTAACTAAGATTAGAATATTAGTAACAGTGATCATGTGGACAATTTTTCCCCTTATGCTAGGAGGGGGGGAGGGAACCTCTCAATTAGTAATATGGCCTCAAGAAAAGTTATCCTCCCCTCCTCCACAATAAAATGCAGAATATTAGTTTGGGGGGAATATCTACCCTGCAACCATTTTAAAAAATCCCTTCCCCAATTTGTTTTTCTTATTTAACAACAAAGATATATTTAGAGTGAGGGGTTCCAACTCCTACCACTTTTGACGAAGCCGCTAGAGGCTAGGGACGGACAATCCTAAATTATACAGTAGCTGCGCTGCGTCTAACAAACATACACACATTGTACATATATGTAAAATGGTAAGTGGGCAAAAAAAGCAATTTGGAATGTACAAGTTTTGGTATTGTACGAGAAAGGGATAACAATTAAGACGAAAAAAACGACCATTTAGGTTACTTGATTTCTAAACCTTTGTTTTTAAGTCTTGAATAAAGAGTTGCACCGTTTTGGGGGCCAAGTATTTCACCTTTCCCCTACACAATACATGCAGAGAGAGGGGACAATGGGCTGTTTATTACACTAGTCCCCAAAGTTTTATAATAACGTTTCTTATTCGTTGGCTTAACATCTTTGGAGACTTTAGTGAATTTTGATTAGTTGGTTAATTTAGTTGAGTGTTCAAACGTTTCAACCACATAATTTTAATGTATAAAAGTAGTAGTTTTTTGTATCATCATTGGGGATGTACATCAATTTATCGGCCATTGTCTTATCCCTTTAGATACCTGCATGAATACATGTCCCTAATCCCTGGCAAAAACGTATGTTCCATTTTGATAATAAATCACTGTTAAACATATGCATTGCGGGGCGCTCTTTTTGCCCCCAACACCATCACCCGGTGTTCCTTTAATATCTCACAAACTGCCGAGAATAGCATATATGTGTATATTTCTGGCTTGTTTTGCTGTTATTATTATCAACACAAGACTGGCATTTAAAGGTTTCTTGATAAAATTTGACTATTTTTATGTGAAATTTTTATGATTTATTTTAACCATATGACATTAAAGTTATATTATCGACTTTACGTTAATCTAATGCAGTGATCTAATAGGGATAAGACAATGACCGATAAATTGGTGTACATTAGATCTTTTCATGAAAATACTCTTTTTCGAATTTTAGTCTTCTGCTAACCTAAAAAGTTACTTTAGGAGCCTAGAAATACATGTACAAAATTTCAGCTCTCTATCTCTAATGGCGACCTAGCGCCAGGCATGTAAAATATCAACAGATAACGGTAGCACGGCGGTTTTAACAATATCTCAGCAATGTGCAGGTTTTAAGCTCTTCTGCATATTTCAATTTAAACACATAAGGACAAAGGTATATTATCCCAAAAATCTTTTGTCAAAGTCTACTCTACACCTAGCGCCAGTCAGTTTTCTAAAATCATGCATTTTATACCTGTGAAAATAGAAATCGCCAGCGCTAGGTGTAGAGTAGACTTTGACAAAAGATTTTTGGGATATTATATCTTTGGCCTTATGTGTTTAAGTTGAAATATGCAGAACACCTGAATTCATCTTCCAAGCCATTCTCTAGGCATTTTAATTTTTTTATGAAATAACGGGATTTCGAAACTGCCCTTTGAAAAGGCCCAAAAAATATTTTTTTTTTCACTTTTTTCACTGCTTATAGTTACAACTTATTAAGATATTATGCTCAGTTAAAAAAATCGGCGCCTCCAGCACAAAAACCGGCAAAAACTGGCAGTTAAACTTCTGTGCCCCTACTTGCCCCCCTCTTTGGTAAACAGTAGTTATCTCAAGAAGTAAAAGAGATATCAACACACAGAAAGAAAGCTTTTTAAATAAAACTGAACTAAGTAACTATTAAATATTTAATTTTGGGACTTTCCTTCTAGGGGCTTGTGGAGCAAAAGACCCACCAAAACACTAATAATATGAGTTCTGAGCTTATTTTTAAAGATATCAACCTGATTTTTTTTGAAATCTTTTGTTACCATAATTGAACTCAGTAACATTTACAGATTTCATTTTGGGACTTTCCTTCTAGGGGCTTGTTTGGCAAAAGACCCCCAAAAACTAAAAATATGAGTTCTGGACTTAATTTTAAAGATATCAACCTAATTTTTTTTGAGAAAACTTTTTTCACATAACCAAACTCAGCAACCTATACAGATTTCATTTTGGGACTTTCCTTCCAGGTGCTAGTGGAGCAAAAGACCCCCCAAAACACAAAAAAATATGAGTTCTGAGCTTATTTTTAAAGATATCAACCTGATTTTTTTAAAGAAAATGTTTTAAATAAAACTGAACTCAGTAATGATTACACATTTCATTTTGGGATTTTCCTTTGAGGGGCTTGTGCAGCAAAAGACCCCCAAAACACAAAAAAATATGAGTTCTGAGCTGATATTTAAAGATATCAAACTGATATTTTAAAGAAAATTTTTTTAACATAACCAAACTCAGCAGGGGCGTCCAAGCTTTTTTTTTGGGGGGGGGTAAAATTTGCTTGGGGGGGGGGGGGAAATCTGTTGGTAAACAAAATTTGCCCCCAGGGTAATTTTTTTTTTTTTTTGGGAGGGGTTATTTAAATTTTATTTAAAATTTAGTATTTTTTATTTTTTGGGGGTATTCAAAATTGTTTACCCATCCTAAAATACCCCCTCCTAAATGGTTGATATCTTTAAAAATAAGTCCAGAACTCATATTTTTAGTTTTTGGGGGTCTTTTGCCAAACAAGCCTCTAGAAGGAAAGTTACAAAATGAAATCTGTAAATGTTACTGAGTTTGGTTATGTTAACAAAGTTTTCAAAAAAAATCAGGCTGATATCTTTGAAAATAAGCTCAGAACTCATATTTTTGATTTTGGGGGTCTTTTGCCCAACTAGCCCCTCAAAGGAAAGTCCCAAAATGAAATGTGTAATAATTACTGAGTTCAGTTTTATTTAAAAAATTTTCTTTAAAAATTTGGGGGTAAATTTTGTGAAGGTAAACAAAATTTGCCCCAGCCAACAGGTTTCAGGGGTTGTAATTACCCCCCCCCCCCCAAGCAAATTTTACCCCCCCCCCCCAAAAAAAAAAAAGCTTGGACGCCCCTGCTGAGTTTGGTTATGTTAAAAAATTTTTCTTTAAAAAAATCAGTTTGATATCTTTAAATATCAGCTCAGAACTCATATTTTTTGTGTTTTGGGGGGTCTTTTGCTCCACAAGCCCCTCAAAGGAAAGTCCCAAAATGAAATGTGTAATCATTACTGAGTTCAGTTTTATTTAAAAAAATTTCTTTTAAAAAATCAGGTTGATATCTTTAAAAATAAGCTCAGAACTCATATTTTTGATTTTGGGGGTCTTTTGCCCAACTAGCCCCTAGAATGAAAGTCCCAAAATGAAATGTGTAATAATTACTGAGTTCAGTTTTATTTAAAAAATTTTCTTTAAAAATTTGGGGGTAAATTTTGTGAAGGTAAACAAAATTTGCCCCAGCCAACAGGTTTCAGGGGTTGTAATTACCCCCCCCCAAGCAAATTTTACCCCCCCCCCCAAAAAAAAAAGCTTGGACGCCCCTGCTGAGTTTGGTTATGTTAAAAAATTTTTCTTTAAAAAAATCAGTTTGATATCTTTAAATATCAGCTCAGAACTCATATTTTTTGTGTTTTGGGGGGTCTTTTGCTCCACAAGCCCCTCAAAGGAAAGTCCCAAAATGAAATGTGTAATCATTACTGAGTTCAGTTTTATTTAAAAAAATTTCTTTAAAAAAATCAGGTTGATATCTTTAAAAATAAGCTCAGAACTCATATTTTTGATTTTGGGGGTCTTTTGCCCAACTAGCCCCTAGAAGGAAAGTCCTAAAATAAAATCTGTAAACATTACTGAGTTTCATAGACGTCCAAGAGGGGGGGTAAAGTGGGGATTACCCCCCCCCCCCCAAACTAATTTGGGGGTGCGCCCCCCTCCCCAAAAAAAAAAGCTTGGACGCCCCTGCTGAGTTTGGTTATCTTAAAAAAGTTTCCTTTAAAAAAATCAGGTTGATATCTTTAAATATCAGCTCAGAACTCATAATTTTTGTGTTTTGGGGGGTCTTTTGCTGCACAAGCCCCTCAAAGGAAAGTCCCAAAATGAAATGTGTAATCATTACTGAGTTCAGTTTTATTTAAAAAAATTTCTTTAAAAACTCAGGTTGATATCTTTAAAAATAAGCTCAGAACTCATAATTTTTGTGTTTTGGGTGGTCTTTTGCTCCACTAGCACCTGGAAGGAAAGTCCCAAAATGAAATCTGTATAGGTTGCTGAGTTTGGTTATATGAAAAAAGTTTTCTCAAAAAAAATTAGGTTGATATATTTAAAAATAAGTCCAGAACTCACATTTTTAGTTTTTGGGGGTCTTTTGCCAAACAAGCCCCTAGAAGGAAAATCCCAAAATGAAATCTGTAAATGTTACTGAGTTCAATTATGGTAACAAAAGATTTCAAAAAAATCAGGTTGATATCTTAAAAAATAAGCTCAGAACTCATATTATTAGCGTTTTGGTGGGTCTTTTGCTCCACAAGCCCCTAGAAGGAAAGTCCCAAAATTAAATATGTATTGGTTACTTAGTTCAGTTTTATTTAAAAAGCTTTCTTTCTGTGTGTTGATATCTCTTTTACTTCTTGAGATAACTACTGTTTACCGAAGAGGGGGGCAAGTAGGGGCACAGAAGTTTAACTGCCAGTTTTTGCCGGTTTTGGTGCTGGAGGCGCTGATTTTTTTTAACTGAGCATAATATCTTAATAAGTTGTAACTATAAGCAGTGAAAAAAGTGACAAAAAAAAGATTTTTTTTAGGCCTTTTCAAAGGGCAGTTTCGAAATCCCGTTATTTCATAAAAAAAATTATAATGCCTAGGGAATGGCTTGGAAGATGAATTTAGGTGTTCTGCATATTTCAACTTAAACACATAAGGCCAAAGATATAATATCCCAAAAATCTTTTGTCAAAGTCTACTCTACACCTAGCGCTGGCGATTTCTATTTTCACAGTTATAAAATGCATGATTTTAGAAAACTGACTGGCGCTAGGTGTAGAGTAGACTTTGACAAAAGATTTTTGGGATAATATATCATTGCCCTTATGTGTTTAAATTGAAATATGCAGAAGAGCTTAAAACCTGCACATTGCTGAGATATTGTTAAAACCGCCGTGCTACCGTTATCTGTTGATATTTTACATGCCTGGCGCTAGGTCGCCATTAGAGATAGAGAGCTGAAATTTTGTACATGTATTTCTAGGCTCCTAAAGTAACTTTTTAGGTTAGCAGAAGACTAAAATTCGAAAAAGAGTATTTTCATGAAAAGATCTAGTGTACATCCCTAATGATGACACATAAAGTTACCCAATTAACAAAAGTCCCCAAAGTTGTTAAGCATACCAATAAGAAACGTTTTTGTAAAACTTAGAGGACTAGATCTAGATTAATAAACAGCCCAATGTCCCCTCAATTTCAGCTATTTTAAATAAACAGCTTAAAACCAATCTCACAATGAACATTTAATAGAATAATTGTGCAAAGTCACCGAGTTTTAAGGTTCCACGACAAACGTAAGAGTCCCAAACGTCAGAGTGGAAAAACATCAGAGTGGACAAACGCAAGAGTCCCAAACGTCAGAGTGGGACAAACGTCAGAGTGGGACAAACGTCAGAGTGGACAAACGCAGGATTTTTGGGACAAACGTCAGAGCGGACATTTTATAAGTAAAACGTATGAGTCTCGATTTTATAATCATTAAAGCGCTGCGGCTAGGTAGGCCAGGGTGCTGAGTGCTGCAGCCAGAGTCATTTTCTTTATGATTAGGTTAGGTTAGGTTATAGGCTAGGGGGCCGAGCGCCCGCGGCTAGGCAGGCTAGGGGGCCGAGCGCTGCGGCTAGGTAGGCCAGGGTGCTGAGTGCTGCAGCCAGAGTCATTTTCTTTATGATTAGGTTAGGTTAGGTTATAGGCTAGGGGGCCGAGCGCCCGCGGCTAGGCAGGCTAGGGGGCCTAACTGTCTATTTTTTGTCATATAATTAAAATAGCATAGACTCTGATGTTTTACTTAAGCAATGTCCACTCTGACGTTTGTCCCACTCTGACGTTTGTCCCACTCTGACGTTTGGGACTCTTGCGTTTAGGACTCTTGCGTTTGTCCACTCTGACGTTTGGGACTCTTACGTTTGGGGTAGGACCAGTTTTAATACTTTTTATATCATGTAAAAAAGATATTTTTATTATCTTTTATTACTCTGTAATAAAAGGTTTATTAGTGTAAAACATTTCATATAATGGCCGACTTATAATTATATAATTTTGCTGTTAATACATTAACATAGTACAACATAATATGATTTCCTTAATTATAGTATTTTTAGGGCATGTTGAATATTGATATTATTTAGGTAAAATTTAAAATGATAACTCTATAATACTATTGATATAACTTAAATGGGGATTCATATGACAATTGGACAACATTTGATAAGCCAAGCACCTATCTAATCCTATAATTTTTTGCATTTATTCAAAATAATAAGATACTTTTCTCTAATATTAATGTATGTCAACGTTCGTTTGTACGTCTGTTGCTAAGCTTAGCCTTTCATAGAAGTTTCATCCTTTATTTTAAGGCTAGCGGCTGCGCCCCTCTTTATTGAAACGTGTAGGAAATGGTAGAAAAATACTGTATATCATCCAAATACTTTAATCCAAAAATAAAACAGTCTAAAACCACCAGGGACCTAAAATGTATAACTAAATTATATTCACTAGTTATCGAAATCTTAAGCTACAGACAAAAAACCTTACTACTTTAAATTATAGGATATTACAAAGTATACAATTTTTGTCAACTTTCAGCCCATTTTTAGATGACAAATAATCGGGTTGTGCCACCGCGAAGTTGCAACAGCCCCCCCAAAAAGTAGTTGCAGACAACCCACCAACAATATGTTGTGGCGCGGTTTTCCGTTTTCCTTTTTAAACCTTGGGCGGTTTCTTAGGTCCATTTTTTGTAACTATCACAATAGACTTTCAAATGTAAAAGAACTGCTTTTCTTATGTGATTTACCTGTTATATAATATCTCTGAAACCAGGGTTGAATCTTTAATATTAGTTATCCCTTGTCGTGTTATACTTTTTGAATCATTGGTCTTAGAATAATCGTATAGATTAATAGACAGGTAATTAAAAGGGAGGGAGGTGACATTGGACTGTAAATTACACTGAAACCCAAAATTTTCTATCCACATTATCTTAAATGTTGGCTAAAATCTTTTAGTATTTTGATTGGTTGGTCTGGTAATGTCTATGCGTTTCAACCATTACTTTTAAACTAAAGAAAGGCGTTCCCCCCTTTACCCTATCCCCTCCTATCCAACTGTATGAACGAAACAGTAACCAGTAAGTAACCTAAATTGACGACAATTTTTCCCTGTCACAATATCTATAACTAGCGGCTACGCCCCTAGAGGCCTCTAGTGGCACTTTTTTTTGGTTGAAGTCTCTACGATACATACTAATGTTTCGTTGAAATTTCTTTTCGTAATTTTTTTTGGTGATTTCTCTTGGAATGTTACCACCTACCCTCCTCTAAAATAGTTAAAATCCTTCCCAGGACCTAAGAGAAGCTACCCTGTAAAGGAGAATCATATCGGTTCATTGGCTAGCGAGATCCTTCGGTACAAACACACAGACAAACACACAGACCTCCTGTTACTTTAGTATAAGGATATTTTGTATTTACATTATTCTGTGTTAGTTGATAAATACTCCTGGTACAGAAAACCTCAAAACTAGGAACAGAACAGCGCAGGGATCTAAAGGGATAAGACAATGGCCGATAAATTGAATTATATCCCCAATAATGATACACAAAACTATCCCTTCTATGGATTACAAATAGTGGTTTAAACGTTAGGACACTCAACTTAATAAACCAACCAATCAAAATTTTCCCAAAGTTGTTGATGCAACAAATAAGAATTCTCTTACAAAACTTTGGGGACTGGTGGTATAAACAGCCCAATGTCCCCTGCCTCCCTGGGTACTGAAACCTCAAAACAAGGAACAGAACAACTACTGTATGGTAAACTAATAAAAACAGACCCAAATGTCATTTAATATTATTTTTGGCAATTAATTTTAACCAAGGGCGTGCTTAAGGGGGGTTGTTTAACCCCGGACCCCCCCCCCCTCAATAGAAAAGTAAAATAGAATGTTTCTGGTTTAAATCCTAAAATTTTATGTGCACGTCGCCGATTCAAAATAATAATTCAAAGTGTTGCCTACTGCTGCTATGTCAGACTCATACCCTGTTAAAAAAATGTGTCGTTTTTATGTCATCATTATGCTGTCGTTAAAACGTATTCTCTCCCAACCCCCCCCCCCCAAAAAAAAAAAAAAAAATAAAATAAACTAAAATATGGGGGGTCGAATTCAATATGTTTTATAGGTTCAATAAAAGGAAATAAATGGTTTAAGCACAGCAATTAAAAAGATAAAGATACAAGATGTACCAAATTATTAGAACTACCATTAAAAATAGATTTCCGTTCTAAAAATGATAATAAATATATTTTTTCCCAACAGCTAAAATGAAGCTAATTATTAACTGAATAGCCTGTTTGGGATCTAAAGGGATAAGACAATGGCCGATAGCTTGAAAGTCTCTAAAGTTCTTCAGACAACAAATAAGAAAACGTTATAATAAAATTAGCACGTTCATACAAATTCATTCTATATGATAGTTTTTTTAATAAAATACCGGTAGGACTGTAAAAACACTGTTTATAAAATATTTTTAATCTAGAAGTATATCAATATCATATGTGACAAAATATTTTTAAAAATATATAAAAAAAAAGATAAAAACAGCTTTTAGGTTTTTAAGGATTGGGTATAAGTATGCTTTAAAGAAAATAGTCATTACCCAGAAGGGACTCCTTAACATCTTTACTTCGGGGGTTGGGAGTCTATTCAACCCCACCCTCCCCCCCTCCCGCAAAGTAAAAAATACCTGTCATAAGGAGGAAGATTTATATATATTTATTTTTAAATAATTTTAACATAATTTTCTATCCAAGTTTTATCCTTAATGATAATTAACAAAACTACCCTTCTGTAGATTATAATTATTGGTTGAAAAGTTTGAACTCCACTGATTTATAACTAAACACAAATCAAAAATGTAAAAAAGTACCAAAAGAGCATAATTGGTTATAAAACTTTGGATTCTAGTGTATTGTGCTGATTTTTTCATACAAACACAGAATGATTTTAATCAATTTAAATCGTTGAATGTGTGTCCCTTTCCTCATTGTGGTGCCCCGATTTCCGGCAGACGAATAGTTGATGTTGCGCGATGCCACACGATTTTTTAGAAAAAAAAGATGGTGTTCCTACATTCTGATAATTTTTTTTTTAAATCTTTGTTTTAATACATTCTTTATTAGAAACTTAACATGCATTTTTGGAAATAGTTATCCAAGGGTGGGGTTAAATGGGTTTTCACCCCTCTCAATCTTTAAAAACCTTCATTTACCCTTCTTAAAATATCTAAAAATAAATTGGTTTACCCCCATGAAACCCTTGATTTTACCCCCCTCTAAAAAGATTTTGACGTAATTGTAGTTCAAATGTATTTTGTTCATATGAACACGTTTTACTAAATAAAAGTATAATCATATTGGCTTATAAATATGAACACTCCACGATTTTCTGATCAAATCCCCAGCAGTGTTATTGCAATTGATATAGTATTACCTGGATTTTGCACCAGATTTTCATGTACTCTAATAAATTGAAACTCGCAGCTGGCTAAAAAAATATATCCTACATTCAACCCTTTTATTTCATTCTCTCCCCTCCTACTGTACGAAAGAACAAACCTATAAAGAGTCCCATATTAGCATGCTTATTTGACGATAAATTTTCCCCTGTCAATATATCCACATATATTCTATATCCATTGTTGTTGCCTCTTGCACGGGATCTGTATTGATCAACATTTATCAATTTGTTGTTCGCCATACCGATCCTACAGGTCATGGTACTCAAAAAGTGTTACAGCACATGTTCAAGGTACCCAAAACTAGTATGCTACTGTCATATTTATTTTTAATGGATGTAAGAATCAATTTTAGGTTGTAGCCATTTTTAACATCAATGTTACACTGTTGAAAAATATTTTCCAGTATGGCTTCAAAACCGATTAATATCCGCTGGATTAGAACTGGTTCTCAGTCATACTAAAAAATCAAGTTTAGCATAGTATTACAGACAATTTACCACGAATATTAGAATACAAATCATAAAATTAACACCAGTTTTGTTAGACCGGGCCTTTGGCTCTTTGTAATTTTTTTTAATATCTGCGGAAAGCTGTCCATAATACGATGTGAAAAATCAGTTATTAGACTAAAACAAACCAAAAAAAACAATACTTCTCATGACTTGTTAAACCATAGCGCTGTTACCTCAACCTACTAAAGGGATAATTTTGCTTATCATAATTGGGTATGTATACAAGTTTTACTTTAGTATCTTAGCCTTTTAGATCCTCTCTGTAGATAATAATATCTAATTTTTATTTAATGGCAATTATCTCCATTCAAATTGTATAGTTCCATTTTCTAACATATTTTTCCAACTGTGGCATTTAAATCACGTAATCTTGATCTAACCATCAATATCTATTTTTGGTATCCTGTGAACTATTTACCCAGGAACCTTGGGGTTAGGATAATGGCAGCAAAAAATATTTCTACCCCCTAATAATCTAAGTCACTTAAACTTTATTGTGCAGTTTAGAATGGGGGAAGTTATTTATTCTTACATTGTCATTACCCTATATCTCTGTGGTATATTTTAATCAAGGTTGCTAAATATCAGGGTAGTCTGTTTAATAGATATCAAATTGTATTATAGACAGCTTTCCGCGGATATTAATATGAAAAATTACAAGAATTATTATTGTAAGCACCAAAGGGAATGGTACTAATTTCATGATTTTTGTTTTAATATTCATGGAAAATTGTCTGTAATACGGTGCTATACATGATTTTTCAGTATGGCTGAGAACCAGAGCTAACCCAGTGGATATTAATCGGGTTCGAAGCCATACTGGATGTTAAGTTTACGAGATCTTAAAGGACTCATAAAAAGCATAATTTGTATAGCCAAATAAAGATACAATTATATAAAGATTTTCTTCATTTATAACAATTACAATATTAAATTAAAAATCTACTTAAATACATAACATTGATTTTACTATTTTACATGATAAAAAATGTAGTTTAGTCAGAAAGGTAGGGGACATTGGGCTATGTTTTACACCAGTCCCCAAAGTTTTATAATAACTTAGGCTTATCAACTTTGGGGAATTTTGATTGGTTCGTTCATTTAGTTGAGGTCTAAACTTTCAATCATTAATTTTAATCTACAGAAGGGGTAACTTTGTGCATCAACATTGGGGAGTTACATTAATTTAACGGTCATTGTCTTATCCCTTTTTTCCTGAATATGATTTGATTCAATTTTGTTTGATGCCTTTTTTATTGATTTGTAACTGTTGTATGCGGTGTAAACTTTTAAATTGATCTACATTTCAATTTCAGTGATCTTAAGGTATAGGAAATTAGACGATAAATTGATGTACACTGCCATACAATCAAAAACAAATTCACCCCTTCTGTAGATTACAATTCGTGGTGGAAAAGTTTGAACACTCAACTTATTAAACCAACCAATCAAAATTTAAAATTGTTAAGCCAACGAATAAGAAAATGTTATTATAAAACTTTAGGGACTAGTGTAAAAAAAACAGTTGTTATTTACACAAAACTATATACAAATTTAATCATTATATACAACACGAAAGTTTAATCCACCACGCTTTTGAACTGTTTTTAACAGCCCTTTTTATTATTTTTTCTTTGATTTTTGTCTCTCTTGTTGTTTTTTTTAAATAAACACTAAGTAGCTACGCCCTATAAATACTTTTATTTATTAACAAGGATAAAAACATCCATAAATAGGAAAGCACCACCTTAGTATAAGTAGATTATTTTTTTTATCTTACATAGAGGCTAAAACCTTTGTCGTTTCTCCAATAAATATATTAATATAGATTTAAAACAAGAAATTATAGTATAAGACAACTACCTTGCTCAAGTGGTGGCGACCCTTTTCGTCTGCTAGCAAATTGCTTTCTGTTTTATGTATGGCCTTGGCTGTGTTTGAATTTCAGACGCTTTTAGCTGATTTTAAAGACCCAATACAAAATCGGGACAGGGAAAACTTATATATAGCTCATGCCCCCTTTATTGAATTCCTTTACTTAAATGTTTATCCAAAGAATAAATTGCATTGAGGACAAACAGACAAATTGAGTTATAATATATGTAGATGTTTAATATTTAAGGAATATTCACAACAAAATAATTATTTTATTAAAACAGACAGAAGGACGGACAAACATTATCCCATTATTTAAACTAGTAAGCTTTTTTTTGTCTGAAGCTCAAGATCTCAATGACTACTGGATTTCAGTATTTCAGATAAGCTTCACATTGTTCCTATGATGGTTTTACGCTGTTTTATACTAAATCTTCGGATGGTTTTAAGCCCCTCTCTGCCAATTCGAATACTGAGCCTCTAGTTTCTAGGGGCGTGTAGCTGCTAGTTGTTTATAGAGTAGCTGTGTTATTAAAAATGACCTTTTAAGAAAAGGAGAAAGGCATAGCTAATACCCATAAAATTATAAACTTTTTGCTTTAATTTAGAAATATTTTCTCTTTATAATAAATCACTTTTATAGTCGATTATTTAAACACGTAGCTTTCTTTTGGGTTGGAACAAGTATTATAGTAGTACCCAAAATAATATAACAACTTTGGGTATTTTGTTTGTCTTGTATACTAAATAATACTAATCTTATTTTAACTGTATAATAGTTTACTATAATCTTTCTTATTAAAATGATTGTTAAAAGTTTTGATCGATCAAAATAAATTATATTTCTTTAAAGTTTCTTATTAATTAAAATGTATTTTTTATATTATAGGTAAGAGCTTAACAATAGAATAAAAGGCCAAAAGCCCGAGTCCACAAAACTGGTATGAATTTTATTATTTTTATTTAATATTTCTGGAATATTGTCTGTAAAATGATACACTACATGATTTTTCAGTATGGCTGATAACCGAATATTAATCGGTTCCAAAGCCGAAAATCTATATATAAATATAAAGAAAGGAATAGAAATAAAAATAAAAAAAGTAGGACAAAAAACGTTCAGCACTCTAAATAAGACCTCAATTCCCTAAGCTCAAATTTTCTTTATCTTTCTTTAAGCTAGTGGCTTCGGAATATTACTGTTTTTATTGCAATAAGTGTTTTGACAAAACAGTCAGATATAGACACATATTTTGCATTTTAAGATAATAATCCCTTTAATTTATATCTATTTAAAGACAGGTTTCTTAAGGGGTAAGACAATTAAGAATAAATTTATGCACATCCCCAATGACAACAAACAAAATTACTCCTTATGTAGATGTATATTTTTGGTTGGTTAGTTTAGACACTACTAGTTAGGAACCAATCAATTAAAATGGTTGTACCCAAAGTTTTTGAGCCGACTTTGGGTACCGGCAGTTTTATATGAATACCACATTATGGAATTAAATAATCCATCAAAATCTATGATAGAACAGTGACTTAGGGGATAAGAAAATGGAGATAAATAATATTCAAAAGGTTGAGTATGTTCATACTACCTACAGAAACTGTGTTCTAAAATTAAATCTATAGCCTTAAACGGATGGTTTTAATCCACAAAAAATGGTCTAGAACCTGCAAAAAACAGATATTTATCTTTACTAAAATGTAGATTAAAACTATTTTAAATATCTTAATTAACAAATCTATTTGATACAAAAATACTATTCGTTCTATTAAACTTTATCTCTTAATTGGCTACATTTATTATCAAATTTATCTTATTCGGTGGCTCAAAAAGTTGGGTATATTTCAATAAATTCTGAATGGTTGGTTCCAAAAATATCTGTTTCCAAACTTTTCTTCCAATAATCTTATTCTACAGAAGGGGTAATTTTGTTAAACATTTATTAAGCTTACATTGTCTTATCCCTTCAGATCCCCGAATTTCTCTTTAGGTTAAGAAAATGGATATAGGATATACATGGATATATTGACAGGGAAAAATTTGACTGTAAGTTTGTTAATATAGACCTCATTAATTGGTCAGTTCGTTCATCCATTAGGAGGGAAGGGGATAGATGGTTGTTTTAGCCAGCTGCGAGCATTATTCTATCAAAGTACATGGGAAACTGGTGCAACATCCATGTAATAATATTTATCAATTGTTAAGAATTAGGTCACATACATACATTTAAATAGCAAAAAGTAGCCGAACAAAAAGAAATTAATCGTTTTTATTCAAATCAAATATACGTATGTATATTTATATTATGAAATTTCTATTCTTAGTTTTGAATAATTTAAACATTATTACAATTTGATTTGGTTTTAATTGCTTAGTTTATGCATTGTTTGTGCTATCATTTTATTTTCTAGTATTATTTCGAAACCGATAGCACCTCAGTACTGGCAATTGTCCACGAATATTAAAATAGAATCAATACTAGTTTTGCTAGCCCAGACCTACAGCCCCCAGGGGCTGACAATACTTTTTTAATGTTATTATTTTTCATTTTATTATCCGCGTAAAGCTGTCTATATAATACGATGCAATAAATTAAAGGACGCCTGCAAGAAATAACATGCTTTAACTGCTGAAAGACTGCCACAAGAAGACCCAATACCCCAAATTTAAAGCCTTCAGCTTCAATAACAAAAAAGTTCTAGGCATTTTAAAATAGCATTTTATGTACAATGGAATTTTTGAATGATTTCCAATGCTCATAAAAGAAAAAACAATATTAAATTACGTTGCCTAGACATAAAATTATAACCTTATCTTTGTCAGAAACTTAGAATGCCTGTAACTGATTACATTTTTACAATAAAAACACCACATTTCATAGTCAAAATCTATGAAAAAAATTCGATTTAAATTGCATTTTTAAACGAAAATCATAGCGGAAACAAAGGGGTAAACTAATACAAGCTTAGCTGTGATTGGTTGTTAAGCTGACTCAGCCTTCTGATTGGCTACAGTACATTCGGTACAACGCAAGTAAAACTTAATTTTTTTTAATGATTTTGATTATAAAAATGGGTATTTTTATTGTAAAAATATAATTAGTTACTGGAAACCTAAATTTATGACAAAAATAAGCTTATAATTTTGTTTCTAGGCCACGTAGTTTAATTTCAAAGTTTTCAACATGAGCATTGCAATTCTTTCAAAATTTCCATTGTACATAAAATGTCATTTTAAAATGCCTAGAACTTTTTTGTTATAGAAGCTGAAGGCTTCAAATTTGGGGTATTGGGTCTACTTGTGGCAGTCGTCCAGCAGTTAAAGCGTGGTATTTCTTGCAGGCTTCCTTTAATATTTATATTAATATATTCATAACAATTACATAAAATTGTTCGTAAGCAATAGAAGGTAAAGCAAAATATTTTTTTACCTACTGTAAAATCTTATTAGAATGTTAGTTTGGCTATTACAATGCCTATATCAAAACTCTCTGTATTAAACTAATATTTTTAGAACTGATCAATTTAATAATAAATGACCTTAGACAAAATTTCCCTCCATTAGGATTTTATGTTTGACCATTCCTATGCTAAACATTATGTTTCTACAATTCAGTAGAAAAAAAGTAAATTATAATTAAAACAATATTTTGTTTTAATCTTGGAGATGTTCAGAATGTAGTTTTTAGTAAATAACAACCCTTTTATTTCATGGCTTTTTTATGGAAGCCATAACCTTCAACAACAGATTTATAGTAAAGGTGTATATATAGACAACTACCTCCTTTCCTTTTTCAAAGACCTCTTTCGTCTGCTTCTAAATTATTTTCTGCTTCTTGGCTGTGTTAATATAAGCGACACCATTGTTTGATTTCCAATGACCCAATTGTAATACACAAGGCGGTTGCGATGGGGAGTTACAGTTATTCAACCCTTTCTCCATCTAGTGTTTTACTCTAATCCTTCAAGAATAAATGTATAATTATAGATGTATAATGTGCACAACTACCTAGCTAAAGTGTTAGAGACCCTTTTCGTCTGCTAGTAAACTGCTTTCCGTCCTTTTGTAGGGACTTGACTGTGTTTATATTTCCGACGCTATTACCTGATTTTAAAGACGCAATACAAAATTGGGTGGACCTACTATAGCTCCTGCCCAAATATTCTTTTACTTAAATCTTTCAAAAAAAAAAGTAATATGCCTAAATTGGTCCAAACCTGCAGTTTTCAAAGAACACCCTGCTCAAAGGAGGCCTTTAATAAAAAATCAATGAATGTTAAATTGGGTGTGGAAAATTTGGTTAGTTTTGAAAACAGCCAATTTTTTGCTAAACTTGTGCAAAAAGAAGTTTGTAAATTAATTTTTAATAAGAAACTAACTAAAACGATGGCTTTAAGTTTCTAAATCTAGTAATAGACACAGATCAATACACCATTAAGTATTGACTATTTGATAAACTTTCATTATAATGTAAACACTATTTTAATATAATATGGAGAAAAAAAATCATTGAGGGAGAGGACAATGTTGAATAAATATTTATACAGTTCTCTTGTTATACGGTGAAATACACCACCAATTATGATAAACTAAAATACGAATTCTGTACTATACGAAAATTTTGGACACTAGTATAGTACAGCGGTTAAGCCAACAAATGAAAGAAAGTGTTTTAAAACCTTTGGGGACCAATCAAAATCAGACCAGTACCAATATCCAGCTTCCTTGCTAAGTTTTTCAATATCACAGCGGTTTTAGATATCTTAAGTAGCACAAGAAAGCACATACTAACCTCCAACTACTTTTTGAATTTTTCCCAGCCAGTATTTTTAACCATGCATCATATATAACAATAGGCACACACACACTCACACACACACACACACACACACACACACACACAAACATTCGTTGACGTCTTAAAAGGGATTTCTTAAAGCCCACACACATACACACACACACACAAACACACACCCAGAAATGAATTTAAATAGAAATGAAATTCCTCAAAGGTTGATTCTTATTGAGTTTCAAACGATGAAGCTAAAATAAATGTATTTAGCGAAATAAAAGTAGTATTATAGACAGCTTTCTGCGGATATGAAGATGAAAAATGATAAGATTAAAAAAGCTAAGAAGACTGGTAGTAATATTATGATTTTTAATTTTATTCGTAGAAAATTTCTTGTTATACATGATTTTTCAGTATGGCTGAGAATCGGTTCTAATCCAGTGGATGTTAATTGGTTTCGAAGCATTCTAAAAAAGAAATTCTTAGCTGTTTTATGGAAAATCTTTTATTTTTTAAATGGCCAAGCAAGGAATGGCATTTTATTTTAAGATATTCACAGGAAGGGAGGAGACTCTGGTACCCAAAGTTTTATGACCTGCCCCTTTGGGTACTTTTATTTGATTAAAGAACTAAAAGTGTTCAAACTTTTCAACTAATAATTTTATAAGTTTGTTTATTATCATTGAGGTACGGGAATAATCTATAAATCATTGTCTTATCCCTTCAGATCCCTGGATTTAAAAAAAAATAATGGATAAATAAAAATACATTTTTGGATAGAATTTTAAAATGGAATTACTGAAAATAGCCTAAAACCATCTAAAGATGAATATTTTTGGCGTTTAGGAGATCTTAGTGAGACAAACAAACATTGCATTATTTTTCCATATTTAAAAATCTTTATATTGTATGAGGTATTCTAAAAAGCCAATCAATAGAATTTTTCATAATATTTTTGAGATATCATCTATTCTTATATGTTATATATTCAGGAATTTAGAATAAGTAATTCGCTTATAAGATCTGCTAAATTAAAACCGGTTCTTAGCCATACTGAAAAATAATAGCATCGTATAAAAGACAATTTGGCCCATCGGGGCTAACAAAACTGGTTTCAAACTTATAATTTTTAAATTTCAATATACGTGGACAATAAGAGATTTAAGTTTTCCGGAATTTTAATGTAGGGAGTAGATTTGAAATCTGCATCAAATTTTAAGGATTTTTTATAAAATTCGTTTTTTGTAAAATTCTTTATCTCAAAGCGAAAATACATTTTAAGTTAATTAATTTTGACCAATAGGATAGGTGGATTTTAAACTACCTGCGCTCTAATTGGTTGAATGATGTACGACATCCAATCAGAGCGCAGATTTTTTAAATCCACCAATCACAGATGCCAAAATTAATTAACTTAATTTGTATTTCCGCTTTTAGATAAAGAATTATACAAAAAACGAATTTTATAAAAAATCCTTAAAATTTGATGCAGATTTCAAATCTACTCCCTACATTACAATTCCGGAAAACTTATATCTCTTAGTGGACAACTTTCCAGGATGCGATAATTGACTATTCCAGTTTTGCTTACAAACCGATTAATAGCCACTGGATTAGAACCGGTTATCAGCCATATTGAAAAATCATGTATAGCATATTATTGTATACTTTAAAAAACACTTTTTTGGAAGATTTAATGGATCCTATATTTGAATTTTATGTATGCTATCAAAATCTTCTATTGTATTTGTAAGCAAAGAAATTCATAGATAAAACCTGGCTTAAACACAACATGTTTTAAATTTTCTTGATTTTATAAAGTTTACATACTATAAAACATTCAAGGATAATATCATCCATAACATCAAAGATCCAAAAAATTACATTGCTCATAAGAACCTCATTTATTGGTCAGCTCGTTCATCCTGTAGAAGGGGAAATGGATTGGGTAAATGGGTTGTACGAATGGTATTGCTATTTTAGCCAGCTATGAGTATCACTTTCTAAGGGTATATGCAAATCTGGTGCAACATCAAAGTTATACTATATCAATTCCTAAACATACGCACTTACTGACAGACTCGCCGACAGACCAAACTAAAAGTAAGCTTCGCTTACAAAATTGTAGCTTGTATTTTTAAAGCCACACCACCGTTAAGCAAAAAGTATGACCATGGGGAAACGTGTAATTTTTATTCATTTAGCCACATCATATTATATGCTTATTCTTTTGATAATGGATGTAGAATATTTGTGGATATTTTGAATAGGCTGCTACACGGAATTCGCTTATTAGTCAGTTCGTTCATCGAGTATGGAGAGGAGGGGGAAAGATAAAATGGGTTGAATGGAGGGTATTGTTATTTTAGCAAGCTACAAGTTTCACTTCATTGGAGAGCATGCTAATTTGGTGTAAGATCCAGGTAATAATAAATCCATTTATATGCTCATTCTTTTGGTGAAGGAACAAGTCTTCTTTTACTTTATAGTTGGTATAATGTCGACATTGAAAAGTATTTACTAGTACTATTTCTTGTAGTCACAAATTACTTTTTTTATTAACACAAAGTCGATATAATGCATAATATTTTTCTAGAGACGTTTTATCTTTTGAGAGTGGAATAACAATTTTAAAAAAGTTATAATCCTGCCCTGGACCTATGAGAAGCTTCACAGTAAAGAAGAACCATATTGGTCTAGCGGTTAATAAGATCTTAAGCAACATACAATAGTCATACAGTCATGCTTTAACTTTTACATAAAACTATATGGAAAGTCACGTCCTAAGCAAAAGCTCAAATTAAAGTTACTTTAGACCTCAACGTCTTAAAGAAAAGCATCGTATTTGAAATTTGTAAATGTAGAAATACATTTGCTATTATTAATTGCGTAATTTTTCACGGTTTTGTAAAAACTTTGGAAGGTCATTTGACATGAAAGACAAAAAGACGACAAGATTTCGCTTGACCAACTTACAAGTTTCTCTTAAGGACACTAGAGGCACTCTAAAAAATATAATGTTTTTTTTACATAAAATTGTTCAACCAACTGTACTGATTTTCTAAATCTTCTGCAACAAAAGCATGCCTGAATTATTGTCAATAAAGAAAAATGACACTTTATAGCTATACTATAATGATTAATTTATAATTTATTGGTATATATAGTTATTAAGTAGTAATTAATTATATTAAAGTTACAGTTTGAAGACAATGGATGATTAATTGATATAAACCCCAATGATGATAAACAAAATTACTTCTTTTGTAGATTAAAATTAATAGGTTTTAAAGTTTGAACACTGCTAGTTTGGAACCAATCATTCAAACTATTATAAAAGTACCCAAAGTAAGAATTTAAAAAACTTTGGGTACTTTTTACAGTGTGGATACAGAGCTACCCAAAGTCATATTGACCATCATGCATGACAATCCTATGGGGGGGAATTCATGCAATCAAGTCAACTTTGGGGACATTTGACAGGTACCCAAAGTTTTTAGAGTGTGGATACTGAACCACCCAAAGTCATATTGACCATCATGCATGACAATCCTTAGGGGAAGAGTTCATGCAATCAAGTAAAATTTGGGGACATTGGACAAGTACCCAAAGTTTTATCACAATGATATCTTACCTTTTGCCTTAAATACTTTAGGTACAATAAATGAATATGGGGGGGGGGGGTGTTTAGGAGGATTTAAGTTTTTTTGTCGGAGTCATATATCTAATAGGGGGGTACCGTACCCCCTTCCCCTTCATCATTTCCTATAAATGTGGAGTCCAGCCGTTTACGAGGTCTTTCTGGACATACAAAAATACAGGCAGACCGACAGACAAACCTCCTTTTACTTTTGTCTAGAAGATACTTAAATAAAGGAACAGACAGACAGACAGAGATTAAATGTAAATGAAAGTGAATGACAGACAGACAGACAGACAAACAGACAGACGGATAGACAGACAGGCCAAATAAAAAGGAAAGTAAAAGGAGAAAATGAAAGAAAGAAAACGAAAGAAAGAGAGAGAGAGTGAATCGTATAAAGCTGAAATATGCAGAGAACGCACTTTTTCAAATTGAATAACAAAAAAGGAAAAATTAGAATAACAAACGGACATTTTTGACTGCATGCCCATTTGAATTTAAATTTTCACTTCAGATGAAAGTTGTGGTGTTTGCACACTTGCGCATCTTTTCAGAATAGGCAGTAACAGAATGCAGGGAAGGGGTGGGACACTGGGCTGTTTATTACACTAGTCCCAAAAGTTTTATGATAAAGTTTTCTTATTAGTTAAAACTTCAGAAACTATTACTGAAGTTTGATTGGTTGGTTCATTAAGTCAAGTATCTAAACATTCCAACAACTAACTGTAATCTACAAAATGGCTAATTTTGTGTATCATCATTTGGGACGTACTTCAATTTATCGTCCATTGTCTTATTCATTTAGATCCCTGAACAGAATGTATATTTATCCGTCTGTAGCCTAAGATCTCAATAACATCTGGTTCACCTTTCGAGTGAAGCATCTTACAGGTCCAGGAAAGGTTTATCACTATTTTCAGTTATGGGACATCTACCTTCGATGCTGTACGTATTGGTGCAAAAAATGGGGACAATTTTTAAATTGATTTGACGGGGCTGTTTATTTACGTCACAAGTGAGGGGAAAGAAAAGGGAAGGAGGAAAGAAACCCCCTAGAAAAGAGATGGGGGTATGACGTCACACGCCAAAACAATTTGAAATTTGTCCCCATTTTTTGCACCAATACGTACAGCATCCTACCTTCCAGAGATAAATACTCCATCAAATATTTGTTGTCCCTCGAAATTTTTTTATCAATAAAATAAAAATCAACGAATTTATTTGGATTATTTAATCATTTTAGGTAAGTTAGAGTATGGTGTTTAAAAGAGATTTGATTATTAATTTATTTAATAGTATTATCTACATTTAACTTCCAAAAGGGTATAATTTTAGATGAATTGATGTACATTGTACATCCCCAATGATGGGGCAGCATCCTAGTTTAGGAGTGGAGATACCCGGTATCATGAAAATTAAACCCCCCCCCGGGGGTATGCATCTATTTTGACACCCGGTATGCATCAATTTTGACCCGGTATATATTAATTTGGTCACCCCAATTTTTTTTTGCTTAAAACAGACAAATGGGTAATGAACAATACATAGTGGGTCAAAAATAAAGCATACAGGGTACAAAATTAAAGATAGGGGGTAAAAAGATAAAGGGTCAAACATATACCCCCCCCCCCCGGTATGCATCAATTTTGACCCGGTATATATTAATTTGGTCACCCCAATTTTTTTTTGCTTAAAACAGACAAATGGGTAATGAACAATGGATAGTGGGTCAAACATAAAGCATACAGGGTATAAAATGAAAGATACGGGGTAAAAAGATAAAGGGTCAAACATATAGCCCCCCCCCCCCCCGATATGCAACAATTTGGACACCCGGTATGTGTCAAAATGGATACCCCCCCCCCCCTTATAATCCTAGTGTCCATTGAGGTCATTCCGCACACAAATTTCCTCTGGACTGAGATTCTTCTTTAACCCCAATTCTATTTCATAAAGGGGAAAGGGTTGAATGATAAGGTGATATTCTATTCATAAAAAGGTATATATTTAGTTAACTGCCACTATCCATATGTTGTTTAGTATAAAACTGACTTTATTGTATAATAAAAAAGTTTTCTAATATGTGTGTGGTGTAGAATATGTCATTTTTTTTACCTAACATTGATGAAAGTTTGTAGGTTTGTGCCTTGTTTTATTTAAAAATTGAGACTCCTAGTGGGAGATTTTGTTACTAATATATAGGGCCTGAAATTTGGCCTGGAATAGCTGAGGCTTCATCCTCAATGGAGTTATGAGATGATTAGACTGCTCAATAAAATGGACCATCTCCTTCCCTTGTCATGTGATGGACACAAAAGAGGCAAGCTATTTGCAATAAAGCAAAGAAATTGGGGTGACCAAATTGATACATACCGGGTCCAAATTGATGCATACGGGGTGTCCAAATTGATGCATACAGGGTGTCAAAATAGATGCATACCGGGGGGGGGGGGGGGGAGGGGGGGTAAATGTTTGACCATCTATCTTAATTTTGTTGGTGTCATAGGAAAATGTTATTATAAAACTTTGGGGACTAGTGTAATAAACAGCCAATTGTCCCTCTCTCTCTCTATTTCTACTGGTGCAATTAATTCTTATATTAAAGTAACAGGATGTCTAACTGTCTTTCTTTTTCTCAGAGAGAGATGAGACAACAGATTGTTTATTACACTTGTCCCCAAAGTTTTTTTTAATAATGTTTATAAGAATTTTGGGGACCTGAGAGAATTTTGTTTGGTTGGTTTATATTAAGTTGAGTTTTCAAAGTTTAAACCACTAATCGTAATCTAAAGAAGGGTTAATTTTGTGAATCATGTACATTAATTTATTTTATATTGTCTTATCCCTTTATATACCTACTTTTTTTCTATGCAAGGATCAGCGGACCAATATGGTTTCTTTAATTCATTGAAGCTTTGGGTTGGTTTTGAGTATTTTTAAAAGCGAAGCTTTTCTATAATTAGGGTTGGTCCGTCCGTCGGTCCGTCTGTCCATCCGTCCGTCACGGATAGCTTTTTTCGTTAATTTAGACATGTTAGAATTGTCCTATTGATTTCAAATTTTGCATGGTGATTCCGTGAGTAGTTAGGTATGATTTAGAAAGCGTAGCAACTCTATAAACATTACCAAAATGTCCGTATGTCCATTTTAAACATGTTGATTTTTTTTACTTTTAAATATCTTTTTCCGTTAATTTAGGCATGTTAGAATTGTCCTATCGATTTCAAATTTTGCATGGTGATTCCTGTAATAGTTAGGTACTAGTTAGAAAGCATAGCAACTCTATAATCATTACCAGAATGTCCGTACGTCCATTTTAAACATGTTAATTTTTTTACATTTTTAACAACAAATTTGTATGTGACCTAATTATCCGATTGGTCTGATTTTTGGTATACTGATTCCTGGAACAACAAAGTACAATATTATAAGCGAAGCAACTCTATAATCAAGTCCTAAAAATGTAAGTATGTCCATAATCATTATCCTGTATCAAGCAGTTTTTCAACAAATTTACTAACAATTTTGCTTTGACTCTTATACATTCGCATTCTGATTATTCAGTTCTGACATTATACAAGTGTTAATGTCCGTTTGTCCTACCGTTTCAGAGCTTCGCTTTTATGGATGTTGTCATCCTTGTTTAAAAACAATTTCTATAAAAGTACCAAAAGTTTTTAAATACAAAAATAAGGGAGTATGTATTTAAAACTTTGGGCACTAGTATAATTAACAGTCCAATATCCCCTCCCTCCCTGTTTATAATACTGATAACCAGTGGACCTATTGGGTTTTTTATTCAATAAAGATTTTTCTCGTATTCATTGGAATCCGGTGGATATGAACCGGTTCTCATCAATACGAAAAAACTATGTCTAGCATCGTATTATATCCAGTTTTCTATGAATATAGAAATGTACAATCATAAGATTAAAACTAGTTTTTTTTAGTTAAAACCAGTTTTTTTAGTTAGTGCCTTCGGCACCACGGGGCTAAAAAACTAGTTTTAATCTTATAATTGTACATTATATATCCGCGGAAAGCCATTTATAATACGATACGAGAAATAACTATGAACAGTATTTTCTTAATTAACAAATCTTTATATAAAAGTAACATAATCAGTGTATATCTGTCTTTGTGTACCGAAGGATCTTGATAACCGCTGAACCGATATCCTTCTCCTTTACAGTGTAGCTTCTCATAGGTCCTGGGAAGGTTCATAACAAAACATAACATAATAACATAATAAAAAAATACACATATCCTCCCCCCCTCCAAAAAAAGATTTTACTTTATCTTTTTAATTTATAATAAACTAGCGACTTCGCCTCTAAGGGCACTTGAGATGGATGGGGAAATTGACCCTCCCCCCGATTTGAATTTTAGTTTTAAAAAGATGAATTTGGAAAATAAAATGTTTTTTTTTAAGAGTGGTGCGTGGTACCCTTACACAAAATAGTTGTAAACCTTCCCAGGACCTATGAGAAGCTACACTGTAAATGAGAACTATAACGGTTCAGTGGTTAGCAAGATCCTTCGGTACACCTAGACACACACAAATCCTTACTTTTTATATAAATAAGAAATGATTATCTAAATTCTTTAATTTAAAAAAACAAATTGGTCCACCGGTTATCATGATTTTGTATATCCGTATCATAAACAGGGAGGGAGGGGACATTGGACTGTAAATTAAACTGGTGCCCAAAGTTTTAGATACATACTCCTTTATTTATGTGCTCAAAAAACTTTTATTAGACGAAGCCCAATCTTTCCTACTTTCGATTCCTATGACGTCATGAAAATGAGGGAGATGAGAGGAGAAGTGGGAAAGAAAACCCTTAAAAAGAGGTGGATAATCTCTCATTTTTATGACGTCACAGGAATCAAAAGTAGGACAGATTGGGCTTTGTCCTTTTTATTATATTCTAATTGGTTGGTTAGCAGTAATGAAACACATATTTCAACCAAAAGGGATCATTTTGTTTATTATTATAAGGGATGTACATCAATTTTTCTTATACTAGCGGCCACGCCCCTAGAGGCCTCTCCCCCAAAATAGTTAAAAACCTTCCCGGGACCTATGAGTAGCGGCCCTGTTAAGGAGAACCCGATCGGTTCAGCAAGATCCTTTGGTACAGACAGACAAACAAACAAACAGACATCCTCTTTATGATAAGGTTTATCTAATCCCTTTAAATAAAAGTAAAATAATTTTATTTCAATATCAAATATCGGGACTTTGGTACCCAAAATTATATAACAAGGTTAGTAAAAAACTTTGGGTACTCTTGTTAAATTTTCATTGGTTGATTCTTTTAAGTATCTGATATTAGTGTCTAAACTAACCAACCAATAATTTACATCTACAGAAGATATTATTTTTGTCTATCATCAATGGGTACGTACACCAATTTACTGTCCAAAGTTTTAAATCCCGGACTTTGGACTCTAAATTATACTGGTACCCAAAATTATATAACAAAAAACTTTGAGTACTCTTAAATTATTAATGGTTATCCAAATTTTTCACCCAATAATTTTCATCTACAAGGGGTAATTTTGTCTTTCATCAATGGGTACGAACATCAATTTAACGGCCATTGTCTTATCCCTTTAGATCCATTAGTAAATCTTTATCATATACACACATACATAGACACACACACACACGCACACTCACACACACACACACAAACACACACACACACAAACAATCTTTATCAAATATCTTTATTTAATAAACAAAATTAAAAACAAGGATGTCAACATCCATAAGTGGCAAAGCACAAAAATCTTTTTTTTGACGGGTGGTGATGTAAAAAATCAGGATAGGGAGGGGGGGATACCAGGTATGTCCACTCCTAAACTAGGATTATCCCTTTCTTTTTTTTACAAGTTTAAATACAATTCTTTTAACTTTTTTATAGGAAACTTTTATATATTTCTATAAAATCCAGTATTTAGAGTAAGTCCTGTATGAGACTAGGTGTAAAGATATCAGTTATAAAACTTTGGGTACCAGGTGTAGTTTACAGTGAAATGTTTACTAATGGTTATAAAACTTTGGGTACCAAGTGTAATATACAGTCCAATGTTTACAAATTGTTATAATACTTTGGGTACCCAATGTAATTTAAAGTTCAATGTTTACTAATGGTTATAAAACTTTGGGTACCAAATATAACTTACAGTCCAATGGTTACTAATGGTTATAAAAGTTTGGGTACCAATTAGTCCTGTTAATATAATTAGCCTTATTCATTACAGGTTTATTAATTGAGAGAAAATTGTCTGTAATATGATGCATTTCAGTATGGCTGAGAACCGATTCTAATCTAGCGGATATTTATCGGTTGCGAAGCCATTTTTAACGTTAACTTTTCTTGCAAAAAAAACACTTAAAATATAGATAGGAGTCTGAAATTTTTTTGTGTAGATTCCTTAAACAAATTAGAATCGCCGCTCTTTTATGCTTTGTGCTCGATTTTTAACTTTAAAACCCTTTAATTATGCGATGTTTGTCCGTAGGTTATTTACGTTTAAATTTCGTATCAATTAAATTTCAACAAAATTAACGTTAACTTTTTTTGCAAAAAAAAACAATTAAAATAAAGATAGGAGTCTGAAAATTTTTGTGTAGATTCCTCAAACAAATGAAAATCACCGCTATGTTATGCTTTGTGCTCGATTTTTAACTTTAAAATCCTTTAATTATGCGATGTTTGTTCGTAGGTACTAAATGACACTAAAAATATCTCCTCAAATCACGATCCCCCTTTGAATGGCCCTAACTCGGTAGTTTTTCATCGTAAATCAATGAAATTTTAAACATAGTTAGTTTAAGTAGTTTCTAGTACACACAAAAAATTTTATTAATATCGAAGCAATACGAAAAAAGTTATCGCTTTCGTAAAAAAGGCACTAAAAACGATAAGAAAACAGCATTATAAACTCTCTCAAAACTGGTTTTTATCTGTACCTATTAAATTAGCTTAAAAATAGCATTAAATTTGACGATTTTAACGCGTTAAAACAACGTTGAAAACAGCAAAAAAGGCAGTTATTCTATAGCCATTACATTACTTTAAAAGTATAGTCAAAAAAATTTTAAAAATCAGGTTTTTTTATTCACCTATTGGTCTGTATTAATTCTCTATCTAGGGACTTACATCTATTGGGAGTAAAATCAAGAAAAAGTTAAAATATTTGTTTAGTTTAAAAATTCACACATAGATGTCTCCAAGTTTTAAGGAAACTTAGACTTGCCAAATTACAATATGACCATACAGGCATTAAAAACACATAACAAACACTAATAAACAAAGGCCAAACTATTTTATCCTATACTTTTATCATTTTAATCATCTTTTATATGTGATCAGAGCCTCCTGCTACTTCTATTTAGTACTTAAAAAGGTATTAACCACTCCTAACCAACCCTTTCCCCTCTTTGAAAAAGAATTGGGGTTAAAGATGATTATAAGTCTAGAGGAAATTCGCGCGAGAAATGACCTCAATAGACTTGACCCCCCCCCCCCCTGTATGTGTTGATTTAGACACCCGGTATATGTCTAAACGGACACCCCCCTACATATTGATGGGGGGTGTCCATTTTGACATTTACCGGGGGTCAAAAATGATGCATACGGGGGGTATCCATTTTGATACACACCGGGTGTCAAAATAGATGCATACCCCCGGGGGGGGGTTTAATTTTCATGATACCGGGTATGTCCACTCCTAAACTAGGATTATCCCGATGGGGGCAGCATCCTAGTTTAGGAGTGGAGATACCCGGTATCATGAAAATTAAACCCCCCCCCGGGGGTATGCATCTATTTTGACACCCGGTATGCATCAATTTTGACCCGGTATATATTAATTTGGTCACCCCAATTTTTTTTTGCTTAAAACAGACAAATGGGTAATGAACAATACATAGTGGGTCAAAAATAAAGCATACAGGGTACAAAATTAAAGATAGGGGGTAAAAAGATAAAGGGTCAAACATATACCCCCCCCCCCCGGTATGCATCAATTTTGACCCGGTATATATTAATTTGGTCACCCCAATTTTTTTTTGCTTAAAACAGACAAATGGGTAATGAACAATGGATAGTGGGTCAAACATAAAGCATACAGGGTATAAAATGAAAGATACGGGGTAAAAAGATAAAGGGTCAAACATATAGCCCCCCCCCCCCCCCCGATATGCAACAATTTGGACACCCGGTATGTGTCAAAATGGATACCCCCCCCCCCTTATAATCCTAGTGTCCATTGAGGTCATTCCGCACACAAATTTCCTCTGGACTGAGATTCTTCTTTAACCCCAATTCTATTTCATAAAGGGGAAAGGGTTGAATGATAAGGTGATATTCTATTCATAAAAAGGTATATATTTAGTTAACTGCCACTATCCATATGTTGTTTAGTATAAAACTGACTTTATTGTATAATAAAAAAGTTTTCTAATATGTGTGTGGTGTAGAATATGTCATTTTTTTTACCTAACATTGATGAAAGTTTGTAGGTTTGTGCCTTGTTTTATTTAAAAATTGAGACTCCTAGTGGGAGATTTTGTTACTAATATATAGGGCCTGAAATTTGGCCTGGAATAGCTGAGGCTTCATCCTCAATGGAGTTATGAGATGATTAGACTGCTCAATAAAATGGACCATCTCCTTCCCTTGTCATGTGATGGACACAAAAGAGGCAAGCTATTTGCAATAAAGCAAAGAAATTGGGGTGACCAAATTGATACATACCGGGTCCAAATTGATGCATACGGGGTGTCCAAATTGATGCATACAGGGTGTCAAAATAGATGCATACCGGGGGGGGGGGGGGGGAGGGGGGGTAAATGTTTGACCATCTATCTTAATTTTGTTGGTGTCATAGGAAAATGTTATTATAAAACTTTGGGGACTAGTGTAATAAACAGCCAATTGTCCCTCTCTCTCTCTATTTCTACTGGTGCAATTAATTCTTATATTAAAGTAACAGGATGTCTAACTGTCTTTCTTTTTCTCAGAGAGAGATGAGACAACAGATTGTTTATTACACTTGTCCCCAAAGTTTTTTTTAATAATGTTTATAAGAATTTTGGGGACCTGAGAGAATTTTGTTTGGTTGGTTTATATTAAGTTGAGTTTTCAAAGTTTAAACCACTAATCGTAATCTAAAGAAGGGTTAATTTTGTGAATCATGTACATTAATTTATTTTATATTGTCTTATCCCTTTATATACCTACTTTTTTTCTATGCAAGGATCAGCGGACCAATATGGTTTCTTTAATTCATTGAAGCTTTGGGTTGGTTTTGAGTATTTTTAAAAGCGAAGCTTTTCTATAATTAGGGTTGGTCCGTCCGTCGGTCCGTCTGTCCATCCGTCCGTCACGGATAGCTTTTTTCGTTAATTTAGACATGTTAGAATTGTCCTATTGATTTCAAATTTTGCATGGTGATTCCGTGAGTAGTTAGGTATGATTTAGAAAGCGTAGCAACTCTATAAACATTACCAAAATGTCCGTATGTCCATTTTAAACATGTTGATTTTTTTTACTTTTAAATATCTTTTTCCGTTAATTTAGGCATGTTAGAATTGTCCTATCGATTTCAAATTTTGCATGGTGATTCCTGTAATAGTTAGGTACTAGTTAGAAAGCATAGCAACTCTATAATCATTACCAGAATGTCCGTACGTCCATTTTAAACATGTTAATTTTTTTACATTTTTAACAACAAATTTGTATGTGACCTAATTATCCGATTGGTCTGATTTTTGGTATACTGATTCCTGGAACAACAAAGTACAATATTATAAGCGAAGCAACTCTATAATCAAGTCCTAAAAATGTAAGTATGTCCATAATCATTATCCTGTATCAAGCAGTTTTTCAACAAATTTACTAACAATTTTGCTTTGACTCTTATACATTCGCATTCTGATTATTCAGTTCTGACATTATACAAGTGTTAATGTCCGTTTGTCCTACCGTTTCAGAGCTTCGCTTTTATGGATGTTGTCATCCTTGTTTAAAAACAATTTCTATAAAAGTACCAAAAGTTTTTAAATACAAAAATAAGGGAGTATGTATTTAAAACTTTGGGCACTAGTATAATTAACAGTCCAATATCCCCTCCCTCCCTGTTTATAATACTGATAACCAGTGGACCTATTGGGTTTTTTATTCAATAAAGATTTTTCTCGTATTCATTGGAATCCGGTGGATATGAACCGGTTCTCATCAATACGAAAAAACTATGTCTAGCATCGTATTATATCCAGTTTTCTATGAATATAGAAATGTACAATCATAAGATTAAAACTAGTTTTTTTTAGTTAAAACCAGTTTTTTTAGTTAGTGCCTTCGGCACCACGGGGCTAAAAAACTAGTTTTAATCTTATAATTGTACATTATATATCCGCGGAAAGCCATTTATAATACGATACGAGAAATAACTATGAACAGTATTTTCTTAATTAACAAATCTTTATATAAAAGTAACATAATCAGTGTATATCTGTCTTTGTGTACCGAAGGATCTTGATAACCGCTGAACCGATATCCTTCTCCTTTACAGTGTAGCTTCTCATAGGTCCTGGGAAGGTTCATAACAAAACATAACATAATAACATAATAAAAAAATACACATATCCTCCCCCCCTCCAAAAAAAGATTTTACTTTATCTTTTTAATTTATAATAAACTAGCGACTTCGCCTCTAAGGGCACTTGAGATGGATGGGGAAATTGACCCTCCCCCCGATTTGAATTTTAGTTTTAAAAAGATGAATTTGGAAAATAAAATGTTTTTTTTTAAGAGTGGTGCGTGGTACCCTTACACAAAATAGTTGTAAACCTTCCCAGGACCTATGAGAAGCTACACTGTAAATGAGAACTATAACGGTTCAGTGGTTAGCAAGATCCTTCGGTACACCTAGACACACACAAATCCTTACTTTTTATATAAATAAGAAATGATTATCTAAATTCTTTAATTTAAAAAAACAAATTGGTCCACCGGTTATCATGATTTTGTATATCCGTATCATAAACAGGGAGGGAGGGGACATTGGACTGTAAATTAAACTGGTGCCCAAAGTTTTAGATACATACTCCTTTATTTATGTGCTCAAAAAACTTTTATTAGACGAAGCCCAATCTTTCCTACTTTCGATTCCTATGACGTCATGAAAATGAGGGAGATGAGAGGAGAAGTGGGAAAGAAAACCCTTAAAAAGAGGTGGATAATCTCTCATTTTTATGACGTCACAGGAATCAAAAGTAGGACAGATTGGGCTTTGTCCTTTTTATTATATTCTAATTGGTTGGTTAGCAGTAATGAAACACATATTTCAACCAAAAGGGATCATTTTGTTTATTATTATAAGGGATGTACATCAATTTTTCTTATACTAGCGGCCACGCCCCTAGAGGCCTCTCCCCCAAAATAGTTAAAAACCTTCCCGGGACCTATGAGTAGCGGCCCTGTTAAGGAGAACCCGATCGGTTCAGCAAGATCCTTTGGTACAGACAGACAAACAAACAAACAGACATCCTCTTTATGATAAGGTTTATCTAATCCCTTTAAATAAAAGTAAAATAATTTTATTTCAATATCAAATATCGGGACTTTGGTACCCAAAATTATATAACAAGGTTAGTAAAAAACTTTGGGTACTCTTGTTAAATTTTCATTGGTTGATTCTTTTAAGTATCTGATATTAGTGTCTAAACTAACCAACCAATAATTTACATCTACAGAAGATATTATTTTTGTCTATCATCAATGGGTACGTACACCAATTTACTGTCCAAAGTTTTAAATCCCGGACTTTGGACTCTAAATTATACTGGTACCCAAAATTATATAACAAAAAACTTTGAGTACTCTTAAATTATTAATGGTTATCCAAATTTTTCACCCAATAATTTTCATCTACAAGGGGTAATTTTGTCTTTCATCAATGGGTACGAACATCAATTTAACGGCCATTGTCTTATCCCTTTAGATCCATTAGTAAATCTTTATCATATACACACATACATAGACACACACACACACGCACACTCACACACACACACACAAACACACACACACACAAACAATCTTTATCAAATATCTTTATTTAATAAACAAAATTAAAAACAAGGATGTCAACATCCATAAGTGGCAAAGCACAAAAATCTTTTTTTTGACGGGTGGTGATGTAAAAAATCAGGATAGGGAGGGGGGGATACCAGGTATGTCCACTCCTAAACTAGGATTATCCCTTTCTTTTTTTTACAAGTTTAAATACAATTCTTTTAACTTTTTTATAGGAAACTTTTATATATTTCTATAAAATCCAGTATTTAGAGTAAGTCCTGTATGAGACTAGGTGTAAAGATATCAGTTATAAAACTTTGGGTACCAGGTGTAGTTTACAGTGAAATGTTTACTAATGGTTATAAAACTTTGGGTACCAAGTGTAATATACAGTCCAATGTTTACAAATTGTTATAATACTTTGGGTACCCAATGTAATTTAAAGTTCAATGTTTACTAATGGTTATAAAACTTTGGGTACCAAATATAACTTACAGTCCAATGGTTACTAATGGTTATAAAAGTTTGGGTACCAATTAGTCCTGTTAATATAATTAGCCTTATTCATTACAGGTTTATTAATTGAGAGAAAATTGTCTGTAATATGATGCATTTCAGTATGGCTGAGAACCGATTCTAATCTAGCGGATATTTATCGGTTGCGAAGCCATTTTTAACGTTAACTTTTCTTGCAAAAAAAACACTTAAAATATAGATAGGAGTCTGAAATTTTTTTGTGTAGATTCCTTAAACAAATTAGAATCGCCGCTCTTTTATGCTTTGTGCTCGATTTTTAACTTTAAAACCCTTTAATTATGCGATGTTTGTCCGTAGGTTATTTACGTTTAAATTTCGTATCAATTAAATTTCAACAAAATTAACGTTAACTTTTTTTGCAAAAAAAAACAATTAAAATAAAGATAGGAGTCTGAAAATTTTTGTGTAGATTCCTCAAACAAATGAAAATCACCGCTATGTTATGCTTTGTGCTCGATTTTTAACTTTAAAATCCTTTAATTATGCGATGTTTGTTCGTAGGTACTAAATGACACTAAAAATATCTCCTCAAATCACGATCCCCCTTTGAATGGCCCTAACTCGGTAGTTTTTCATCGTAAATCAATGAAATTTTAAACATAGTTAGTTTAAGTAGTTTCTAGTACACACAAAAAATTTTATTAATATCGAAGCAATACGAAAAAAGTTATCGCTTTCGTAAAAAAGGCACTAAAAACGATAAGAAAACAGCATTATAAACTCTCTCAAAACTGGTTTTTATCTGTACCTATTAAATTAGCTTAAAAATAGCATTAAATTTGACGATTTTAACGCGTTAAAACAACGTTGAAAACAGCAAAAAAGGCAGTTATTCTATAGCCATTACATTACTTTAAAAGTATAGTCAAAAAAATTTTAAAAATCAGGTTTTTTTATTCACCTATTGGTCTGTATTAATTCTCTATCTAGGGACTTACATCTATTGGGAGTAAAATCAAGAAAAAGTTAAAATATTTGTTTAGTTTAAAAATTCACACATAGATGTCTCCAAGTTTTAAGGAAACTTAGACTTGCCAAATTACAATATGACCATACAGGCATTAAAAACACATAACAAACACTAATAAACAAAGGCCAAACTATTTTATCCTATACTTTTATCATTTTAATCATCTTTTATATGTGATCAGAGCCTCCTGCTACTTCTATTTAGTACTTAAAAAGGTATTAACCACTCCTAACCAACCCTTTCCCCTCTTTGAAAAAGAATTGGGGTTAAAGATGATTATAAGTCTAGAGGAAATTCGCGCGAGAAATGACCTCAATAGACTTGACCCCCCCCCCCTGTATGTGTTGATTTAGACACCCGGTATATGTCTAAACGGACACCCCCCTACATATTGATGGGGGGTGTCCATTTTGACATTTACCGGGGGTCAAAAATGATGCATACGGGGGGTATCCATTTTGATACACACCGGGTGTCAAAATAGATGCATACCCCCGGGGGGGGGTTTAATTTTCATGATACCGGGTATGTCCACTCCTAAACTAGGATTATCCCCGCATATGCATATGCACAATAGCGGGAAAACATGTCCGCCGATAAAAATGACCATCCGTACAAAAAATATAATTTTCAGTGATTGGGACTTTTTCCCCCCGAAAACAGATATTTTTGATATGAGGGAAAAATATTGATGTTATTTTAAAAATCCTTATAGACAAAGAACCAAGGTTTTTCACACTAAATGGATTAAGTTCTACAATATTTTGAAGCTTCACATTGGTTCATGGGTTGTTCTTGGGCTGTCTTACCTTTATTTAAAATCCAGAGATGGTTTTGAGCTATTTTTCTGTCCCCTATCTGCCCTTTCGAATACAGAATCCTTAGATGATAGGGGCATAGTCGCTACTGTGAAATAAAGTATCATTGTATCCTGTCCCTCATGAAAAACTAAATAGATTGAGTTCTACATTTTAGGGAAGCTTTATATTGGTTTCTGGGTTGGTTTTAGGCTGTTTCATCATTAAATATACTTCTAGGAATATGTTTTAGGTATGCCACTGCTAGTATAATATATTATTGGCGAAAAAGTTAGCAGCAAATAAAATATTCTTCAGAAACTTTATCTCCACACATAATGGGTATTTGGAAAGCTGGCATAGAATTTGGACTATTTCTATTCTTTCTCATATACAATGTCCTACTGTGACACAATAGAGTTAGTTTTAGAGTATCTGTAAACCTTATTTTCCAAGCAAAAAGTTTCATAGTATTATATATCGATAAAAATAGTCTTCGCATATCGACAGTATGTCAGCGATGCCCGCTTTAATATTAATGTCATAAATTACTGTACATAATACTGATATAAAAGTAACAGGATGTCCATCTGTCTATCTGTCTGTCTATTTGTAACAAAGGATCTTGCTATCCACTGAACCGACATGGTTCTCCTTAACAATGTAGCTTCTTAGGGGAGATTTATAACTAGTTTGGGGGAGGGTACCACCACCCTCCTAAGAGAAATCGCCTTTAGAAAAAAATAAACCTTTCTTTTTTTTAAATAAAATGAATATAACGGGGCGTTCGACTCACCCCCCCCCCCCCCTTCCATCTAGATGCTTTTATGGGCGTAACCAAAAATTAAAATTAAAGTGTAAAAAACTTGTTCTAGGGAATCTAAAACTCATGGCCCTGAAAAACTTGGGCTAAACACTACATTCTATTATGTAAGTTATACAGATTAAATCTTATCTAGGGAGGGAGGGGACATTGTAATAAAAAACTCTGACATACACAAAGTTACTTTCAATTTCACTTGGGCTAAACACTACATTCTATTATGTAAGTTATACAGATTAAATCTTATCTAGGGAGGGAGGGGACATTGGTTTGAAAACTCTGACATACACAAAGTTACTTTCAATTTCACTTGGGCTAAACACTACATTCTATTATGTAATTTATACAGATTAAATCTTATCTAGGGAGGGAGGGGACATTGTAATAAAAAACTCTGACATACCTAAAGTTACTTTCAATTTTACTTGGGCTAAACACTACATTCTATTATGTAAGTTATACAGATTAAATCTTATCTAGGGAGGGAGGGGACATTGTTTTGAAAAAGTCTAACATACCCAAAGTAACTTTCAATTTCACTTGGGGCTAAACACTACATTCTGTTGAAGACGAAGAAAGTACCTAAAAAAATCAGCATGTTATGTCATAAAAACGAGGGACTATCCATCTCTTTTTTAGGGATTTTCTTTCCCACTCCTCCTTTCCTCATCCCTCATTTGTATGACGTCATTGACGGACTTTCTTCGTCTTCCATCTTATTTTGTAAGTTATACAGATTTAATCTTAAACTTATCTTATCTAGGGAGGGAGGAGACATTGTATTGTAAATTTTAACAGATTTTTATAACTATATTATTTTTCTAGTTTCTTCAAAACTTTGGACACTTTTATTAAATTTTGATTAGTAGTGTCTAAACTTTTCAACCAATAATATTAATCTATAGCAGGGATAATTTTGTTTATCATTATTAACAAGTTATACAATTTATCGTATATTGTCTTATCCCTTAAGATCACTGAAGTAATATCATAATAATTTGAAATCGTATAATTTCTTCATTATAAGACAACTAAAATAAATAAATCTTTGAAAAGAAAACGTTAGATTCTTAATGCTTTAATTTCTGAAAGAGGTATTCTTTAGAATTTTATTAGTATGCTTTAGAACTTTATATACTTAGAAATATAGGAATAAATTAATATTTATACTACTTGTACTAATAAATCATATTTGATTAATTAAAAACTCATTTTAACAAGGATAAACTTAGTAAAAGTTAATATAGCTAAATAATTAAGAAGTAGCATAAATGCTCGAAAAATACTTATTTTGCGCGTGTTTTCTTCAGTAAAGCTTTTTCTGTGCATCATCGGATCTTGGCTATTCCAGATTATTTATAGGCCTTCTTATGCTACCTAACACGGTGTTCGGGCATGCCATGTACGTTCAGCCATTTGGCAGCTAGCAGCCTTTAAAGTTTATAGATTTTTGGAACAAATTACAGTACTGGCTACAAATTTTTAAGAGTACCAGGTTAGTTATAGAGTAGCTTTCCTAAAGAGAAAGCTTTAGATTTTACTGATTGTTTAGTAGGATGAATTGGTTTTATGAAAAGAAAAATTTGTTAAAAACTTAACGTTAATGGGCAAGATGTTGCTTAGATTATATTGTTAATATAATATATAAAATAGTTTAGAACCCGTCTTAGGATGCGTGGTTTAGTTCTTACTTAAGCTTACTTATACCTTAATTATCTTACTTAGACTAAAAAGAAACCTCAAAGTTCACTCTAAAAAAATACATTTTTTTTAAAGCAAGACTTTTCTCAGGGTGGGAGGGGACATTAAGCTGTTTATTACACTTGTCCCCGAAACGTTTCTTATTCGTTGGCTTAGCAACATTCGGGACTTTTATTGAATTTTGATTTGTTGATTCATTTTGTATAGTGTCTAAATATTTCAACAAAAAATTGTAATCGACAGAAGGGGTAATTGTGTGTCATTATTGATTTTAAGCATTCTTTATTTTACAAGAAATTTTAAGAGTGTATTAATCTAGCAAAAAAATTAGTTTGAAAGCCGGAAACCAAAAAGATTTAATTACAAGTAACAACATAATACATTATTTGTGTCCAGGGATCTAAAGGGATAAGACAATGGTCGTTAAATTGGTGTAGATCCCAAATGATGACAGACAAAATTACCCCTTTTGTTGATTACAATTAGTAGTTGGAACGGTTGAACATTTAAAATAATAAACCAATCAATAGAAAGTCCCCAAAGTTTATAATCAAACGATTAAAAATCGTTAATATAATACTTTGGGGACTAATAAACAGCCCAATGTCCCCTCCCTCTCTGATTTGTGAGTGTGGTGTGTGTGTGGGCGTATGTGTGTGTTTATGTGTTTGTGTATGTGTATGTGTATGTGTGTGTGTTTTGTTTGAAATAAATGTTTGTGTTGATTTAAATATTTGATAATAATCTATTAATTAGACCTTTTATATTGATTTTATATCTATAGATTCATCTAGTAGTTCTAGTTTGTACTGCCCAATCCGCTTTCATAAATGTCCCCAAAGTTTTTAATAAGAAAAACTAAAGTATTTTTTTTATAAAACTTTGAGTACCTATACAAATAACAGTCTTTGGGTAAAAAAACTTTGGGTACTTCCAAACTAGTGTGTCCAAATTTTTCAACCAATAACTTTGATATACACAAGGGATAATTTTGATAATCATCATTGGGAATATATATATATATATCTTCGTTATCTTATCCCTTGTAAATACTGCAGTAGGCAGCTTAACTAGTTTATTTTTAAGTAATTTTAGATACTTAAGATATGTTAAACGGCTTTACAACTTTATGGTTGATTATAATAGATGAATTGTTGTACGTAAAAACTACCGAAGTAATAATTCACATCAAATTAAATATGCACCCATACAAAACATTTATTTTGTACAGGGTGTCCCCAAAAAACAGTAATTAAATCATCGCCTACTATTCTATTATATAAAGAAATAAGCTTTTTTGTCTGGAGCTTAAGATTTCGATAATTACTGAACCAATTGAATTCTTCTTTTTATGGAAGCTCCTTAAAAGTCCCTGGGTGCTTTTAGGCTAACTAATTTAAATATCTAAGTTTGGTTTCAGGCTAGTTTCCCGATTTCAATACTTACTCCTACGAATACATTGCTACTAAATGCTAGAAGCGCAGCTTCTAGTTACGAAAGTAAATTCTTGAAAATACATAAAGTCGAAAATCAGTAAACTTTTATGTTGTAATGTAAAAATACCTTATTTGATAATTAGTTAGATAGGGGGGGGGGGGGAAGTTGAAGAATAAAGCCCCTAAATATTGAGGGGGGAATGTGGTTGAGAAGATAAAAAGCCACCGTTTTCTCACAACAAATATCTTCTGCTTTATACAACAAACAGAGTATCTGTACTTAAAGCTTAGAAATCAAAAAAATCTAGTTAATATGCCAAAAAAATAGTGTATAAAAATCAATCTTTAGTTAGATTTATGACTTAATTTGAATTAAATTTTTCCCCAATATTGTATAAGTGAGCCTCTATACCTCATGTTAATAAAAATGGGGGAAAAGAAAGGCTGTAAATCAATTAAACCAGCATTATAATATAGACAGTTTTCCGCGGATATTAAATCAAAAAACATAATATAAAAATGATTTTAATCTAATGATTTTTCATTTTAATATTCGTGGAAAATTGTCTGTAATACGATGATTTACATGATTTTTCACTATGGCTGAGAAACGGTTCTGAGCCAGCGAATAATAATTTTCTTCGAAGCCTTACTAGAATATTGTTTTCTAAACTTTGAAAACAAAAGCCCTGCTTGAAACATGAAATATTTGCTGTTCTTGACCAATTTTGTTGCCAAAAGAGCGAAGCTTCTCCGTAAGCCATTTAATCATTCGTAGGATTGATGTCTTGGGAACTTTTATTGAATCTTGATAACGTTGTAAATACTACAAGTATACAAACTTTGCCACCAATAAATTAAATTGACAGCAATTGTAATCATCATTGGGGACGTACATCAACTTATCACCATATTCTTATCTGTGCTAGCTAGTGAGTAACATCATAATTGATATAAAATTCACGTGGATATATTGACAGGGCAAAATCTATTGTGAATTTAGCATGTTACAGGACCTCATTTATTGGACAGTTCGTTCATCTAATAGGAGGGGAGGGGATAAAGAAGTTTAACTGAGACACAACCCATCTGTCCCGATTTTGTATCACTTTGAAAAGTGCGATTCCAGTTACGTCATATACGTTTCGGGAAAGAAAAAGGGAAGGGGGGAAGAAAATCTCTTCAAAAGAGATGGGTGAAAAGGAAAGAGATTTCCTTCCCCCCCTTCCCTTTTTATATGACGTCACAGGAATCGCACTTTTCAAAAGTGATACAAAATCGGGACAGATTGGGTTGTGTCTTAACTGAGGGTATCGTTATTTTAGCCAGCTGCAAACATCACTTTGTCAAATTCTGGTTCAACATCCAAGAAATAATATATCCAATGCCATAATCTGATGAAATTAATGAACAAAAAATCCTTTGATTAACTAATAAGTTAAGATCACGAATAAATAAAACGGTTTCCGAGATTTTAATTGGAGAATTATTCTGTTTAATTGTGTAATAGTTGCATCCTAGCATCTAATAAGTGGTAAAATAGACTAAAACCATCCAAAAAACCGATGTAAAGATTCCCTAAAAAAACTTACTACTTTACAGGATACTATTTTAAAATATTTTAATTACTAAAACTTATTTTTTTGTTAAAATTGTCCCTTTTCTGATAAATATTTCATGTTGTAAAAATACATCTTTATTATCTCATATAAACAAAGATTTTGAAACAAATTAGCGATAAATTTAATAAAAGGATATAATATTGTTAAAGGGGTCCCCAAAGTTTTATAATAACGTTCACTCATTCTTGGGGACTTTGATTTTATTCGCGAAGTACAAAATAACAAATTCCATATTTTTAATCTTAGTAAGGACTAATTTTGTTTATAATAAATAGGGAAAAATAAGACAATAAACATATATCCATTACTATTACATCTAATGTTAAATGCTTAGTATTCCTAATTATTGTAATATTTCATTGAGTTATTATAAAACGCAATATTAACTAAGCACGATAATAGTCAGAGATGAGGGGACATTGGGCTGTTTATTACACTAGTCCACAAAGTTTTATCATAACGTTTCTTATTAGTTTGCTTAACAACTTTAGGGACTTTTATTGAATTTTAATTGGTTAGTTAATTAAGTTGAGAGTTCAAATGTTTCATCCACTAATCTTCAGAAGGAGGGGAAATTGTGTTTCATCATTGGGAATGTAAATCAATTTATCGGCCATTGTCTTATCCCTCTAGATTCCTGATGAGTTCACAAGAATTATCAGGCTTTTGATGGCAAAATTATCATATTCATATAAAAGTAACAGTATGTGTGTCTGTTTAACTGTCTGGTATACTTTTTAGTATTTTTTAATAATCTTTTCTCGTATTCATTTGAATCCGGTGGATAGGAACCGGTTCTCATGAATACGAAAAAACTATGTCTAGCCTTCGGCACTTCGGGGCTAAGAAAACTGGTTTTAATCTTATAATTGCACATTCTATATCCGCGGAAAGCCGTTTATAATACGATGCTAGAAATAACTATCAATTGCTTATAAAAGAAATTTATCTTACATGTACTCCAGGACTAAAACTTTAATACATGTTTTGCGCCATTTTTTATCAGACATATTAACGTATAAGAAATAAAGTTTAATGTTTCTATCATATAACAGGGATCTGAGGGATAAGACAATGAACGATAAATTAATCAAAATCTCCTCTGATATAAAGTAAAATGATTAAAATTGGTTAAAAGGTTTGAAACCAACCAATCAAAATTTAATTAAAGTACCCAAAGTTGTTAAGCCAACGAGTAAGACTTTAAAACTATGGGTAACAGTACAATTTACAGTTCAATGTCCCCTCCCTCCCTGGGTATAATGTTTCTATCATATAGGGATTAAATGGTTTCTTTGTCATATGATTTAAATAGGCTTTCTAACAAGAACGATTACTATAGTAAAACTAAAAAGCGCAGCTATTAAGTCATAATGTTGATAAAATTTCGGTATAATTTTGAAAGGAGGGGGGCATGAGATTGTTAATTATTATGGCACCCAAAGTTTTATAAACACATTATGTCATTCTTTGGTTGAAAACTTGATTGAAAACTTTTGATACTTTTATTAAACCTTGATTGGTTTGTTCAAACTAGTAGTGTCCAAACTTTTCAATTTTGTTTATCGTCATTTGAAATGTCTTATCCCAATAAAAAGCCAATCAAACCCTTTGATTACACAGTTTTGGTTTTATAGTTCCAAGGCATTCCAACAGCATTTACTTTTAAAACATTATAACTGACAAAGTAGCAATGAGATTTTTTTTATGTCTTTGATTATGATTTGGATTGGAATTCGTTCTTTAAAAGACAGAAATACGTTAACAGACGAATATTTTACATGGATTATAGAGTAGATTTTCTGAACTACTAACTTAATCTTTTCAAATGGTTGTTTTTGTTTTAAATCAGCTTTTTGTGCGTCCAAGAATATTCTATACATCTATCTATCTAAATACTTTGCTTTTTAAAGGAGTTTATACAAAACCAAAAAATATTTTAGCAAAATTGTGTATTATGTTCACGATGAGACCTTGTTCTTTAAAACATACTAGTACCCAAGGTTTTTATTAAACCATATTAAATCGTGATTGGCTGGTTCAAACTGGCAGTGTTCTATGTCTTACACCTGACATAGCAGCAGTAAGTTACCTATAGTATAATTACACATTAAGTTAATGCTATTCTCATAATGAAATCATTAAATGAACACTTTTAATGATGGTTTTAATCGTATATCTTTTCCTTTAATGATTATTTAAGTCTTTTGCAATTGTTTAAAATGCTTAAATTCAATTCGTGAAAGCAAAGATAATTTTTAACTGCTGATGGCTTCGCCGCAGATAAATAGTGAAGGATGTCCAAAGACATATAATAAATAGGCTAAAACTTTGCCTGGACCTTAATCTAAACTTCCCTTAAAATCTGTAAGGAAGTATAAATGGATTTATTTATAATTGGTTCTTACACCAGATTTTAATAGACTCAATAAAGTGGAACTTGTAGCTGGCTAAAGTATTTCCCTCCCCTTTTATTGGATGAATGTTTTTACCAATAAATGATGTTCATGTTAGCAACCTAAATTGATGACATTTGTCATATTATCAGCCTATATTCCATATTCTTTAAATTATGTGTAATAAAAATCGTCTGAATTTTATGTTATTAAAATAAAAATGAAATTCAGGATCTCACGGCTTTTTGACTTTAAATTAAAATTATTTCACAAAAGTGTATTATTACTCCATATGCAGGAATGGGATAATCATTCAAAAAAATAGTTTTTCTATTATAATGGATATAGAATATACGTGGATATTATGTTGGAACAAAAAAATGTTGCTAACATAGACATCATTTATTGGCCAGTGGATGGATGGGGGTGAATAATATTTAAGCCAGATACAAATTTCGCTTTATTGTGCAAGATAATCTGGTGTAAGATCCAAGTAATAATATCTTAGTTGCTGTTATAGTTATTACAAAGTAAATCACAAGGCAGGGAAGGGATATTGGACTAAAAATTATACTTTTCTAATATTTTCTAATACATGATCTTGGTTTTCACAGTGCCCAAATTTTAAATGTTTTAATTTAAATGGATCAATTATTTCAGAGAAATATTATCTATTTTTTCAGACTTTCATATGTGAAATTGGTGTTTTTTAAAAAATCATTTTAAAAATTTAAAAAAAAGGATTTTTTGCTTACATATTACTGTTACACAGCCGTGCAGAAAAATCATATATAGCATCCTAATACAGACAATATTCTACGAATATTAAATTAAAAATCAGAAATTGATAATTTAACTGGTTTTAATAATTTTTCATTTTAATATCCACGAAAACTTGTCTATAATACGATACGATAAATAGCTATTATTATCTAAAAAGACATATTTATTTGCTATTCTTACAGATAAAACGTATAAACACCATTTGAATTAGTTTTAAAAACTCGATGATACATAAAATTATATATTTTAAGGATCATTTCAAACATTTAAGATCACATTATTGAACTTTATTACAGGAAGGGGGAGGGGCTTTTCTTTTCTTTTAGAAATTCGAAGGGAGAGTTGGAAATAGTCAGTCGTAGAGATCTTAAGGGATAATATAATGGGCACTAATTATTGGTGGAAAAGTTTACACACTTATAGTTAATAACAACCAATTAAGACTTCCCAAAAGTACCCAAAGTTTTTTATCTAATAAAGAATAGAATGTTTTCATTAAACTTTGGGTACTAGTATAATTTACAGTCCAATATCCCTTCCCTTATTACTGTTTTTAAGTATGTCATAAATTCATAAAATAAGACTTAAGGACAAAGGTCAGAAGGGGTTCATATCCTAATTCTAAACCTGTCACATGAAGGCCCATCTCTCTTTCTTTGCTAACAGGGGTTGTCCTATAATTCAGCCAATATTCAGTTTAACTAAAATTTCATTAAAAATATCATAAAAAATACTGTGTTTATAATAATTACGGCCAGCATACAATATACTGTGTTTAAGTTATGCATCAAAGAAGAATAGAGGGGCCATGAGCTACATGTAACTCTGCCCACAGGGCGGTGACTCAATTGGATATTAGCTAATAACACATCCAAGTCTCTACAAAAGCACATAAAGCAATAAATCAGACGAAAAGGGTCTTAACCACTTGGGCCAGGTTGTTGTTTGGGTTACACATCTATACTTATATATATAATATTCATCCATCTGCTATTTTCCTGTTTTACAGAAACGCCGCCAATCTGCAGGAGGTTTAATTTCACTGGGGCATCCGTTTTCGTGATAATCCAGTAGCATATGATTTTTATTTCCGCCAGAATTAAAATATTTCTAATTATATCCCCATATGTATGCACGGAGAGAGGGGACATGGGGGTGTAAATGTCACCGGTACCCAAAATTTGTTGGTGTCTAAACTACTTAACCATTGATTTTGTTTATAATTATTGGGGATGTATATCAATTTATCGTGCATTGTCTTATCCCTTTAGATCCCTGCATATTTTTAAAAGAATGGGATATGAGAATAAATTTGAATTTCACTTTTTGGAGCTTTTAAAGAAAAAAAATGTATTTTAGGACTTTTTGGTGAAGGTTAAAAGATCATTTTTAAATATTTCTGTTAAGGAAAATTTAAGAATTTTTTTTAATCTTCTATCTTCTACATAATGAAAATTAAATGTGATCAATAAAATTTCTAGTATGGCGTCGAAATCGATTAATATCCGCTGGATTAGAACTGCTTCTCAGCCATACTGAAGAATTATGTATTACAGACATATTTCTATATATATTTCTAATATCAAAATAAAAAGAAAACACAACTGCTTTTAATCTTATAATTTTTCCTTTTATTATGAACGGAAAGCTGTCTATAATACGATGCGATAGATAACGATTTTTATAAAATATCTAATTGAAGTTTTTTTTGTGTTTATAGGTATGTTCATGTTCTGCACTGTATAACAGCTATAAAATAAGTCATAGTTTACAAAAATCAGTCTTCTATCTTAAATAACAGAGGAGCAAAATACATTTCCCCTAAATTTTGTCTTCTAGAACATTACAGACAAGCCGACGAACCAAGTCATTTATAAAATACACGCCCATTGTAAAACAGAATATTTACATACCAAAATCAGCTGTTTTATCTTAAATAGCAGTTGTGAAAATCACATTTACCTCTATACCTTACTTACCGTCGGCGGACTGACCCTAAATTAAAAAAGGCTTCTCTTTTAACAACGCATATCACTTAAATTGATTCAATTAAATTTAAATTTTAAATTAATTCAACCACCTGATATTCTTGAGCAAAGGTAGGGGGAAGTTAGGAGATTTAAAAATCCCCCATTGTCTTATCCCTATAATAAAACATGAGGACATATAAAAATAGCCATATAGAAAATAGGTGCATTTTTTGTTGGTTGGGGGGAGGGAGGGGGAATTGAAATTTGGATAACCTGATATCTAGTTGCCGAAAGTGTACGCAGTTTCCTGGGTGTTTCCTCATCCTAGCTCAATATTTACTACTAGCTAAAAAAGCTTCAAACTTCAAAAAAAAAAAATCAAAATTTAAAAAATTCAAATTTATAATGTATATTGTATAAATCGTTTACACATTCAAATTTTGATTTTTTTAAGGGAAGTTTGAAGATTTGTAGCTAGTAGTAAATATTGAGCGAGGATGAGGAAACACCCAGGAAACTGCGTACACTTTCGGCAACTAGATATCAGGCTATCGAAATTTGTCCGTTTATGATGACGGGTAATAAAAATCTGAAAATTGAAATGACGCAAATGACGCAAATTCTGAACGCAATTCTCACGTTTATCTAAAAATGCAACATATAATAATAGCTATTAAAACAATTTTCAAGCCTAACTTTTATCTTATTAGGATAACAATTAAATAAGAAAAATATTTTTAACATATGAAATTCGTGATCAAACACCTAATTGAAAAAAATGCAAGACATAGCTTTTATTTTAAGAAAGACTAGGGGCAACGGACGCCCCCAAGAAGCCTCTAGGTGTTCTTAAGGTGGGAGGGGGATAAGTCAACCGCCCTTCTACTTTTTAATTTGAGTTTTAATAAGAAATATTCAGAAAAAAAATTTGGGGGTGTGATTTTAAATTGGGAGGGTGGAGATACGCTCTCCCAAAATAGTTAAAAACCTTCCCTGTACCTTAAAAAAAGCTTAATTGCAAAAGAAAACCAAACAGATGTCATTTTTTAACAATTTTATAAAAAAAAAACATTGGCGCACTTGTATAAACACCTTATCGCTAACAAGTTTTGGAATAGACAATCCAGAACCATCCAGTTCAAAGGGAATGGAGAAAGAGAGGGGGTGAATCTATCCGAAAATAGTTATGATCGAGATCTTCCTTCATCCGTTTAGGGGCCCACCCGGGGAGTGAGAAATTTTGGGTAAGGAAAAGGGGGGGGATTTTTTGGCCTTGCCTTCTTATTGAATGCTTTCAATCATTCTTAAACTTTTTAAATGGGATATTTTTATAAAGCTGTAAAAATTATAAATAGCAAATGTTGATTATAAACTAATGATAAACTATTTTTTAATGTACAGTACTTTACTGTTCTTTTTTCATTTATATAGATGTTATAGCTACACTATTTATTGTAACAATCTCCAATTATATTACACATAATTGCCCCCTCTGTAGATTACAATAAGTTGTTGAAATGTTTGGATACTCAAATTAATGAACCTACCAATCAAACTTCAATTAAAGTTCCAAAAGTTGTTAAGCCATTGAATAAGAATACGTTATTATAAGACTTTGGGGATTAGTGTGATAGACAGTCTAAACCGTTTATTAACAGACTCTGTTTAACGTTGTTTTTGCTTAATTTGATAAACATAGATATGTAATATATTTTGATGCAACTAAAAATAAGGGATAGGTAGATACATAGTAATATTTTTTATGGGGGGGGGGGGGAGGAATCCCCGCTAGGAAAGTCAGAAAAACAATTTTTATACGCTTTTTCTTTTATTAATAATTTTTATGTCATAAAGGAATTTTGTTGTTTTCAAAATTTTAATCATTAATAAATGTTTAAATGGGAGGGGATAGGGAGGGTTTAGGTTGGTTTTTACACCCCCATAATGTCAGAAATTAAAAAGATTTTCTTTACTCTTAATGTACCCCCTCGAAGGCTAATACACTCTAGGGAAATTTATCTTATTTGATGTGTACATCCCCAATTATAACACACAAAATTACCCATTCTGTAGATTACAATCATTGATTAAAACATCTTGACACTCAAATTAATGATCAACCAAAATGCAATAAAAGTTCTTAAAGTTGTTAGGTCAACAAATAGGGAAACATTATTATAAAACTTTGGGTACCTATGTAATAAACAGCCAAATTTCCACTTCCTTCCTATTAAGTCCTTGTTCTTTTTAACCCAAAATCTTGAAACGGATTTTTATGAATAAAATCAATTAAGAAAATTAATTGATAGTTGGGAAATGTAGGTGAAATTTTTAAACTATACCGCACCTACATAACATACATAGGTGTTTCTTTGAAATAACTGTTTTTTTGTAGTACATAGCGCAATAGCATTCCAAAAAGTATCAGTTTTTAAAACTGGTGGAAAAAAGTAATATAAATTTCAAGTTTGGACTAGAACCGGTTCCTAGCCATACAGAAAAATCATTTAAAGCATCGTATTAAAGACAATTTTCTACAAATATTAAAATGAAAATCATAAGATTTAAATTTTGTTTGCCCGGGCCTTTGGTCTCTCGGGTCTACCAAAACAGTTAGAATCTAATATTTTTTTTATTTATTATCCGTGAAAAGCTGTCTATAATACGATGTAATAAATAACTATTTTTAACTTTTTGTCCATAGTTTTTTTTATATAAATCATGCTTATATTGGTTGAAATGTTATGACACCTGTCTATAATCCTAATTGGGTTTGCATTAATTTTCAAAAATGATGGAAGTTTTTTTTCTAAATGGCCCAACCTTTGGCCCTTCCCCCACCCCCAACCTTTGGCCCCTCCCCCCCCCCCCCCAAAAAAAAAAGAAAACAAGCCATAGACCACACAGTAGAATTTTTAGGGAGGAAGGAGCTGTTTATTACGCCAGTACCCAAAGTTTTCTCTAATTTGTTAACTTAACAACTTTTGGGGATTTTATTACATTTTGATTGGTTGGTTGATTAAGTAGAATGTCCAAACGTTTCAAACAAGAATCATAATTTATAGAAGGGGTAATTTTATGAATTATTATTTGGCTTGTACATCATTTTATCGGCCATTGTCTTATCCCTTTTTCATTTTAAATTGATATTTTTAATATATGTATAATTAGAAGTGCCATTATTCTATCCAGCCCTATATTTTATTAAAATTTACGTTTTAAATAATTTATATTTCACTGTGCACCTCTATGTGACCCCAAGGCTTGCAAGACCCCATTTTAAAAACTATTATGGACTTTTCAATCACCAAAAAGAAATTCTATGGGAAAAAGAAATTTTGTGCTATACTTTACTAATTAGTAGTGTTGAAAATGTTAGGCTAGGTTAAAAATACGTTTGGGGTAGGGAGGTGACATTGGACTTTAAATCATACTTAAACTTAAAGTTTTAAAACAACTTTGGGTACTTTTATCAAATCTTTATTTGATGGTTGAAACTAAATTTTAAGCAAATAATTTCGATGTACAAAATAAGTAATTATTTTTTTGAAAAAAAATACTTCACAGTAACAAGTTATGTTTTTCCAGTATGACTTCGAAACCGATTAATATCCGCGGAATTATAATCGGTTTCCGTCCATACTGAAAACTCATGTATAGCATCGTATTACAGACATTTTTAACGAGTATTAAAATAACATTATAAGATTCCAGGCATATTTAATCTTTACAATTTGTTATCGGCGCAAAGCTCTCTATAATACGATGCGATAAGTTGTTATTTCAAACTATTTATTTGTTGATTCTATGTAGCACCAAATCAAAAATTGATTATTGGTAGAGCAACGGATTTTATACAGAGAAATGGACATTTATTGTAAAGAAAATATATACTATTATATGTTTACAAAAAAACTACCAGGTTCATTAATACTTCCTATGAACATCTGAATAATCTTAGTCAGGTTCTAGGCTACTGTGCAAGTAATATAGGTCAGTCTAATCCATAAGGCCCCTCGCCTATCTCTTACTTAGCGAAGTATTAAGTCAAATAACATATATTTATGGTATTGGTAGATAAAACACATTTTAATGTTTTACTTTAATAAGACTAGCGGTTTAGTCCCTTAATCTAGGAGCTGTACAATGTATTTAAAGGTGAAATATACTCTATAACAATAAATATAAAAATAAAATAGCCTAAAACCACCCTGGGATTTATGTAAAGCTTCCCTAAAATAGGAAACCCCATCAGTTTAATTGTTATCGAAGCTACAGATAAAAAAACCTTACTACTTTACATAGAATTTTTAATTTTTTTTGGGGGGGAGGGGGATTCTTGTCCCTGTCCCTAATAGTTATGGGACAACAAAAAAATTGGGGAACGGGGGAGGATATTGATAATTTTCTGTTTTTGATATGTTTATCCTTCTAAAGGATATTACTGGCTGCGGAATTTTTAAACCTAAATGATTCAAAACCTGCATGTTTAGTTTTCATATGACTAACCCACAAGCACCCTGGGAGGATGGTACATTGGGATGTTTATTACATTAGTCCACAAACTTTATGGAATTTTCAATAGGTTGATTCATTTAGTTGAGTGTCCAAACGTTTCAACCACCAATTTTAATAATTATTAAAAAGTCATAATTTAGAATATTTTTAAGCAATTTGTATATTTGATTTTTAAAAAAATTTAACCCATTTACCCGTGTCAGAAATAAATAATTTTTTCATTAGCGGTTTTTACCAGTGCGGCTTCGAAAAAAAATCTGTTAAATTATATCCTGTTCTCAGCCATACTGAAAAATCATGTATAGCATCGTATTACCGACAATTTTTCACAAATATTAAAATAGAAAATACAGGATTAAAACCAGTTTTTTTAGGCCCAAGGTGCCGAAGTGATAAATAACTAATCAAAGTATTTTCATAGTACATGCATGTATGCTATAAAAAATATATAATATTAGGTTTAAAAATCCAGCATCCTGTATGACATTATATGACATATTTAGAAGAAGAAGATTTATATTTGATTATTATTATCTTATTGATTATCAAATACAAAACAGCTAAAAACCTTCATTGTAGAGTGGCTCTTGCTGACTTAATATTTATTATGTCTACTATAACTATATAGAAAACATGTGGATATTATGACAGGGAAAAGCTGACAGGTTACTAACATTTCACTTATGTATTAATCAATTCGTTCATCCAGTATAAGGGAAGGGGATGGGGTAAAGGGGGTATCAATATTTTAGCCAGCTGCTAGCATCACTTTACCATAGTACATGAAAATCTAGGCCAACTTCCAAGGAATAATATATCGATTATTTCAATAATTTACGTCGACTATATACATAGAAATAAAAGTGGCCCTAGCTGACATAATTATCCCTTTATAATATATTTTTGTCAACATTAAGCATTCTTGATTCTCTTTTTTTCTGATTGGCAGAAAAGAATAAACACCCTAAATTTAAAGCGGAAGCTCGATAGTGAATGATAGGATCATAAAACAATTTTATATCTTTTTATAGATAGATAGATAATTTGACATTGGTTTTGGTATCTATTGTAATGTATAGATAGATAGATAGTTAGGTATATTATAGGTAGATATTTAGACAGACAGATAATTAGTTTAGCTATATTTTAAGTTTGTATTATAGATATAGTATAGGACAATTTATATCAAAAGATATATTTTATTTAGACTAATGTATATTTTAGATAAGAAAAGACAGTTTAATTGGTATTTTTATCTCAAAAGATACACTAAAAAAAATTAAGATTCTATCAAATTTATTTTTAAACCCTGTTAAATGTTTGTGCTGTAACTATAATAAACTAATACTTTATAAATAGTGTTTGGCTAAAATGCAGGGATTTATAGGGATAAGGTAATGTAAATCCCCGATGATAATACACAAATTTACCCCTTCTGTAGATTACAATTAGTGATTTAAACGTTTAGACTCTCAACTTAATAAATAAAAATTTAATAAAAGTCCACAAAGTTGTTAAGACAACGAATAAGAAAACTTTATATATTATAAATCTTTGGGGACTAGTGTAATAAACAGCTGGATGACCCCTCACTATCTGCTAAAATGGCAATACTAGTTTTGAAATAAGCTTTATATAAAAAAAATATCTCCATTTTATAAAGTGTTTAATGCTGTAATAAAAAAACACTATTTATTTTTGTATATGTGTGTATGCCAAAAAAAGATATAAAATCTTATCAAAAAACACTCACATTACTGCTCTTTTAAACTCTCCAATAAATGGCATTAAACCAGCCTATAATCAACAAAAGTATTAGCTTTATATTAGATATTTTCATAAATAGATTAGGGAGTGGTTGTTTGATGGTCCAACAGCAATTGATGGGATATTTTCGAGACTTTTCACATAACAATAATTCTCTTACTTGGGGATAAGACTTTTAAACAACAATCATTAAATTATATTTTTCAAAAGCGAAGCTTTTCCACATTTAGGATCAGTTTGTCCGGAATACATAGCTATTATCGTCAATTTAGACTTATAATAATCGTCATACCTTCGTCCGACTTTGCATAGTGATTCTTGTAACAATATCGGTTCCTAGGACTAAAAGACATAAGGTTATAACTACAGAGTTGGTACGATCCTAAATTATGCTGGAAAAAGGATGACCTGTACGTTCTCATGAAGATTATAGTTACAAGGTAGCTGCGCTCCTAAATTCTGCTGTTAAAATGATAGGCCGTACGTCCTGCTAAAGCTTATTGACCAAAGCTACAGAGGAGCTACGCTCCTAAATTCTGCTGGTAAAATGATGGGCTGTAAGTCCTGATAAAGCTTAATGACCAAGCAATGAATAAACTATAAAAGTAATAAACTTTAAAACAACAGTAGGGAAATTGAATTAGTTTTATTGTTTTAAAGTATTTAGGTTTCTAAAAATCATTGCTATAGTTTTATATGCTCATTTCAAGGTTTAAAACTGCTAGTTTGTACTACTCAATCACGATAAGCAAAAAAGTTCCCAAAGTTTTATAGCAAACTGTTGAGAGAACGTGTTTATGTTACTTTTGGGATCAGTATGATTTACAATTTAAAGTATATTTGCTTTAGAAATAAAAGTTCAACTAAGTGACAAACTTTTGTAGACATGCCTTTTGGCAAATTTATAAACATACCAACCCCCTTTTTTTTACCAGGGAGGATTGGAACTGTAAATTATACAGGTACCCAACGTTTTATATACATGTAATAACATTCTTTAGCATATAAACTTTGGGAGAAAGACTAAACTACTTAACTTTTGTGTCACTTTTGAGGAAGACGATTCCCTTTTCTCCCATCTCTTTTAAAGAGATTTTCTTCCCCCCTTCCCTTTTTCTTTTCCCTTTATATGACGTCATATAGGACATCGTCTTCCTCAAAAGTGACACAAAAGTTTTGTAGCTTAGTTTTTCTCAACTTTGACACTTTAAAAAAAAACTTGATTGGTTGGTTTAGACTAGCAGAAATAATTTAATCTACAAAAGGAAGAATTTTTGTATCTCATAAATGTATCGTTCAATGTTTTAACCCTACAATATCCTGCCTTTAATAGGGGATAAAAAAAGGATTAAAGTAGTATATTGGATATAAAAATGTAGTTGTCTTTTTTTTTGTTATTAGGGATAATACAATCGACGATAAATAGATGTAAATCCCAAATGATGATACACAAAGTTACCCCTATTGTAGATTGGAATTATTAAAATTAACCAATGAGAGATTGCGGCCTTATATAATTTTGTATATTAGTGTAATTTATATTCTTATGTCCTCTCCCTCCTGTTTATACTAGTCCCCAATTTATAATAACGTTTATGTTAGCTTAAAAACTTTTAGGACTTTTATTAAATTTAGATTTTTTGGTTTATTCCGTTTAGTGTCCAAACGTTTCAACCACTAATTGTAATCTATATGATGAGTAATCTTGTGTATCACTATTAAGGATATACATCAAATTATCGGCTATTGGCCTATCCCCGTATCCATGAAAAATTCTTATTATTTAATGAAATCTGGATAAAACATTTAATACTATTCACACATGTACCTTTGTACAGGTGTTTCTCCTATACTGATAAAAATAATATATTTTAATATTAAAATTAGCTAGTATTTAATTAGAGTAAAAAACTAGAGGGGGGAAGGGGTTAAATAGCTGCATCTCTCAATCGCAATGTCCGTGTGCCGACTCTCAATTCGTTTTTTTAAAATCAACCAATAATTTCGTGAATATTAACACAGCCAAGTTGCAGTAAACAATTTGCTAGCAGACGAAAAAGGTCACTGGAAAAAAGGGGGGGGAGGTAGTTATCTGTATATACATCTATACTATTGACCATTTTTAATTCTCCAATTTAGAAATATTTATTTTTTTTTGTCTGGGAAGGTTTAAGACTATTTTTCAGCATTTAAACACCATTAAACGCTATTCTAAAAGCGATAATTCTGTTGTTTTTTAAGCTGAACTATTTCATGTGAACAACTATTAGAATTGTAAATGTTATATTTTATGGAGATGGCCACAACGTTTTAACAGTTCAGTAAATCAGGGAGGGAGGGGACATTGGGCTATCTATTACACTAGTCCCCAAACTTTTAAAATTACGTTTTTTATTCGTTGGATTAACAACTTTGGGGACTTTTATTGAATTATGATTGGTTGGTTCATCAAGTTCAGTGTCCAAACGTTTCAACTATTAATTTTAATCTAGAGAAGGGGTAATTGGTAATTATGTTTATTATATTTGGGGATGTAATCAAGTTATCGGCCATTGTCTTATCTTTTTAGATTCCTGTTAGCAAATACTTAAAAATAGCATAAAACCATCTAAAATTTAAATTTGCAAGCTTTTTAAATCTATTTTACGACAACATTGATTGTAATAATTTTGCGAAAAGACAAAAACACCTCATCTTGCTTTGCATGTTAAAATATAGTGGTCATAGTCAGAGATCTAAAGGGATAAGCCAATGGCCGATAAACTGATGTACATCCCCAATGATGATAAACAAAATTATCCCTTCTGTAATTGTTGAAACGTTTGGATACTCCACTTATTGAACCAACCAAGCAAAATACAAAAAGGTCCCAAGAGTTGTGAAGCTAACGAATAAGAAAACGTAATTATAAAACTTTGGGGACTAGTGAAATAAACAGCCCAATGCCCCCTTCCTCCCGGCGTCATTGTATGTTTGTGTATGTATGTGAGTGTGTGTATATGTGTGTGTGTTTGTGTGTGTGTATGTGTGTGTGTGTTGCGTGACCGACACCCCGCAACAATGACCGATATCATGATTGGTCTTTCTTCCATCTTCTACTACCAAGGAGGGAGAGGACAGTGGCCTTTAATTTACACTGGTACCCAAAGTTTTATAACTATGTTAGCTTTTTCGTTGTCATATTCAATTTTGGTGTGGGAGTTTCAAACTAGGGTGTACAAACTTTTCAACAGATTAAATCTTAATCAGGGGTAATCTTGTTTATTATCATTGGGGAAGTATAACAATTTATTCTAAACTAACAATTAAGATTCTAAAATTAGATCTAAAAAGTAGCGCAGTAAAAACAAGCTTACAAAAACTTAATTAGAATGAATTTAATTTTTAAAAAATACAATATTGTGATATTTTTACTTTTTAGGTATGTGCTTCTGCTCAAACTAAGATGAAATTATTAGTATCTACTGCTTTCTTGTCAGGCGTTTGACAATAAAGAGTAAATTAAAAAACTTTAATCTCTTTTTGTCTGTAGCGAAGGATCACGGTAATCGCTGAACCGATATAGTTCTCTATATACTAAGGTAAATGTCTATGTTTGGCCACTAAGAACTCCCAATCGACAGGTCTTAATTTCGAGGGCTATGAAAATATTGATCTTGGGCAAGTTTTAGGCCATTTTGAGGAGGTTAGCGGTGATGTTATTGCACTGAAAAAAAATTCTTTAAAATCATTATGAAATCTAATATAAACTACATGATGGGGTCAATGTGTTCATCATAGATTATTGTCCATTGTCTTATCCCTTAAGATTCCTGTATTTGATAAAAATACGGAAATGTTGACCAAACATATGTTTTAGAGAGATGCAAGTTAAGTAGTAGGGTGTTCGTTCATTTTCGTAAATATCGTGCTTTATTAACAGCACGGCAATAATATGATTATGGTTGATTTTATTTAAAGCTTCAAAGTCATTATATATTAATATGTTAATGCATAGTTTTAAGGTCTAACTTTGCTATTACTTACAAGATATTGTTGGATTTTATAAAGGACAGTTAGTTGGATGTTTTGTGGGACAACTTTTAAGTAGTAATACTTTTAGATAATGTCAATGATAACTTGACTTTACACAGTAATAATTCAGTCATAACTACCTTTAATTTTTAGAAGCGAAGCTATAAATGGCTTGGGTCTGTACGTCATTTCTTAAATTCAGAGATCTTATTAAACAATGAATGCTAGATTGAAACACCTCAAAAAACTATGAATAATTATATTGGTTGTCATGTTTGGACATACATAAAAGTCCCTAAAGCGTACCTAAGCCACCGAATTAAATAACGTGTTTATAAAGTAGTTTTTATAGGCTATGAAATTTTGAAATGCTTATTCTTGTTTTTATAGTCGCAACTCGTTAGGTCATATGCTGTAAGATTATGAAAAATACATAAAACAACATCAACTGTAGATTAATTCCCATAGAGGGAGGGGAAATATTTATTTTTAAACTCCCCCCCCCCCCAAAAAAAAAGAGAAAAGAAATTCTTTTGTTTAACAGGACGTTCGTCTGCCTTTGTTTCTTGTTTATGTGTGTCTGTGCCGAAGGATCTCGCTAACCGCTTAACCGATATAGTTCTTCTTTACAGTGAAGCTTCTTGAAGATCCAGGGAAGGTTTATTGCTATTTTTAGCAATGAAACCTAAACCCTCCCAAGAGATATCCCCTAATCTAGTTTTATTATTAAAGTTTAAATTTATGGACTCCTCCTCCCCCCCCCCCACCCCCTTTCATCAAGTTTAATTTTATATTAGAATATTAAACAATTAAATATTTAAAATATTTACTCAAAAATAATAAATTACCTAATTATTTTAAATAAAATTTACCTAGAACAGATGACAATTATAAATTACAATGCCAAAATTGTAATTCTAATTAAATATTTGAATTAAAAACTAATTAATTAATTAAATACATTTAATATTTAATCATAATATAAAAGGATCTATATTTTTTTAAAATTAAATATAATCAAGAAGTTAAAGGGATGAGACAATGGATGATTAATTGCTATACCGTCTCATTAAAAAGTTTTGACACTGCTAGAAAAAAAAACAATTAAGATTTAATAAAAAGTACCAAAATATTTCAAGCCAACTAATAAGAGATTAAGTTTAAAAACTTTTAGTACAAGTATAATAAACTTTCCAATGTATTTTCCTCTTAATATGACATAATACAGTGAAATAATAGAGGGGGCATGAGTTATAAGTAGGCGGAGATCCCCTACCAATTTTGTGTTCAGTCTTTGAAATCAGCTAAAAGCCTCTTAAATAAAACCACAGCCTAGTCGGAACAAAAAGCAATTTGCTAGCAAACGAAAGGTATATCCGCCATTTGGGCCAGGTAGTTGACTAGATTAAACATCTATACTTATACATTTATTCTTATTATTCGAGGGTTTGTCGATATAATACCAGCACAAACGCCTAACAGGGACGCATGGGAGAGCGGAAGTAAAAATCGTATTCAGATATCACACATATATTCACACACATCTTTTATTCCAGGAATCTCAAGGGATAAGAAGATGGATGAAAAAATGAAGTATATGAAAAAAATATCCCTTCTGTAAAAGAAAATTATTAGCTGAAAAAATGGTGGTCTGAAACCAACCAATCAAAGTTAATTAAAAGTACCCAAAGTATTTTAGTACTTTTAGTAACATTGTAATTTCTAGTCCAGTGTTCCCTTCCCTTCCTCCCTGCATCTTTTCTCACACCGTCAAGTGCAGGATTAAAGTATTTTTTCCTACTGGTATTTGCACATTTTTGCAAAAAAAAAATCTGTGCTATTTTTATATCAACAAAAGACTGTGGTCATTAGCAGAGAAAGAGTGGACAATAGGCAGTTTATTACACTAGTCCCCAAAGTTTTATAATAACGTTTTCTTATTCGTTTTCTTATTTGGGACTTTGGTAAATGTTGATTAGTTGGTTAATTAAGTTAATTGTTACAACATTTCAGCCAATAATTTTAATCTACAGAAGCGGTAATTTTGTGGATCATCATTAGGAATGTACATCAATTTATTGTCTGGGTCATTATGCAATTAACACACTGTAGAAAATATGTCAGAAATGCTCATGTTTATCCATAATAAATTTGTCATTTTTAATTTAAATTCGACATTTTAGCCATTTTTACAAGAAAAATGTTTCGATGGAATGCTGAAACACTCGTTTCTTTAGAAGCTGTTGTGCACAAAGTTGGAATTATAACATTGTTGTTGCAGACTATTCCATTAGGTCATTAGGTATACTTATACATTTTTATGTAAAACTAAACTTCCTATTTAGAGAGCTACGTGGTAAAATGCTCCAACTGACTTAAAGCTTTTTTAACCTTTCACCATAGCTCATAAACTATACGTAGCAAAAGAATGGTTCTTATATTTCTAGAAACTAGAGCTTACATGCATACGTTTAACACAAGCCGCGCAATTTGAAATGAAAAAAGCTTCGCATTTTTGCACACATTTTATATACCTAAAAAACTCGTGAATTATTTTTTGGCTCTTAACCCTTAACGGTCGGGGGGGGGGGGGGGCGTTGAACGCCCCCCCCTCCGGTTTTTTCTATCTCATTTTCTGTGTGTGAAAGATGAAGAGCCCAAACTGCTTGACTTTTTAAGTATGGGTATGACACATAACTGAGAGTTGGAATTTTTTGAATATCTCCATCCTGGCGGGCACAGGATGCCAGCAAACCTGGCAGGGTCATCCAGGTAAAGAGCAAAAATATTTTTTTGACTAAAACAAAGCATTTTATCATACCAAAATACTAAAAAATCCTCTAGTAGTACATCCTTATATGAAATACAGGTGTTCAAGTCACTTTCAGGTTCCAGGTATGATCCTGCAGGTCCTGATCCTCCAGGTCTCCAGAAATCTTTAAAAGGCTCCTGTGGCCGCAATTTTTGACCTAGAGACTTCAAATTTTAAACTTAAGCTTTTCTTACATGTCTACATAACGTATTAAAATTTCATGAAGATCCGCCGCCGTTTTCCCGCCGACCGCCGACTGCGGCGGCTGGCAGCTGCCAAGTACAGCTGCGGCCGCTGAAATTTATATTTTGATATTTCTAATGTAAAATTTACATAAAGATAAACATTTTCTGGAAAAAAAATTTTCTTCTAGCTTCAAAAATAAGAAAATTACAGCCGTTTGAAATTTTTAAGTAAAAAAGGACCTAAAAACAAAGGTTGTTAAATAAAAGGGTGAAGGAAGCGAAAATTGACTAAGACTTATAAAAGGTCGGAAATTTATTATCAAACAGGGGACTTGCACAAAAAAATTTAGCCCTCTAGCTCCAATAGGAACTGAGATAATAAGGGGGGGCGTTGAACGCCCCCCCCCCCCCCCGACTGATTAAGGTGCGGCAAGGGGCCCGACTGTAAAGGGTTAACCCTTCTTAAAAATACCATCTTACGTGTTTCCTTAATCAATTCGAAATTAAAATATTAATGTACATCTCTAATGTAGCTTAAAAGTATTGGTGTAAAAGTTTAGGTACTGGTTGTTTGTACAAACCAATCAAAATTTAATACAAGTTGTACCTTATTTTTTGTGCCGGCGGTTGAAAAGTCATATTTATAAAACTTTGGGTACTAGTATACTTAAAGTAGTTTTTTAGCTGTGTTGAATAAACATCCCAAAAATGGTTTTATTTTGCATATTAAAAATGGCACATATTCTGGAATTATCCATGGGGGGGAGGGGACATTGGGGGTTTTATGACACAAGTCTCTTAAGTTTTATAAAAACTTTTTCTTATTTGTTAGCTTAACAACTTTGGGGACTTTTATTGACTTTTGTCAAACGTTTCAACTACTAATTGTTGTCTACAGAAGGGATAATTTTGTGTATCATCATTGGGGAGAGAAATTACCCCATCCCCTCCCCAAATTCTCTAGACTAAATTATTATTCCAATAAATAGGAAGCTGCTATTTTGAACTTATAAGATATAATTAAGGTACCCAAAGAAACAAGCCAACAAATGAGTAAAGTATATATGAAACTTTGGGTACCTCCCTACCTCCCTTCCTTTTTCAAAGACCTCTTTCGCCTGCTTCTAAATAATTTTCTGCTACTTAGCTGTGTTAATATAAGCGACACCATCGGTTGATTTTCAATGACCCAATAGAAAGGTTTCACAAGGCGGTTGCCATGGGGAGTTACAATTATTTAACTCTTTCTACCTCTAGTGTTTTACTCAAATCTCGAAATGATAATAAAAAAAATTAATCTTCCATAGTCCTTTCCCTCTCGTAAAAAAACATGATGTCTATTAACTGTGAGTAAACACATAAACATAATTAGGACATGATCCCAAGGGTTGTCCAATAAAATAGCTAATTTTCAAATTTAGTAAATTAATTTTTTTCTTGAAAGGATTGTTCATATTGGAGGAGATATTGTAATGTAAATTGAACTGATACCCAAAGTTTTATAATCACAATAACAGATTGTTTGGCTTACAAACTTTGGGTACTTTTGATAATTATTGATTAGTTGGTTCAAACTAGCAGTATCCAAACTTTTCAACCAATAATGATTGATTTATGCTAAAGAGAAAAAGTAGAGGCTTAATAAATTTTCTTTTTATAAAATATTCAAGTTAAAAAACAAATGTTTTTGAAGATTGCATAAACACTAAAGTTTAAAAGATGTTTCTGAGATATTTTACTGTATATAATTATTGTACTAATACAGCCAGATTTAGGCTTGTAATTTCCTGTTACATTATAGAAAATAAATGGCCTAAAACCAGCCATACAGTAAAGCACGTTTCACTTGTTGAACTTGATAAAACAATTTTGTCATCATTATTTTAATGACATCTCTAACACAGTTAAGCTTAGAAGTTCACTAAGTTGACATACATTTTCAGTAAATTTTCATAAATGACTTTTTATCGAGTTTCTTCATCCCAAAAGACTATATGCTACGTATGGACGGACCTACCCTAATTATAGAAAAATCTTCGCTTTTAAACATTGAAATAGAATGACCCAAAGTTGTTATGGCAACAATTGAGTGAATTTGCTTATAAACCGTTGGGTATCAATATAATTCAAAGTCAATATCCCCTCCCTGCTTGCATATTTATCTTATCGGGGGATAAACATCAATCCATCGTTCATTGTCTTATCCCCTTATAACCCTGGTTATTGTTGTTGGGATATAATGTGATAGATTTTGACAGGGCTGAAGACAAAATAATTTGGATGCAATAATACCGTTTCTTCCAGGGATCTAAAGGGATAAGACAATAGCTGATAAATTGATGTGCATCCCCAATGATGATAATAGTTATTTCTCGCATCGTATTATAAACGGCTTTCCGCGGATTTAGAATGTACAATTATGAGATTAAAACTAGTTTTTTTATCCCCGAGCTTTATATTCGTAGAAAGCTGGATATAATACGATGCTAGACATAGATTTTTTCGTATGGATGAGAACCGGTTCCTATCCACCTGATTCGAATGAATACGAGAAACAATATTACCCCTTCTGTAGATTACAATTAGTGGTTAAAATCTTTGGACAATATACTTAATAAACCTATCAATAAAAGTCCCCAAAGTTGTTAAGCAAATGAATAAGAAAATGTTATTATAAATCTTTGGAGACTAGTGTTATAAACAGCCCAATGTCTCCTCTCTCCCTGCATTTCTTTACTGCCACACACACACACACACACCCACACATATATACACATACACATAACACAGAAATTCCATCTGTGTAACATTTTTTGGCAGAAGTGACAAATACCTGACAGAAAAACTGCACCAGAACAAACTTTTTTCCCCTCTGTGCAGCTTACACACGATTCTACGCACAGTGGGGAAAAATATAAATGAAATGTAGGTTTTAGACAAATATTTTTTTCCTCATAAATCATGTATCATTAAAGATGAATTACCAAGTAGCCCAAAGAATGAACTTACGTATTTAATTCTGATTTCAATTATTTTTTCCATAGTGTGGTTTTAAAACTATCCCACTTAACGTAATAGTAACGCATCTCAAATACCAACGAACATAAGGATTAGTAAACATATAAAGTATTTTTGTCTGTTCGTTAAGATCTCGGTAACAACTGAGTTTCCAGGATGGTTTAAGGCTATTTTTGCCCCCTGAATTTCCATTTAGAATGCAAAGCCTCTAGATATTGATGAAAGAAATTATGCATGATATCCTTTTGTTTGTCTGCTACAACTAACAGTTGATTTTAAGGAAAGATATTTTTGTAAAAATTAGGAGAAATACACCTCTCCCTTAATACCTGTATAGAGTTGCATAACTTTAAGTGCAATCATCAACTTACACAGTAATGGATATAGGATATACGGGGATATATTGACATGGGAAAATTTGTCCTCAATTAAGAGCTTGCTAATGTGGACCTCATTTATTGTTCAGTTCGTTCATCCAGTAGTAGGGGAGATGATGGATGGGGGTATTATTATTTAAGCCAGCAGCGAGCATCACTTTATCAGAGTACATGAAAATCTGGTGCAACATCCAAGTAATAACATATCGATGCAGTCAAAAGTAGGTTCACCTTAAAGACAAGTAAACAAACCACCAATTATATTTCTTCTTAATTTTAAAACATAGAAATAAAATCATTTAAATAAATCACAATAAATAATCTAAACTATGATAATTTTTAAAACAAAATATATGTGACAAATTATAAAGATAATTGTATCACAAGTCATGGATGGTTAACATTGAGAATCATCAAGGACAGTTTTTTTTATTTCAGTAGCGCAGCTACTCTAGAATTAATGTATGTCAGTATGTTTGTCCGAACGTAGAGCATTAGAAATGCTAACATTAGAAGGTAGCTGGACAAAGTGTCTCAAAAATTAGCCATATGACGTCATAAAAATGAGGGATATGAGAGGAGAAGTGGGAAAGAAAACCCCTAAAAAGAGATGGATTATCCCTCATTTTTATGGCGTCACATAGCTGATTTTTGAGACACTTTGTCCAGTTACTCAATTTGGTTATAATACTTTGGGAATCAGTGTAATTTACTGATAAAGGTCCTCTCCCTCCATGTTCATATTAGAAAGCTTATTATTGCCTTGCTAACTTCGAACAACAGATCTATAGTATAGATGTATATACAGGCAACTACCTCCCTTCGTTTTTCAAAGACCTCTTTCGTCTGCTTCTAAATTATTTTCTGCTACTTGGCTGTGTTAATATAAGCGGTATCATTGGTTGTTTTTCAATGACCCAATATAAAGGTTGCACAAGACGGTTGCGATGGGGAGATACAGTTATTTAACCCTTTCTCCCTCTAGTGTTTTACTCTAATCTTTGAACATAACATATTCTTGTTTTAATAAACGATGAAAGGTACATTTAATTTTTAATTTACCTCATTTAATAGAGTACAGATTCTAAACTATTAAAGTATGTTTGTGTGTGTTTGTAGTAAAGGATCTCGCTGAACCGATATGGTTTTCCTATACAGTTAAGATTCTCATAGAGCCAGGAAGTTTCTTTTAACTATATTGGGGGCGGGGTTTACCACCCACCCAAGATAAAAATAGTTCTGCAATATCGCTAAATATATGTTTTATTGATAAATATGATTTTGTTTTAGGTATGTTAAGCAATTTTTAACAGAAATTTAAGCAAGAAATTTTAGAGTATGAAACAATGGACGATATATTGATGTAATTGTACACCCTTGATTATGATAAACAAAAATATCCCTCCTTTATATCAAAAGTTTTTAAGTCAACGATGACTGGAATACATAGATCTATTATCTGATCAATATCGACAGAAAAAAAATACAATAAGTTTTTTTTACAGAACATTAAAGTCTTTTAACTCAAAAAAGGTTAATAAAAATGCAAGTTTATCGTCATGAAAAAATGATTTTTTTTATCATTTATAATAGCTTTTTTAGCCCAGGGATCATAAGGGATAGGACAATGGCCGGTACATAAATGTAAATCCCAAATGATGACGCACAAAATTTTCCTATCTGAAGATTAAAATTAGGGATAGAATAAAAGTCCCTAAAGTTGTTAAACCAATTAATAAGAAAAGTTATTATAAAACTTTGGGGACTAGTATGACAAACAGCTCAATGTCCTCTCCCTTTTTATCTGGATTAGTTATTATTTAAGCGTAGCAACTACATATATGATTGCTTGAATATAAAAGCCTTTGTAAATTTACCTCTTTTGTAAATGATAAATTGATGCACATTGTACATCCCCAATGATTATAAACAAAATTACCCCTTTTGTAGATTAATATTAGTGGTTCAAACGTTTGGACAATTACCCTCTATTGGTTTCAAAGTTTAAATACTACAATTTTTAACCAACCAATCAACATTTAATAAAAAATCCTTAGAGTTTTTAGGCAAATGAATTTATCTATAATATAAAGTAGAATGATGTCTGTCCATCCGTCCATCTCCCAAATAATGTTACAATTTAAATAAATATTAAAAAAACTAATCCTTTCTTAGCTTCGCTACTTATTTACATAATTTCTCTTGTTAGATTTCTTAAGATAAAGATTTTCCACTAAGGCTCATTAAAACGATTAGGTTGTCATACCTTTAAACTATAAATTAGTTTTTAAGTAATAGCACAAGATAAAACTAATATATGTTATAAATTAAACAATCTGCATCTGCTTCTTTTTTTTTACATTTTTTTCAGAGAGAGAGAGGGAACAATGGGCTGTGCATTACACAAGTCCCCAAAGTTTCATAATAACATTAGCTTATCAACTTTGGGGACTTAAATTGTGATTGGTTGGATTATTATTTTGAGTGTTCAATTGTATCAGCCACTAATTTAAATTTACAAAAGTGGTAAGTTTGTGTATCATCATTGGGGATTTACATCAATTAATTAGCTATTGTCTTATCCCTTTAGATCCCTGCATTTTTTTTACATTGTTATTTGTTAAAATGTGAAAACTCTGTCATAAATAAGAGTATCTCATTTCAAAGTCATGAATTTTTATTGAAAGCTGTTTCATTGTCTTTAGAAAGCTTTTTTATATTAAGAGATATATAATAATTAACAGAGTATTAATTGTTTAAATAAATATGTATTGTACCCATTTGAAAACTTTTTGACTGAAAAAAATATCTTAAAAGCATCTCTAGACTTAAATCTAGACAAAATAGCCTAAAACCATCAATGGAATTATGTAAAGCTTACCTTAAATTAAGCTACCAATCAGTAGTTATTGAGATCTTAAGCTTCAGACAAAATACCTTACTACTTTATACAATATGTTTTTAAGTTAGACATGATGATTAGACACATCTGAATAGTTTGTACCGACTCATCAAGGTATAATAGAAGTGATACTGACGGGGCAATCATTGCATATCTATATCTAATAATCTATTGTTAATGTCTATTGCCTATTTTTTGTTCTTTTATTTATGAACTTCTTGCAATATGGCCATTTCATTAAACTTTTTTTTCTTTTTTGTTTCATATTATATTGAAATAGACATAATAGAGACGTCAGACTGCCGGACAAAGGGTATTAATTTAAGAAGCCATACTGGAAAATCATGTACAGCATCATATTACATACAATTTAAATTTTGACAAATTTAATTTTCTAAAAGGTACAAAACTGTGAGTCGTAAAACCAAATATTAAATAAGTTTTTAAAGTAGTATTTTATTCGTTATATCCTTGTACGTTTTAAAATTGCGTACGTTTTCAGTCTGCTAAATGTCTGACATCTATAAGTTGTAAGCTGAAGCAATTATGCCCTAATTTATTTGACTTGGGTCATTTAAAGAACCATCCATACAATTAAGCTGGTTTTATGCTATTAGCAAAGTTCAGGAAATGAATAAGACAATGGATGATAAATTGATGTAAACTCCCAATGTTTATAAACAAAATTTACCCCTTCTCTAGATGATAATAAATGACAGAAACATTTGGAATCTTAACTACATAAACCAAACAATCAAAATTCAATAAAATTACCCAAAGTTGTCGAGCCAACGAAAAAGAAATCGTTATTACAATAATTTAGGGACTAGTGTAATAAACAGTTTAATGTCCCCTCCCCTGCTAACACTGCAAAATATTCTATCTTTAAACTAGATTGACGAGATTTTTATTTGTTTTAGCTGTTTTATGTGAACATATTTTTCAGTATAGAGAAATCTACAGAATGTGTCCATAAATAAGTAAAAGAAAGTGCACATAGTCACATTTATGAATATATTATATTTATAACTCAATTATACTTTTTAGTATTACCATATATTAGTATATATATATATATATATATATGTTCCAATTTCAACTAATTGACATAAGAAAAAGTTTAGGTGTCATTTTTTCTTAGTATACTTCAAAACCTATGAGAAGCTACATTGTAAAGGAGAACCATATCTTATTTGATATCAGTTCAACAGTTACAGAGATCCTTGAGTACAGAAAGACAGACACATCACTATTTCTATGGTCCTGAATAATTTAACTAATTTCTTCGGATATGTCTTGTAAATGAAAATATTTGTTGGAGGAGTTTAATATGCATCTATGTGCTCTAAAAAATTTATTAACACAATGATTATACACAAAATTACACCTTCTTTAGATTATAATTGTCTTTGAAACGTTTGGACACCAATGAACTAACCAATTAAAATATAAGAATAGTCACCAAAATTTTTAAAAAGTCATTTTAAAACTTTAGGGACTAGTGTAATGAACAGCCCATTATCCTGATTTTTAAGAGTGTTTAGCTTCTGGCATCGGGTGTGACCCTTTACAAGTTCCGCCCTTTTAAACCTTGGACAAACTCTAAACTTAAAAGATTAATAAGGACGGTATCAATATATTCTATTACTATCGGCTGCGCTCTTACCATGTAGGTGATCTTTTTTCTAAGGGGTAAGAAAAGGGGTAGAAAAGGCCTAAGACCACCCCAAGACTCATATCTAAAATTAAAATAGCTGAAAACCATTTATCATAGTGATGAAGTACCCAAAGTTTTTGGGCAAACGTGTTTATAAAACTTTGAGAACCAGTGTAATTTACAGTGCAATGTCCCCTCCCTCTCTGTGTAACACTGGGCAGAGCCCTAACAACTTCAACAAAATTATGATCTGCTTTAAGATAAGTTGATTACTAGGATTAGTGGATAGTCAAATTACACCATATATTTTAAACTAGTGGCTACGCCCCTAAAGTGTTTTAGGGGTACTTGAAGTGGTATTTGAATTCGACCCTTTCCCCCATTTTTTAAGTAAAATAAATAAGGGGGGTACTGTATTTTGGTGGGGTGTTTTTTCCCTACCCAAAATAGCTATAAACCTTCACAAGACCAATGAGAAGCTACACTGCAAAGAAAAATCTATTTTTGCTATTTGTAAAAAGAATTAAAAGAATTAAAACATCAGAATAAAACACTAGAGGGAGAAAGGGTTAAAATAACTGTATCTCTCCATCGCAACCGTCTTGTGTAACCTTTCTATTGGTTCATTGAAAATCAACCAATGGTATCGCTTATATTAACACAGCCAAGTAGCAGAAAATAATTTAGAAGCAGACGAAATAGGTCTTTGAAAAAGGAAGGGAGATAGTTGTCTGTATATACATCTATAATATAGATCTGTTATTAAAGCCAACGAATGTAAAATGTGATTGTAAAACCAGAATGATTTACAACAAAATTTATTTATCCATCAACTCCTGACAATCGATGATAATATTTGTGATTTTATCTTGTTGAAATATTTGTACATAGATTAACTCAAGAAAGTATTAAGTCTCAAGGATCTAAAGGGACAAGACAAAGGCTGATTAACTGATATACATCCCTTATGATGATACACAAAATAACCCTGTAGATTACAATTAGTGGTTTAAAAATTTGGACACTCAACATAATGAACCAACCAAGTAAAAGAAGGGTACATTTGACACTGGTAACCAAAGTTTTTATATTTTTTTTATAACAAAGAAATGCAATGTTTTTAATCTTGATTGGTTGATTTGTACTAGAAGTGTTTAAAAATGTTTACCAATTCTTCAACAAAAAAAAAAGATGTCTTTCCGTCCGTCTGTCCATCTGTCTGTCTGTTCCTTAAGATCTCGGTAACAACTGAACCGATTGGATTCCACTCTTCAGGGAATATACCTACTTGTCCTGTGGTGGTTTTAGGCTATTTTTTTGGGGGGTGGGACACCCACAACCCCCCCGAAAACAAAAAAATCTCCCCAACATTTTTTTTAAACAGGTGGTTTTTGCACCATTGGTACTGAATTTTTTTAATTGCCTCTTGGGACAAAGCCCCTAGAGGCTAGGGGGCGAAGCCGCTAGTTCTTTATAAAGTAGAAAAGGACAATTTAATAGTGTACATCAATTTAGCGTCCCCTATTATGAATTTGATTTAATAACGATACCTCTCTATACATGCGATGGACTTACTTTTGTGAAGTGTTTCTGATATTAGAGTAAAACACTAGAGAGAGAAAGGGTTAAATAACTGTAACTCCCGCAACCGCCTTGTGCAACCTTCCTATTGGGTCATTGAAACTCAAACAATGATGTCGCTTATATTAACACAGCCAAGAAGCAGAAAATAATTTAGAAGCAGACGAAAGAGGTCTGTTTTTTTTCTGATTTTGTTGTATTAGGAATTTAAACCTTGATTGATCATATATCATATAACAATGTTCTATTAATGATAATATAAAAACCTTTTTATATTTTAAATAAAGTTAAATTAAAAGATTTATACTTCAATTGCATAAGACAAGCCCAAACAGACCTTTAAATCACAAAAAAATCTTTCAATGTCATTACCAAAATGTCAAAAGTTATGAAAAATAAAAAAATGAAAGATTATGATTTGGGGCATAATTGGCATTTTCTATGTTTAAACCAATGATATGCATTTGTTTTTTAAAAAAGTGTTTTCATAGAATTGTTAAAAGAAAAACAATTTAGCGTTAAAGATAAATAAAACTAAACTTTAAATGCATTTTATATTTTCGTTTTCATTTTTAAGTTTTTTAAACATTTAATATAATATTATTAGCGACTTGGCTTGTTTATATTTGCGACGCTATTGGCTGATATTTGAAGACCAGATTTAAAGTACGAACCACAAACTGTCCCACTTTGAGAAAGACGATTCCAGTGACGTCATATACGTTTAGGGAAGGAAGGAAGTAAATATCTTCCCTTTTCTCCCATCTCTTTTGAAGAGATTTTCTTCCCCCCTCTCCTTTTTCTTTCCCAAAACGTATATGACGTCACTGGAATCGTCTTTCTCAAAGTGGGACAGTTTGGGGTTCGTCGATTTAAAGTCATAGAAATTTCTAACCCCCTCTCCCCCTCTATTGTTTTTCTCTAATTTTTTAAAACTAAACCTAGTAAGAAAAATAAGCCCTTTTTTACTACTTTGCCTAAACCCCTTATGATAAATGATATAAGGGTATCCTAGGAAAAATCGTGCATGGATCAAAAACTGTTTTATAAGCATTTTTTTCCTCCCCCTCCCTCGTTCGTTCTGGGTAAAACAAAGAGGTCCGTTACTAAATATGATATCTTTAACTTCACTATAAAAAAAAATTGGAAAAAAATATTACTTTTTGTACTGAACAAAAAACTAATAAATTGATCCAGTAGAGGGAGAGAGAATATGTCAAAGGAGGTGGATGGGGTAATCGTTATTTTAACCAGCTGCGAGTATCACTTTATTAGAGTACTTGAAAATCTGATGCAGAATCTAAATAATATATCGTTAGTCGACATAAACCATTAAATCTAAAAAATAATGCACAAAAAATGATTTTTTAGAGTGTACAAAGATGTGCATATCTTCTTTAGATATTTTTTTCTAGATGGACTTTACTTACAAGGTTATGATCTTTATTTTAAATCATATCATTACATATAAAAACAACAAGTATATATCTTTTCATGAGAAGCGAAGCACAGAATGGACAAACGGACAAAATAGCTTTTTATTAGTATGACTTCGTAACCGATTTATATCCACTGGATTAGAACCGGTTCTCAGGCATACTAAAAATCATGCATAACATTGTATCAAAGGCAATTTCCCACAAATATTAAAATAAAAATCATAAAATCAGTTTTCTAAGCCTAGGCCTTATGCTCCTCGGAACTATCAAAACTGGTTTTATTCTTACATTTTTTTAGTTTAATATCTGATTCCGCGGAAAGCTGTCTACAATAATATGCAATAAAAAAATTTTACAATTCATAAAAGTAAAAAAAAATATTTAATTTCTTTAAACTTTTTACATTTGAAAGGCGTATATATGTAAAACGAGTAGGGATATATATCAGGAAAAAAAGATGAAATAAAATTGTGTTCTGTAATTCATGGAGGGAGGGGACATTGGAATATAAATAACACTTGTACCTTTGATATCCGCGTTATCTTATTTGATGGCTTACAAACTTTGGTTGGTTGCTTGAAAAGTAGTAAAGTCCATACTTTTGAACCAATAATTTCAATTTACAGAAAGGGTTAACTTGAAATATTTGTAAAAATTTTTTCTTTCCTATTTTTAAGCAAACAGTTTAAGGCAATTATTATAATGGTAATTAGAAAAATTTCTAAATGTTTAGAAGAAAAAAGCCATAAACCCGAAGAAACTGGAAAGAAAGCCGTAAAAGTGATTTTTACACGAACAGTTACTCCCTTCGCTAGCTTTGCCGGCAATAAAATTCACCCAATTTAAGGGCGAAGCTTTTCTATAATTAGGGTCGGTCAGTCCGTTTAAAACATGCTGATTTTTAACAATTTTGACAACAACTTTTTGTATGACATTTATTCATTCTATTCATCTGATTTTTTAAATTATGATTCATAGAACAACAAGGTACATCATAATAATAGTCAATGCATCTCTATAATCAAATCCTAAAAACTAAATTATTACTTTTTATTGATTCTTGTATTTAAGCAATTTTGCATCAATTTTATGTACATTTTCGTTTAAACTTATAAATTGATGTTCTATGTATTAAGTTCTAACACTCGAAAAGAGTTATTATTCGGTTGTCCTTACTTCTGATTTTAGAGCTTCGCGTTTATAGATGTTGTCATCCTTGTTTATAAAAAATACATATAGAATACTAAAACGCAAACATATGCACAAAAGATTTTTTAAAGGATGGTAAATTGAAACGGATAGCATAAAAAGTTAAATGCAAAATTATTCTTGCTCTAGATAAAAGGTATTGGTAGAAAAATGTATACACTAAATGCAATAGCAGTACCAAAAGTTATTGAACCAACGAATAACATAACATGGTTATAAAACTTTGGGTACCAGTGTAATTTACAGTCCAATGTCTTCTTAGATGCTGTAAAATAAAAAATAAAAAAATGAAAACTCTAAAAGTCCAAAACAATGTAAAAAATCCTAAACAAACGAATTTAAATGTTTTGGGGTTATCTTTTTGAGCTTATTATGTTATTATATCATTTTGGTTATTTTTGTTTAAAATTGCGACGTTTTAGCAATGTTGGAAAAAATATTTGGTTGCAAAAAGTGACTATTTCTTTTGACATAATAACAAAAATCTGTATTCGTCTAAAACATTACTGATATAAACTCTTGGATGTTGCACCGGATTTTCATGTACTCTCTTTGATAAAGAGATGTCTGCAGCTGGCTAAAATAACGATACCCCTTTTAACTAATTCCCTCTTCTTTAATTGGATGAACGAACTGACCAATAAATGCTGTCCATTAACATTAACAAAATAAATTGACGACAATTTTTTCACTTTCAATATTTCCACGTATATACTATATATATTCACTAGCGGCTACGCCCCTAGAAGCCTCTACGGGCTCTTAAGGTAGGAGGGGGAAAAGTCGACCATCCTATTTTAAATTTGAGTTCAAAAGAGGGTTTAAGACACCCCCCCCAAAAATAATTTAAAACCTTCCCTTGACCTATAAGAATTTTCACTGTAAAGGAGAACAATATCGGTTCAGCGGTTAGCGAGATCCTTCGGGACAGACAAAAAACGATTACTACTTTATATAATAGGATTACCAAAAGTAAATATTGCAGTTTTTTGAAAACTCTGTTTAAAAAAATTGGAACATCACGACATATAAATGGCTACACTACAAAAGTAACACGCAAAACCATAACAAACATGGCCAAAATGTGTGCAAAAATATGTAAAAATTGTATTACTAAATAGTCTAAAACTTGACCTTAATCTATAGAAAGCTTGGATCTACTGCAGTTCACGGTAAAATATTGCTGGTAACTAATATTGCTAAAAATCTATGAATTTAAAAGGCTGCTAGCTGCCAAACGGCTGAACGTTTACATCATGCCAGAACACTGTTTTAAGCGGCATAAGAAGGCCTACAAATAATCTAGAATAGCCATAGATCAATAATGCATAATTATCTCGCAGTGCAGAGAAATGCGCGAAAAAGGCCTATTTTACGCACTTTTTCTTTAGTGAAGCTTTCCCTGTGCATCATTGGATCTTGGCTATTCCAGATTATTTGTAGGCCTTCTTATACCGCTTAAAATGGTGTGCGGGTATGATCGGTACGTTCAGCCGTTTGGCAGCTAGCAGCCTCTAAAATTAATAAATTTTCAGCAATATTCGTTACCAGCAATATTTTACCGTGAACTGCAGTAGATCCGAAAAATATTTTTTGTCCATTTCAACCCAATGTTAAAAAATAAACACAGAAAAAACGAAAAGGATGATTTCAGTAATTTTTTAAGGTTTTCATAATTATGCTGTTTTTGGGCTTTCTCTTTTTGGCACCACTTTTTTTATTTCTTTTTTAAGATCTCAATTTGGAGTCATAAATGATTTGAGACAAAAAAAGATATTTTAAAATCATTTTTAAACTAAACTAAAACTAAGATTACGGATTACTTCATTGATATTTTAAACCATACTTTTATTTAAAACTTTGAACTCTTTTATTAAATTATGATTGGTTGGTAGAAACTAGCAGTGTCCAAAGTTTCAACTCATAATTATAATCTATAGAACATTAATTTATTGTTTTTTTTAAAGAGGTTGTGGACATTGGACTGTTTATTATTTCTAGTCTCCAAAATTTCATAATGACATTTTCTTATTAGTTCGCTTAAGAACTTTGGGGGCTTTTATTTAATTTTGATTGGTAGATTCATTAAGATGAGTGTCCAAACGATTCAACCACTAATTTTGATTTGCAGAAGGAGTATTTTTATGTATCGCCATTTGAGAAGTCCACCAATTTATAGGTCATTGTCTTATCTCTTAGATTCCTAATTGTTCATTGTAATATTTTTTAATATCCTCAAGCTTATAAACTTGTAAGCATAATTATGTTTCGCTATATTTCAAGTATATCATTCTTGTTTATAAAAATGATTATTTGTAAAAGATTATCTAAATGAAATATCCTTTAACCTTTAATATTATTTTCAGAGAGAGAGAGACATGTATTCAAAATTATCTGCGTTATAATAAAAAAGTTAAATTTGTTAAAAGCTGCAATGTCAAGCGAATAACTTTGCTTAAAAACAGTTATAACTCATAACTAAACACAGTTTTAACTTCGAGATAAATGTTGTGCTATAAAAGGGGTGTTGGAAGTTTTTTGTTTGTTTGTGTATTACTTTAGGTCAGTTTATGTAAGGTTATATTGGGTACTAAGTAGCCCCACAGGGTTAGGGCCCCCAACAGAGGTTAGACGTCGAAAAAAACATTATAGTAAAACACTAGAGGTAGGAAGGGTTAAATAACTGTATCTTCCAATCGCAACCACCTTGTGCAACCTTTCTATTGATTCATTGAAAATCCACCAATAGTGTCACTCATATTAACACAGCCAAATAGCAGAAAATTTTTTAGAAGCAGACGAAAGAGGTCTTTGAAAAATGAAGGGAGGTAGTTGTCTGAATATACATCTATACTATAGATCTGTTATCAGTGCTCAACAAGGACTTTTTGTGAAAGGATAAACATTTGAGCATTTGATTCTCTATCTGTGTTAGTTGCTCTATAATTAGGGTACGTACGGCGAAATAGCTTTTTGCCATATTCCTCGAAGCCCGTATATAATCACCGAGTTTCGACGTTCATCTAATGTTGCAAAATACAATTCTATTGTAATGTAAATTATGCTGGTGCCCAATGTTTTATAAACACTTTGGGTACTTTATTAAATTTTGATTCATCTGTCAATATGATACTCAAAAAGAATTGCGTGATTTCAACTGATATGAAAAATTGAGCTGTAAAGTATGCACGTCCATTGGCCTATCTGTTTTTAATCGTGGGTCTGTCAGAATGTTCTTGACCCTTTTCAATTCAAAGTAAAAACTTTGCTATAATCGAGCTCTCAGCTGAGCTTGTGTTTCATTTAACCCGCGAATTGAATTTCATTGATATATATTAAGCTTCGCCCCCCCCCCCCTCCTCTAGGGGAATGTAGGGGAAGTCAAAAAAATAGCCTAAAACCACCCCAAGACATTTATACAATTCGAAAGAGCTTCAGATAAATATTTACAAATTCATATTGAACTATACTTAAACTTTTAGTTACACTGGTACCCAACGTTTTATCTTATTCGTTGGCTTTAAAACTTTGGGTTTTTCTGTTAAATTTCCTAACTTTTCAAACTATAATTTTAACCCACAGAAAAGGAAATTTGTTTATCATCATTGGTGATGTATGTCTTATCCCTTAAGACAGTCTGAATCGAGGAAGATTATCAAGATAATAGAAACACGCTGTGTTTTATGTATATTAACTTAAACAGTCAATTTTAAATTTACTTTGGTCAGAATATCAAGTCAGGAATCAAGGAGCTGAGATTATAAGCTTCAGACAACAGAAAACCTTACTACTCTATGTTTTTAGCGGCTACTCCCATAACATCTAGAAGCTTTGTTATCGAAGGGATAGAGAAAATATATCCTAAAACATGGCTTGTTTAGAATGGAGAACTCAATCTGTTCATATTTTCCTCAGTTATTGAAATCAAAATCTATAGATAAAAAAACTTTACATAAAATATTATTATATGTTTTGGGGTTTTGCTTATTTTATCTTATACTGTTGATGTAAATACCATGCCATTATTATAATATGTGAAAACTTTTTTTTTATATTTTTAAGTAATCCTTTTACTCCCTGAATTATAAGGCCAACGCTCAAGTTCGTTGAAAGCCGTTTTTAATATTGCCATCATTTTAGTTTTTAAGAGCGTAGCAAGGTTTTTGTTAGACTTGTTCGTATGTCTATCTGTAAAGTTTTATATAAGCATTAGTTGGCTTAAAACTCATCATTGGGGATGTACATGCGAATTACATTATTAAATAACCATGACTTTACACCAATATTTGCCAGCACCAATTGAATTGTTTCCCATCAACGATCATTTTATCGTCTATTGTTCTAATCCTGAATTCCTACAGTTTCATGCAGAGAGAGAGAGAGAGAAAGGACAATGAGTTATTTATTACACTAGTCCCCAAGGTTTTATAATAACGTTTTCTTATTCGTTGGCTCAACAACTTTGGGGACTTCAGTTAATATTGATTTTTACCTTTATTAAGTTAAGTGTTTAAACGTTTCAACCACTAATTTTAATCTACAGAAGGGATAATTTTTGGTATCATCAATGGGGATGTACATCAAATTATCGACCATTGTCTTATCCCTTCAGATCCTTGAAATTCTTGACACATATTTTATTGTGTAAAGTTAAAATGTGATAAAAACTAATGAGTATATCTCAAATAAAAACATATTTAATAATTTCTTTCTCATTTGTGCAGTGTTTTTCCAATTAAGCTAATTAAACAAATATGCATCATAGCTAAAGACATTAAAATATCTACACTTGTTGGATAATAAGAGTTGGAGTAGGGGGTTGCATATGCCCTCAAATATTTGGGTCTTCTTGAAAACGGTTAAATAATCAAAGTATTGATTGTTTGTGATTCTTAAAGGATAACGATAAAAAAAAGTTTCTAGACAAAAATTAAATAGCTAATAAAATATATTAACTAAATTCAATAAACATAAAAAAATAAACGTTGGTTTTGTTTTAGTGTATGGCAAAAAATTAGGTGTTAGATTAGTTATTTATCGCATCGTATTATAAACGGCTTATCGCGGATATAGAATGTACAATTATAAGATTAAAACTAGTTTTTTTAGCCCCGAGTTGCCGAAGGCACCGGCTAAAAAAACTGGTTTTAATCTTATAATTGTACATTTCTATATTCGTAGAAAACTGGATATAATACGATGCTAGACATTGTTTTTTCGTATTCATGAGAACCGGTTCCTATCCACCGGATTCAAATGAATACGAGAAAAGTTATTTTATAACGGTAATTGAAATCTTACTGAATTTAAATTAATGTTATAGGAATTTTAATCTTAGAAGACCACTTTTGTCTCTATAAAGTTTCTTTAAATAGCGTGTTATTGTCTTGTAAATAAAAAACATCATTAGTACCCAACTTGTATGTGATTATATTCAATTTGTTGTATTTTTTATAGGTAAGGGCTTTTTCTGAATGTAAAAAAGGTAAAACTATTTATGAAACATTTTTGTTCACCTTAGAAAATATTTGCAAATTTTTGATCCAACGAATGAGATATCATAGATTTAAAAACTTTGGGAACAAGTATAATTTGCAGTCTGAAGTTTCATTCTCCCCTGCTTTAAAACATGTCTTTTTTTTCTTCAAAATCTATAAAATCTATTTATTTTTTTCGTTGTGTGTGTAAAATCTACGACAATCGATGTATTATTACTTGGATGTTGCACCAGATTTTCACGTAATCTAATAAAATCATGCTCGCAGTTGGCTACGATATCCACCATCAACCTACTTTATCCCATCCCCTCCTTTATAGATAAAATAACTGACCAATAAATCAGTTAAATATTAGCAATCTAAATTGTTTTCCCCTGTCAATATATCCACGTATATCCTATATCCATTAAAATGAACGACAGATATACAGACCTAATTAAAAACCACACATAAATAGATAAAAAGTTGGGTTCGTTATCTGGAAAATGAGTTTTACAGGCTAGCAAAACCATTTTTACACACTCTTCCATTCATTTTGCAACGATAGGTTTCGCGTTAGACTTGGCGCATTTATATCGACAAAATTTAAGTTGTAATTTCTAATATATATAATTTTGCAATGAAAATACTTATTTTGAAATGAATTAAAAATAAGGGTAAAATAGATAGTTATTCTTTGTTTGTTTCTTTAGGTCTGAATTCTAATGACTATATCTAAATGTTGATTGAATATCAGCTACAAATACTAACAGGTACAAGTGTACCAATTAGCTAAATCTGTTTTTCTACCTATTGTTATTTAAGTGTTAGTTTAATTTTTTAAATTTTATTTTTTATTCTATATAACTAGTAGCTTCGCCATCTAGGAACTCTTTATTCTTAGGGGATGAAAAATAGCATAAACTTTCCCCTGATTTAAATTTCAACCAACTTTGGATTTTGATTAGTAGGTTCATAAAATTGAGTGTTTAAACTTTTCAATAACCCATTGTTATCTACAGAAGTGGTAATTTTGTGTATCACAGTTAGGGATGTGAATCAATTTATTGGCCATTGCCTTTGAAACAAAAAAGGACCAAATTATAGAGTAACTACTACATTTTAAAGATATTGCAAAACTTTTTTTTGAAAAATGTCGGAATACGGCAAAAGACCATCTCAACTTAGAGCTGCAATTTGCCAACCATTTTTTCTTTATTTCTTTTTGACGTTTATTTAAAGTTGCTAAATTTTTATTCATTTGTATTAGGTATTTTTAAATTCAATATGCTTTTTTATATAGGGGAAAACAGACATACAGATAGACAAATAGACAGATGGACAGATAGACAAATAGACAGATATATAGACAGACAGATAGACAAATAGACAGATAGACAAACAGACAGATAGACAAACAGCCAGATAGACTGATAGACAGATAGACAAATAGACAGATAGACGAAAAAACAGACATAAAAATAGACAGATAGACAGATAGACAAATAGTCAAAGAGGCAGATAGACAAACAGACAGATAGACAAAAAGACAGTTAGACATATAGACAATGAGACTGATAGACAAATAGACAGATATAAAAATAGACAGAGAGACAGATAAACAAATAGACAGATAAACAAATGAACATTTAGACAGATGAACGACAGACAAACAGGCATTCTGCTACTTTTTTATTTACTTCAACGCAAAAACAAGTTTTCTATCCTTCATTGTTGAAAGGTCTGATGAATTGAGAGACATTAGGTTCGCGCAATAACTTTTCATAAACTGTCAAAAGTTTTTCTCACATATAGCGTTACAACAATGTAAATAAATTGTTACATTTTGGATATACATACCTTTTATGATTTTAACATTTAAATCCATTACGCTTACAATATATAGAAAATAAAAGTAAAACATTTTCTCGTATTCATTCGAATCCGGTGGATAGGAACCGGTTCTCATCCATACGAAAAAACTATGTCTAGCATCGTATTATATCCAGTTTTCTTCGAATATAGAAATGTACAATCATAAGATTAAAACCAGTTTTTTTAGCCGGTGCCTCCGGCACCTCGGGGATAAAAAAAACTAGTTTTAATCTTATAATTGTACATTCTATATCCGCGGAAAGCCGTTTATAATACGATACGAGAAATAACTATTCTTGTATTCATTCAAATCCGGTGGATAGGAAACGGTTCTCATCCATACGAAAAAAAACTATGTCTAGCATCGTATTATATCCAGCTTTCTACGAATATAGAAATGTACAATCATAAGATTAAAACCAGTTTTTTTAGCCTGTGACTTCGGCACCTCGGGGCCAAAAAATCTGGTTTTAATCTTATAATTGTACATTCTATATCCGCGGAAAGCTGTTCATAATACGATGCGAGAAATAACTATTACAGTATGGCTGGATTTGAACCAGATGAAAATCTGTGTATAGCATCGTATCAAGACAATTTTCCACGAAAATAAAAATCTTAAGATTAATATCAGTTTAATCATACGGGGCCTTTGGACCGTTGGGGCGAACAAAACTGGTTATAATCGCAAATTTTTAATATTAATGTCCGTGGAAAGCTGTCTATAATACGATGCATTAAATAATTCTTATAAAAATTTTGAAGTTTTACAAAAACATGTTGTTTTTTACTTTTTTTGTTGACATATGAGAAATGATAATGTATGTGTGTTTAAAAGTGGTCTTTATCAACAAAAAAAGAGGATGCACTTATTACAAGACTAAGTCACAAATCCTAGACTTTAGGTTTAAGAATCTGACCTATGAAATAAAATTCAATGATCGAGAAGAGTCCCTTTCGTGGCAACGCCCCTTAAGAGTCGTATTTCTAAAATGGCTTTTGATAGGTTATTTTAGGTTAGGTTTGGTTATATTGGGTTAGGTAATTGGAGGCTAGAAATAGAAGAAAAGCTACTGTGAAAAAAACGTAGAATTGCCTCTTAAGGAGCGTTGCCACGAAAGGGACTATACCCCAATGATCATAAGTGATACGACGATTGACAATATATTGATATACATCGCCAATTGCAATTAACAAAAGTTACCCTTTCTGGAGATTATAATTATTGGTTGAAAAGATTGAACAGTTCTAGTTTGAAAGAAAAATCAAGATTTGGTAAAAGTACCCAAAGTTTTCAAGCCAACAAATAAGTGTATATAAAACTTTGGATACCAGTAAAATTTACATTCCAATATCCCCTCCCCTTGATTTATCTTAACGTATTAAAGACAGCTTTTCGCGGATATTAAAATGAAAATTTATTAGGCCCAAAACTGGTATTGGTGCTACGACTTTTATTTTAGTAATCGTATAAAAATATCTGTAATATAATGCTATACATAATATTTCAGTATGGCTGAAAACCGGTTCTAATCCATTGGATAGTATAGGTTTCGAAGTCAAACTGTAAAAAAATTGTGATGATTTGTGACTTGAAATACAGACTTTATATAAGATTAAGTTTTCTCCCTTTTTTTGAATCAAAGTGTTAAATTTTCAAAAGAAATTTTTAGACACATTTCAGCATTAACTAGTATAATTATGTTAATAAGTAGTACAGCAATAATCCTATCATAAAGTAGTAAGCTTTTTTGTCTGTAGCGAAGGATCTCGCTAAACGCTGAATCGATATGGTTTTTCTTTACAAGGTTGCTTCTCATTGTTCCTGGGAAGGTTTATAACTGTACCATCAACCTCCCAAGATAAATCACCTGTGTAAAAAATTACCCCCTCCCCCCCCCAACTTTTTTTCTCCTTTTTATTATAAATTTTTAGTTCTATAAGATAACGTTGTTAGCTGAACCGTTTGAGATCTCCATTTTCTGGAAGCTTTACAAAGATCCTGGGATGGTTTGATGCTATTTTATTACTATTTATCCTCTTTTGGATACTATGGACGCTGGGAGATACGGAAAGTGTCAAATGTGACCTCATAAAAATAAATCCATATGTTTTTTGGGCGTTTCCTTTCCCACTCCTCCTCTTATCCTTCCTTTAAGACGTATTTATATGACGTCACACATTACACTTTCCGTATCTCCAGGACGCAATATTAAAAACATTACGTTTATAGAGTAGATTCGCCTCTTTAAAAATCTAATTATCAGATAAGCACTCCCTTAGTTTAGGGGGGGGGGGGGCACACTTACCAATTAAATAACAACTTTAATTTCTTTGTTTATTCCCCGATGTTTATTGGTGGTTTTAACACTAGTTTAAATACATTTTAAGTAAACAAGGATGACAACATTCGCAAAAGCGAAGCTAAACTAACCATGAAGTTACTTAAATTGAAAATAAAGTACTTAATATTGCCATAGACTAAGCAACTTGAAAATTAAAAGAATTACCTCAGTGCATAATAATAAATATATGATCAAATAGGAGCTACAGGTTACAAATTTTTGCCTTGTAGTCATAAAAATCAATATCTTAAACTTCTAATTAAAAAAAGTTTTCATGTAATGTAAATTAAATAAACGAGATGTTTAAATCGGTATGACAATTATAACTAACAAATTTACCCTGTTTGCCTTATATAAAGGCATACTATATTAAAGAGAAGCTTCGCTACGAAATAAAACACTCCTTCTTAAAAGATTATTATCTCGAATTTATGCTTATTTAGTTCTATTAGTTTTTCTTTTTGTTAAATTCATCCACTCGCCTTTACTGAATGAACTAACTAACCATTAAATAAGGTCCATATTAGCCAAATAATTTCTCTTGTCATAATATCCACGTATATTATATCCATTATACACTTATGCTTAAGCACACACCATTTGCTTTACTTCTTTAGTCATAGAAAAATAATATCTAGATAGTATGCGGGGTACGATAGATCTATAGTATAGATGTATATACAGATAACTTTCTGCTTCCCTTTTCCAAGGACCTTTTTCATCTATGATAATATTTCTGATATTATTGGCTGATTGTCAAAGACCACATTGTCTTTGGGATGGGAATAGTTATTCAACCCCTTCTTTCTCTAATGTTTTACACTGATCGGGGTAAAACGAGTAAATTGTCAAAATTAAACAGTTCACAAAATTAAATCCTTTTCTAAAAGTAACAGTATGTCTTTCTGTAAGTATCTTTGTACTAAAAGATCTAACTGACCGTTGGACCAATGTGGATCTTCTTTTCTCTAAAGGTTCAGCAGGATACCCTCCCCTTATAGAAAAAAACCTCCTAAGAATGGGTAACAACCTTGGGGATTTTATTGAATTTTAATTGGTTGGTTCATTTAGTTAAGTGTCCAAAAGTTTCAACCACTAATTGTAACTTGAAAAAGGGTAATTTTGTGTATCGTCATTGGTGAAGAACATCAATTTATCGGTCATTATCTTAACCCTTTAGATCACTGCATTTTTTTCTAGTAATATTTTTCTGTGATGTTTCCCCTATGCAGAAATGTCATCTTGTCAATGTCATAATTTCAATCTCAGCCAACAATATGGAGATACTAGATAATAATGGATGGAAAATGGATAAAAAATAGATATAAAATGGATAAAATATGGATAGAAAATGGATAGAGAAATGGATAGAAAATGGATAGAAAATGGATAGAAAATGGATAGACAATGGATAGAAAATGGATAGAAAATGGATAGAAAATGGATAGAAAATGGATAGAAAATAGATAAAAAATGAATAGAAAATGACAGGGATCGGAAGCCTCACGTAAGCCGCGCATAAGCCTCAGTTTTAAACCTGCTTGTGAGCAGAAAAAAAAAATTTAAGAAAGAAGGATTGTCTGCTAAAGAGCCGTTTTATACATCCAGCTGAATTTTATAGTGATAAAATCACGATTTCACTGAGGCTTACACGCGGCTTACGTGAGGCTTCCGATCCCTGGAAAATGAAATAAAATGGATAGGAACTGAATAAAAAATGGATATACAATGGATAGAGAAATGGATAGAAAATGGTTAGAAAATGGATAGAAAATTAATTGAAAATGTATAAAATATGGATAGTAAATGGATAGAAAGTATATAGGAAATGGATAGAAAATGGATAGAAAATAGATAGAAAATTTATAGAAAAATGGATAGAAAATGGATAGGAACTAGATAAAAAATGGATAGAAAAAAAAAGAAAATGAATAGAAAATGAATAGAAAAGGTATAGAAAGAAAACATACATACTAAAGAATCGGAATGTATGTACGAATGTACATTAAGTTTATCTGTAGAAGGTTTAAGGCTATTTTTCTGTTTCTCTGTTGAATATTTACTATCTCAATTATTAATGTAACACAATACGGCACTGAATATGTGTCCCGCATACTAGGGATATTAAGGGATAAGACAATGGACGATAAATTGATTTACACCCCCCAATTATAACATGCAAAATTACCTCCCCTGTAGTTTTAAATCTCTAGTGAAGTTTGGATACTAGATTTTATAAAGTACCCAAATTTCTTAAGCCAATAATTGTTAGATTGTTTTTAATAAACTTTGGGGACCTTCTTGCCTTGTCACCATACCCTTAGTAATGTTTACCTAATTCTGCACTGGGAATCCTGTGCAAAACTGTTTCAAAATAAGTTAGAATTTAATTACAATTTCATGTTTGCTGCTTTAATACTGATATTATTTGATAATATCATTTCTAATATGGCTTCGAAAACGGTTAATTTCCGCTGGATTAGAACTGGTTCTCAGCCATTTAGAAAACTTATGTATTGCATCGTATTACAAACAATTTTCCACCAATATTAAAAGAATATTATAAAACCAAAAATTAAGCTTATAATTTTTATTTTAATATTTGCAGACAGCTGTATAAGTAACTATTACAGCATACTAAAAGAGTTTGGTTTGTTGGAGAAAAAAAATTACAATTTTATTTAAATCTCTATTTCTAATAGATTTTAGTTGTTTTTCAACCCCTGGGCAACTTGTTAAGTTAAAACAATGAGACTTTTAAACGCACATATGTTAACAAGTATGATTCCTGCTATAGCGATTGGACCAACCTTAACTACTCCCTTAATTAATAGCCGCAGTATAAGCACATCTCAGTCTTACTGAAAAGTCATGTATAGCATCGTATTAAAGACAATCTTGCACAATTATCGAAATAAAAGCATAAACTAATACCAGTTTTGTTATTCCGGGCCTTAGGCCTCTAAGGGCGAACAAAACTTCATTGAGTAGAAAAGCTTCAAATAATTCTTTGAATAGTCGTAAGTATTTTTTTTAGATTTAAGTATTGGGATGGTTTTTGGCCATTTTTCTGCTACCTCCATCCTCCTTTAAATAAAGAGCTTCCAGAATCAAGACGTGCAGTTGATAGTAAATTATACTTTCTTTTCGAACTAAAATCGGAGGAGGTGAGAGGGGTTTAATTTAGGTCTCACAATCGCTATTTGGGAAACTGCATGTTAACATGATAATTAATTTTGCAAATAAAGAGTATTTAAATTTCACCTAATTTATTCAAATTTCCTTTATGTTCCACTTTACAACGGAGGGAGGGGACATTTGACTTTAAAAGTTTACTGGTACCCAAAGTTTTAAAAGCACATTATCCTATTTGATAGCTTAACAACTTTGGGTACTTTTAAGTAAATCTTGATTGGTTGATACAAACTACCATTGTCCAACTTTTTTGCCAATACGTTTAGTCTATGAGGGGTAAGTTTGTTTATCATCATTGGGGATGTACATAAATTATTTATTGTCCATTGTCTTATTATGGGTCTTAAAATAATTTTTTATTAACTTTCTAAAAGCATATTTTTATTCTAAGCGAGACATGTCTTTAATCAAATCCTAAAAATTAAAATATGTCCCTTTACTGTATCCTGTATTTTTTAAAAACTTTTAACTTACAATTTTGATTAGACTTACAAATCAATGTTCTGACAATCTGTAGGAGTTTTTGTTTGTTTGTCCTTCTTTCTGATTTTAGAGGTTGGCTTTTTTGGATGTTGTCATCCTTGTTTAATTTACTAATCCGGGAGCAATTTTTGTGTTGTTAAATAAAAGAGTTTAAGAAAGAAAACATGATTAACTTTTATCCTCTTTTAATCAGGAAAGGTGAGTTGAATTCTTAAAAGAAAACAAAAAAGAACATTTAAGGATGGAACTATCCAATTACTTTAAGATTAACAGAGAAGGGAGAATTTGATGATATACATCCCAAATAATTAAATACAAAAATATCTCTGTAAATTACAATTTGTGGTCGAAACGTTTAAACACTCAACTTAATGAACCAACCAATCAATGTCAAAAAGTACCTAGAGTTGTTAAGCAACGTTTTTTTTTATAAAACTTTGGGGACTAGTGTAATAAACAGGACAATGTCCCCTACCTCCCTGCATTAAGATTGTTTTTTTAAGACATACAGAAAATTGGTGTCCCGCAGGGCTACACTTTAGGAATCTTTTTTTTCTAGAATATTTTTATTGATCCTTGATTATAATCCCCAACAAACATTAAGATTAAATATAAAAAAGTTGTTCCATTGTTAACATTTTATTGCAATTTTAAACAAGAATTTATACAAACATGCTAATAAAAGCTTCACTGAAAAGCAAATAGCGTTCTGGATATATTGTTTTTCAAAGATATAAAATAAATGGATATAAAATATAGTGGATATTATGTCAGGGGAAAATTTTTCGTTAATTTAGGTTGCTAACATAAAACATAATGTTTTGGCCAGTTCTTTCATCCAATATGAGAATATGGGAAAGGGGGTGGATGGGAAGTGCATCGATTTTTTAGCTGCCTTCTATAAAGAACATTAAAATCTGGTGTAATATCCAAGAAATAATAAATCCATTGTGGCATATTAAACTTTGTCAGCATTCTATATAATGGCAATCGTTTACATCGACTATATGACACAACATACAAGTGGTCATGGTTGACATTTTATCTATACGCTCTTTTTAAAATGATGCTAAATAGTTAAAATACCCTTTTAAAGCCTACTTCTAGTGTCTGTCAAATAAACCTGGGATCTAAAGGGATAAGACAATTCCTGATAAATTGATATACTTATCATATGATAATACATAAAATCACCCCTTATGTAGATTACAATTATTGTTTAAAAAGTTTTGTCTCGGACAGGCGGACGGACCGACCCTAATTATAGAAAAGCTTCGCTTTTAATAATAACAAACCCACTTTATATTTATTACTAGCGTCTGCACCCCTAGCATTTAGGGGCTCTTTATTCGAAGGGATATGGAAGAGCTATTTATTCGATGTGATATAGAAGGGCAGAAAATTAGCCTAAAAAATAGACAAAAATTCTTACTGCTTTATATAATAGGATTAAGGGAGGGAGGGGACATTGGAATGTAGATTATATTGGTACCCAAAGTTTTATAAATTCACTGATCATGATTGGTTGATACAAAAACTTACTTCGTTCCATCGGGGCTAACATCACTGGTTTGAACCTTATTATTTTTCATTTAATATTCGTGGAAAGCTGTCTATAATACGATGCAATAAATGACTATTCTATAATTAATCTTTGAAATTATTTCAGATAAGTCTGAATGAAGAAGTTATGGGAGGAATCTGGCCTTTGTAGAGAAGCTTCGCATCTTATAAGTCAGGTTAGTAGTTAGATAGATAGATAGATAGATAGATAGATAGATAGATAGATAGATAGATAGATAGATAGATAGATAGATAGATAGATAGATAGATATATAGATAGATAGATAGATAGATAGATAGATAGATAGATAGATAGATAGATAGATAGATAGATAGATAGATAGATAGATAGATAGATATATAGATAGATAGATAGATAGATAGATAGATAGATAGATAGATAGATAGATAGATAGATAGATAGATAGATAGATAGATAGATAGATAGATAGATAGATAGATAGATAGATAGATAGATAGATAGATAGATAGATAGATAGATAGATAGATATATAGATAGATAGATAGATAGATAGATAGATAGATAGATAGATAGATAGATAGATAGATAGATAGATAGAAAGATAGATAGATAGATAGATAGATAGATAGATAGATAGATAGATAGATAGATAGATAGATAGATAGATAGATAGATAGATAGATAGATAGATAGATAGATGAATAGATAGATAGATAGATAGATAGATAGATAGATAGATGAATAGATAGATAGATATTCAAGTATATTTTTCTATCTATCTATTCCTCATATAGACATCCATTTAAAAATGTGTTGAAAACCTAAAATACTTTTATGGATGAAAAGGATAAGTTTCCTAAAAAAATATTAAAGGAGTATTTCGTATGAAGAAAACTATTTTACCTCCATTATCTTCTCAGGCACAAAATTTCTTCTATTTCAAGATTATTTTTGCTTAACCAAAGTTGTTTGACAATAGTTTTTCTAGTATGGCTGCGAAACCGATTAATAACCGCTGGATCAACTGATTTTCGAGGCTAACAAAACTAGTTTTATTTTTTTAGAAAAAAAAATATTTTAATTACCGCGGAAAGTTGCCTATATTACGATGCGATAGAACTATTATGCACCAAGATTTAACAAATTTAGAGATCATACAAATTTTCTTGTTAAAACCTATCCCTGCTGGGTTATTAGCTTGGATGTTAATGTAGGATCATAATCGTGTGCCACGCTCTAGCCCCGAACCTACCCCACACGACCCACAGAAGGTTAGGCAAAAGGGAATGGTGATTTGGGTCTTTTGACGTTCATACAAAATTAATAAAAAATAATTGTTGACTTAAGTTTTTATGTATCTATGTTGCGATTTAATATCTCGTAAACAACTGTTTAGATTTTTGTAGTTTTCAGTTTTCAGTTCATAAACCCCAAATATTTTTCATATTTATTATATTTCTTTTAGATATAGACTACTACACTACTACTAGACATATTTATTTGATGTCTAAGTTTAGTTTAAATGCAAAGAAAATGTCAAATATCTTTAAAATCTAAGTTAGTGCACCATTGACAGAATGATGTAATATCTAAGTTTAGTTCAAATTCCAAAAAAATGTTAGATTAAGTAGTAACAAAAGAACGTTAAGGCTCTTGATGTGTCTGAAAGATAAACGAAATGGTTTAATATCAGGGAGGGAGAGAACAACGGCGTTTAAATAAATACTCAACCCAAACTCCCCCCATTCATTTATATCAGCAAAGAAACAGATCTGTAGAATAGATGTATATACAAACAGCTACCTACCTTACTATTTCAAAGACCCTTTTCGTCTGCTTCTAAAATATTTTCTGCTACTTGCCTGTGTTAATACAAGCGACTCCATTGGTTGATCTTCAATGACCCAATAGAAAGGTTGCACAAGCTGGTTGCGATTTTTTTACCCTTTCTCCCTTTAGTGTTTTACTCTAATAGCAAAGACATATAAAAAACCTTGGAGAATGTTTGTTTATCAATCATTGCCATAGCACTTATCCCTGTGTACAATATATACAATGATTATGCGTAATGATCCTAAAAATTGCGGGTATCCCGACAAAACGACAAAATATATTCAGTATGGATAATTTTATCCCTTAAAATAGTAATCTTAATTAATAATAAAAATTAGAATATTGTACTTTAGTTATGACATCATTTGAACTAATAGCTGTTCTTTATTGCCGTTTGTTAGATTTTAAGTTACAATGTCACAACACTTGAAATTTTTGTCTATCATGCTATGTTTGTTGTCATCGATACATTTACATCAACAAGTATAAGCATGTTTGTCTGTCTGTCTGTCTTTCTGCATGTTTGTCTGTCTGTCTTGTAAGTGTTTTTGTTTGTTTGGCTGTCTTTTATGCATGTCTGTTTGTCTGTCTGCCTTTCTGTCTTGGAAGTATTTTTGTTTGTTTGTCTGTATGTCTGTCTTATATATATATATATATTATATGTTTGTCTGTCTGTCTGTCCTGAAAGAATATTTATGTTACTATGACTTTCTTGAATTTGAAACTCATTTATTTCATTCATTCGAACCTAAGTAGATACCTTTTTCAATCAGGGACGTCCAAGCTTTTTTAAAGGGGGGGATAAATGGAGGTTTCAAAGGTTTGATGGGGTAATCTAATCTAAGTTTTATAATATTGAGAGGGGTAAAATAAGGGTATTCAAAGTTTAAGGGGTTGTAAACACTCCTTGACCCCAACCCCTGGACGTCTATGTTTACAAGTTTTAGGTTTTAAACTGGTCAAAGTCCAATTTATATCCCCGCTGCAAAATATTACCTTTTTATCTATTTACAAAGTTTAATTGCAATGCCAGAAAGTTGTTAAATAAAAAAATTATAAATTATAAAAAAAAGACAAAAATATGGGCAAATTTTTGGGAGTAAGTAAATTAATTTTATTTCATTGTCTTTCCCTCCTTAATAAATCATTATAATACCACTTTAAGGTTTTGAGAATTTTGAATATATGAAACAGGGCTAAAAGGTTATATATGTGTAAGATAAATTGATCTACCTCCTTTATTTTCCCAAAACACAAAATAAATGGCTAATTTATATAAAGTAGTAAGTATTTTTCATCTGTAGCTTGATATTTCAATAATTACTGAACAGATTGAGGTCTCAATTTTAGGATCTTGTGGTGGTCTTGTGGTGGTTTTAGGCTATATTATTTTTAGATTTAGAGCTTAGAACGGTTTCAAAGCTATTTTTCCGTCCTTCATTACATCTTATAAAGACCTTATAATATAACATTAATATTTAATTAGTTAGAAGAAAAATTATCTTGCAGTAACCTATGACTTCCTTTCCCCACTATAGGAAATGATCTTATAAATCCGTTATTGAAATATTTATATTTGTTTGACATTGAGATGATATGAAAATCAGTTAGTCATTTCATCTTTAAAAGCGAAGTTTTTCTAAAATTAGGGTCGGTCCGTCCGTAACGGATAGCTTTTTTCGTTAATTTAGGCATGTTAGAATTGTTCTATCAATTTCAAACTTTGCATGGTGATTCCTTTAGTAGTTAGGTACGATTTAGAAAGCGTAGCAACTCTTTAATCATTACCAAAATGTCCGTATGTCCATTTTAAACATGTTGATTTTTTTTTCTTTTTTGACAACAAATTTTTATGTGATCTAATCATCCGATTGATCTCATATTTAGTATATTGATTCCTGGGACAACAAATTATAATGTTATAAGCGAAGCAACTCTTTAATCAAGTCCTAAAAATGTAGGTATATCTATGAACATTATCCTGTATCAAGCAGTTTTTCAACAAATTTACTTACAATTTTGCTTTGACTCTAATACATTCATATTCTGATTAATCAGTTCTGACACTATGAAAGTGTTAATGTTCGTTTGTCCTTCCGTTTCAGTGCTTCGCTTTTATGCATTTTGTCATCCTTGATATTTATATCAATAATTTTAATATTTAGTAGTCATAATTTTGTCATCGTAATTATTTGGGTATAAGTTAATTTGTCGTCTTATTAACAGATCTATAGTATGGATGTAACTACCTTTCCCAATATTCCAATGACCTTTTTCGTCTTCTAGCAAATTCTTTTCTGCTACTTGGCTGTGTTAATATTCCCGACACCATTGGTTGATTTTCATAGGCCTAATTGAGAGTCGGCACAAGTTTATTTGGGATACGGAAATACAGTTTTTCACCCCTTTCCCCCTCTAGTGTTTTACTCTAATGTCTTATTCCTTAGGAATTATTTGGCTTGTTGAAAAGCTTCATATTGGTTTATTTACGTTTTTTAAAAAGACAGACTTATAGCTAGCACCTATCTCTTGAAAATATGAATTATCAAAACTTTGAACAAAGCTAATAAAGGATATTCAAAATACCAATTATAGGTTTTCAGTTTTCAAGTTCAACTATTTTTTAAATGCTTAGGAAATCACTCTAATCGGTGTTTGTATATTCCAACAAAAATTAGGAAAAGTAGTATATAATTTCATCATATGTGAATACTAACATGTCATTAATGTATCAGCCATGGTTACTTTTAACGATTGATCTATAAAAACATCTTTTCTTCAAAGTTTTTAGTTAATATTATTGGTTAATTTAAAGGAACACCCCCTCAAGATGGGTAAATCATGAAATCAATATAGATAGGAAGGAAATTAGATGGATAGATAGATAGACGGATGGATAAACAGACAGATAGATAGATAAATATAATGGGAAATCAATATAAATATAGAAGAAGGAAATTGGACGGATTTTTCAAGGTTTTTTCCTTTTCTTTGTTTTGAAAATATCAAAGTACTTGCGACAGCGACACAAGCATCTAGGGGCTCTGTATTTAATGGGACTAAGAGGGCTAGAGAAATAGCTTAAAACCCTCACAGGACTTCCGTGAAGCTTATAGAGAAAGATCCCAATCGGTTTACTAGTTATTGAGATCTTAACCTTCAAAAAAAACTTAATACTCAATTTATATAAAGTAAACGACATCTGTTCTTTGCGAGATCTTAAGGGATGAGACAATAGAAGATAAATTGATGTACATGCTCATTTATGATAAACAAAAAGGCCCACTTTGTAGATTATAATTATGAGTTTTGATACTATGTTTTTTAGCCAACGAATAAGACAATCTAATATTAATATCAGATAAAAAATTACATATGTATTTCTTAATAAAAGAAATATATACATATTTAAAACCTTTTTCTCTCATCTTTTATTTATGAAACACAAAAGAGTTTTTTTAAATCTTTTTTTGTTGTCTTACAGTAAAATAAGAGTAACATTAAAATAGCAAAAAAAGTAGGAAGGGTAAACTGAAAGAAAAACATTCATATTTTTATTTTACTTTTCATATTAATTTGTAACTTACATAAAATCAGTTAAGAAGGGGACATTGGGCTGTTTATTATATTACAGTAGTCTCTAAAGTGACGTATGAGGGGATGTACAGACAGACTGGAATACGAGTATAGAGTAGCTTCGATACAATTAAATATCAATAATATAACAAGGTATTTCTAAAAAATACACATTTATTAAACAATTAAAACTGGTTAGAAATAGGCAGATTAATGGGATTATTATTATAGGATATATTTAATATGATATCAATTAAAGGCTTGGACGTCCTGTTTCTTAATTAGGTAAGAAACGACGTACTTAAACACGTGGGAAATATAGATACCGCCAGCCTAGACTTATAGGCTTGTATCTAACCGAATGCAGACGGGAGGAAGCGTATTCACTCTTTGGCCTGCAACAATCAACTAGCCCTCAACACAGCAGGATGGAGTATAGTGGCGGTTACAAGTGGAGGTCTGACTCAGCCAGAGAAGTATAGGAATGTGAACAGGGATGGGGATACATAAACTTGGATGGTGAATACCACACTTGCCCCCTCTGAGGGAATATGAAATATTCCCTCACAGTTGACCTGCACGCCTGCTTCTGCGGGTTGATGTTGTACTCGCAGGTTCTTCGATTGCGGCCATAGCCCTCTCTACGATATCAACAGGATTGGGTTCTGAGGAAGTAGGATTTTCTGGAGCTGCTGGAGGCTCTGGAGCAACAGCATTCTGGAGGGCCAACATGCCCTCACAGGGAGCCGTGGCTACTGGATCTTCGGAGGCAGCGCCAGCCTGCGGATTAACAGGTAGATCAATTCCAGATGGAAAGAGCTCACTGATTTGAGCATCGAGCTCTGTGTCACTGTTCTCCTCTGCAGGATCCAGGACCTCTGGATTGCCTTCTCTATCGGTGGGCCTGTACTCATCAGAGCACTCAGAACCGCCATAATGAGAGATCAGCTCAACTCCATCATCATCTGGCCGGGGTACGTCCCCAGCGGGAAGAGATGCCTCTATGGTCGCCACATTCTGCCCAGGTACATTCATTACATTACAACGAGTATTAATATATTTAATTACCCTGTCAGAGTTTTGGTCCAACAGTCGACTAGTGGCCTCAATAACCGTAGTCATTCGTGATTTTAACTCAACGGTCGAGTCCTCAGAGACAGTGCGAATTTTTTCGCGCAAAGTTTTGCGGTTCCGCAGTAATTCTGCGGAAATTTCAATAAGGCGCTTGCCATGTTGTATATATGCTTTCTCAACAAATGAAGCATTGCTAGCAATTTTAGATTCCAGACTTCTCTGGAAGGGGAGAAGAGCTTCCTCCATTGCTTCTTTTACAGTGGAGGATAGGACTTTTTTCCATTCCTCAGCAGTCACCCAAAAAGCCTTAGGCTCACTTTTGCTTTCTGCTAATGTCTCTTTCTTTTTAGGGGGTAATGGAGGCGGTTGAATTTCCACCTTAGCCTTTTTGGCTACTGGGCCGCCGCTGCCTGTTGGTGTTGGCGGACGTTTTTCTACCGCTTTTGGGGCAGATTTTACGGCAACTACCTCCAATTCAGGTGAGGCACTACGTTTTGGTGGCGATTCCACCCGATTTTTTTGCGGTTCCCCTCCCCTATTTTGTTCCATTAGAGGCCTGGCCCTAGGCCTGGCTTTATCGGAATATTCGTTGGCCTCTAAGTTTTTAGCCTGCCGCAATTTTTCTTGCAAGTCAAGGAGTTCCTTTGGAACATCTTTTCTCGCGGTGCGGTAAACGTGGATCGATCTTGAGACACATTGCAGTTCACTGAGGTTTTCAGGGTTGCGCGGCGGTTTTATACGCGGCTGATACCTGTTTTCATCAGGTTCATAGTAGGCTTCCTCAGGGCCGCCCTGGGGATAGCCATGATTGCTGTCATAATAATAGTCCTCTTCATTGTAAAAGGGTGCCTCTTCATATTCTCGACGGTATGAAGAGTGACCGGCCCCATGGGAGTGGTGAAAACCCCTTGAAAAATTCCGCCTGGGATATCCTAAAACAAAAATAATAAACTTAAAATTAAGGGTCATTAATTCCTTATACCGAATAAGGAAATATTTTTACAAAGACGACCTTTAGGGACGACAATCTTATAGGTATATATGTTTGATACAGGTCGTCCGTTTTTGGGGATTAGTTTTCCCCATTATTTGTAAAATCCCGCAATTCGTGTGTTTCGCTCGTACCTCCTTCTTTGTACGCGTGAATTTTGGTGCAGGCTAATATGTAAATGATAAAAGCGACGCATAATAACGACCCTATTCCTGTAAGGATGGCTGCTACTACAAGCACTATATGATACCAAGTACTGGATAGGAAATCAACCACCTTATGATACGTTTGAATAAACCAGGAGTCAGTTATTTTTACTTCAAAATTATTGGAGTCTGCGGCAAGTTGGCTGAGGTATAATTCCTCGGCACTTTCTGAGAAATTAGTTTTTTCTAGGCTTTGCCAAGAATGATATAGAAATAGGCTAATCGGTTTATCCATAAGATATTGGTTTACATTTAGTATTTGCATACCCTGCCCTTGATTACCAAGGAATTTTCCTTGGTACAAATGTAAGAAAATTGGATTTTCGGAACATTTAGTCGGGGTTAAATGGGTGGTGTTAACCAATCTGCGTGAAAATGGTGATATTCCCATAGTCTTATTATTGATTGAAACCGAGAAATGATCCACAAAACAGGGTAAATTTTCTCCCAAAGAAACATTGATTTTAAGACTATCGCACTGTATTACTAAATCCAGCTCACCGAGCGCCCTAACTAGTTTTTTACGATGAGTCTGAATACTGCTTTTAGACAGAAAATGGTTTTGTAAACAGCGAGTTTCGGGGACAATTAATTTATTATATTGTTGGTAGGAATAGAAAATCTCTAGTGGTAACATATCATCTTTTTCTTTAGCGTTTAAAAGTGGGAAATATGGTTTTATAGAATTTGTGAACCATACCATTAAGTTATCAATATTAGTTTTGTAATAAAATAATTCGGGAATTAGACTTTCGAAATGTTTTTTTTTTCTTTAAGTTCTAGCGCTAGAGTAATTTGGGGATCGATCACTAGATATTTTTGGGCACCCTGTTCTCCTTCAAATGTAAACAATGAAATATTAAAGATGTCTACCGTTCGCCAAGGAGAAGTGAATTTTTGTGCGCTATCAGTTTTATCATCTGAGATAATTCTATCGTAGCCTATTCTCAGATTGTGATCTAAACAATTGTTTCCCACCCAGTGACTGCCCAGGTAACAGCCCGCTTTTGTTTGTAATAATTCAACAGGCTCAGCCTGGACCCCTATTTGTTTTTCCTCAAATGTCCCAGGGATAAAAATGCCGTTAATGTTTACGCCGTTTCCCTCGCAGGCGGGGTCGATGCCGTTAAGGAGGTCGTTGGGGTAAGTAAGTGTCCCGTTTACCAGGAAACGCGTGTATGACATCTGGTGTTCATACACTGAGACTGATTTCCCTTCAAAGTTAAATATTTTAGTTTTGGACATGGTGTAACAGTCTTCATAAGTTACGAGGTTCGGTATCTCCACGAGTGCTGGAGCAGCGAGGTGTATGTGGCTATATCTGCCACAATACCAGTAATGAGTACTGGTTCGGAGGTGGCAACGAATTCCAGGTATAATTTTTCTTTCAACCTTTTGCAGCAGGTGAAATTGTTTTTGTTCAATATTAGTAATATTAAGAAACGCAGCGCATTCAGAGATTTTCAAACGCGGGTTTTCGTTTGCTACACATTGAGTCGCATCTATTTGTATTATTTCGGACGCATTTGATTTTGCCAAAATAATAAAAAGCCCCAAGAATCCCAAAATAAATTTACCTCGAGCTCCTGGTGCCTTTGCCAAATGATGCTGCATTTTATTTTTATGCTTCTCGTTTTTCTCTGAAATATGTTAATTAGTTAGTTTTAACATATATTTTTTTGTTTATTTTCGTTATTATACATACGTAGATTAAGCTATATACATTTGCCACCTTGGTTTTATATAATTATACATTTTATATACATTTTATTTCTTCCTTTTAATTGGGTTATGCAGTCCGATTTGGACATGTATGCGGTTATCCCCCCCTTGTGACCTAGTTTTTCTTTCTTCTTCTAATATATACTTGGGTACTATGCTTTGTTTGTTAACATTAATAACCTTTTCAGGGCTGGATTGTTTGGGTCTTTGTGCGAAGAAAGAAGCCTCGGATGGGACGGTTTCTTCCAAGAAACTATTTTCGACGTGGATGTGAGGACCGGATGACCGATCTGCGCCAGGGGGTTCTTGGTCTTTGGGCTGTGACTCAAATGGTGAGTTTTTTTCCATTATATCCCCTCCCCCATCACAATCCACCTCCCCCTGGGGTAAGTCCTGACTAGTTTCAGGGTTTTCTATAAAATCGTCACCATCGTTATCTAGGTAGGTAAAATCGTCATTTTCCATACCTTTATTATCGTTTGTTTCGGTTTGCCCGGTATTATCTATGGTCAAGGTTATTTCCTCAGACGGGACGATTTCCTCAATTGGAAAGACGTTAAAGGAAAGTGTTTCCCCCAATAATTCTATTTTAGAATCTATTTTTCGTATTTTATCTCTACTAACAACTTGGTTAGTTTTTATTGGATTTGATCCAAAGGGACTGAGTTCAAAAAGGGCCTCTGAGAATTTTTTTGTTACAATAAAAGGACCCCCATAGAAAGATTGCAATTTTTTACTGACCCCTATCTTGACTAGGTTAAAAAATGCAAAGACCACGTCGTTAACGAAAAGGGGAGATAAAGCCTTCCTAGATTTATTTTGAAACTCTAAATAGATCTTAGATTTTTTGGAAACTTGTGCAATAATTTCTTCCAAATTTTTTAGGTAGTTTAAGTAAGACCTGCAGTCAATGTCCTGCCTTTTCTGCAAGATTGGAGAAAAGAAATCGAGATTGAGAGTTGGTTGTCTGCCGAACATAAGGTAATATGGCGTATACCCCGTTCTTCTAGACGTACTAGAGTTAATTACAAAAGTGGTCAAAGCTAATTTTCTTGCCCAGTCTTTACTTTCGAATCGGTCATCGGATCTTAGACCTGCATAAATGCTTTGATTATGCCTTTCACATGGGTTACTATTAGGGTTTCTTGGGGGAATAAGTTTAGTTTCGATACCTAGTTCATCCATAACTTTTTTGAAAACTTCCCCAGTGAAATTTGTTCCCCTGTCACTCCTCAATGACCGAAATAAGCCGTAGGTGGGTACCACCTGTTCAAGGATGACCTTCACCGTGCTTTCCACGGTGGCGTCCTTGATGGGGTGAGCGATAATGTACCTAGAGAATAGGTCAACTAGGATAAATATGTAACGGACATGTTGTCCTTGAAAATAGTTAGGGGTTAAAGGACCGATAAGGTCTACTGATACCTGGCCAAAAATCTCGTGACTAATGGCTGAATGGGTGATAGGTTGTTTGTGTTTAGGTACCTGCCCTATTTTTCTTAGGCAGGTAATACAATTTTTGATGCGTGATTCGACAAACTTATTAATTCCTATGAGGAAGAATCTTTCATTTATCTTGCGTGTTGTTTCGTTAACCCCCTTGTGACCTATACTATTATTATGTGCCAATTCAAAAACTTTATTATATAATCCAATGGGTACGACGGGTCTTTCAATGAATGTTCCATTGCTAAGAGGTTGCCTAAATATTAGAAGTCCTTCCATAACGTATAAATGTTCTATTAATTTAAAAAGGACCTCTTTCCGGCCGGTTAGTTCAGCTTTTTCAAAACTCGACAACTTCTTTTTTTCGAATATCCACCTACGAATTTCAGATAATACTTGATCTTTTTGTGTTTCAGATTGCCAAACATTGTTCACACCGACTTCCGAAGCCGAATGTAACTCAAAAATCTGGTCTTGGTATGGGCAATCCTGTTCATAAGGATCCAAGGTAAATGAGCTAGTACATTTTTCACAATCGGTTTCCTTATGTTCTTTGCATAAAAATTGCCCTCTAGATAGATTGTCGGCATTGCAATGATCCCTACCCTTTCGATGAATTACTGTAAAGTCAAAACTTTGGATAAAGAAAATCCATCTCAGAGTTACACCATTTATGGTTCCTTTTTGCCATTTTTTGTAATGAACTAAGGAAATCGAATCTGTACGCACAATAAAGTTTCTGAATCTTAAATAATGAAGAAAGGTTTTAAGAACAAATACTAGACATGCTAATTCGCCTTTATAACTTGGATAATTTTTCTCTGCCCCGTTACATTTTTTGGAACATATTCCAATAATTCTTTCTTCCCCCCCCTGGTTTTGGCAAAATTAAAACCTTTTACTGGCCAAAGTCAATAAATAAGGAAATTATGCCCCAAAACATGAATATCCCTGTAATAAGGTTTCCCCTCTGGTATACTGGATTTACTTGATTTACCTCACTCAACTTTCTGGCGTGTTGTACAGTGAAAAAACTACCCCCCCCTTATTTTTGATTTTCTTCAAAATTAAGGGGGGGGGGGGGTTAAAAACTACCCCCCCCTTATTTCTGATTTTTGTCAAAACTAAGCGGGGGGTTAAAAACTACCCCCCCCTTATTTTTGATTTTTGTCAAAACTAAGCGGGGGGGGGGGGTTTTCGGTGCTCCGGTCTTCACATGTAAGCAAGCACCAGATAGATAGATAGTTAGATAGATATATAGATAGATAGATAGATAGATAGATAGATAGATAGATAGATAGATAGATAGATAGATAGATAGATAGATAGATAGATAGATAGATAGATAGATAGATAGATAGATAGATAGATAGATAGATAGATAGATAGTTAGATAGATAGATAGATAGATAGATAGATAGATAGATAGATAGATAGATAGATAGATAGATAGATAGATAGATAGATAGATAGATACATGGATAGATGGATAGATAGATAGATAGATAGATAGATAGATAGATAGATAGATAGATAGATAGATAGATAGATAGATAGATAGATAGATAGATAGATACATGGATAGATGGATAGATAGATAGATAGATAGATAGATAGATAGATAGATACATGGATAGATGGATAGATAGATAGATAGATAGATAGATAGATAGATAGATAGATAGATAGATAGATAGATAGATAGATAGATAGATAGATAGATAGATAGATATATAGATAGATAGATAGATAGATAGATAGATAGATAGATAGATAGATAGATAGATAGATAGATAGATATATAGATATATAGATAGATAGATAGATAGATAGATAGATAGATAGATAGATAGATAGATAGATAGATAGATAGATAGATAGATAGATAGATAGATAGATAGATAGATAGATAGATAGATAGATAGATAGATAGATAGATAGATAGATAGATAGATAGATAGATAGATAGATAGATAGATAGATAGATAGATAGATAGATAGATAGATAGATAGATAGATAGATAGATAGATAGATAGATAGATAGATTGATAGATAGATAGATAGATAGATAGATAGATAGATAGATAGATAGATAGATAGATAGATAGATAGATAGATATATAGATAGATAGATAGATAGATAGATAGATAGATAGATAGATAGATAGATAGATAGATAGATAGATAGATAGATAGATAGATAGATAGATAGATAGATAGATAGATAGATAGATAGATAGATAGATAGATAGATAGATAGATAGATAGATAGATAGATAGATAGATAGATAGATAGATAGATAGATAGATAGATAGATAGATAGATATATAGATAGATAGATAGATAGATAGATAGATAGATAGATAGATAGATAGATAGATAGATAGATAGATAGATAGATAGATAGATAGATAGATAGATAGATAGATAGATAGATAGATAGATAGATAGATAGATAGATAGATAGATAGATAGATAGATAGATAGATAGATAGATAGATAGATAGATAGATAGATAGATAGATAGATAGATAGATAGATAGATAGATAGATAGATAGATAGATAGATAGATAGATAGATATATAGATATATAGATATATAGATATTTAGATATTTAGATAGATAGATAGATAGATAGATAGATAGATAGATAGATAGATAGATAGATAGATAGATAGATAGATAGATATAGATAGATAGATAGATACATAGAAAACTAATTATTTCTATTATTTTCAGAATTGAGTAATGACTTGATGAAAAGAAAAACTTCAACACTCTTACCCTAGGTTTAATAAAGTTGTTTTAATTCTAATAAAAATGATTATAAGATACCAACCAATCATTTTATAAATTAATATTGCCTTGCTACTTTCATCTATATTTAAAAACAAGGATGACAACATCCATAAAAGCGAAGCACTGAAACGGTAGGACAAACGGACATTAACACTTGTATAGTATCTGAACTGAAAAATCGGAACATAAATGTATAAATGTCGAATCAAAATTGTAGGTAAATTTGTTGAAAAACTGCTTAAAAACAGGATAATGTTTATGGACATACTTACATTTTGGGACTTGATTATAGAGTTGCTTCGCTTATAATATTGTTCTTTGTTGTCCCAGGAATCAATATACCAAAAATCAGATCAAACGGATAATTAAAACACTTAAAAATTTGTTGTTAAAAAAGTAGAAAAATCAACATGTTTAAAATGGACGTACGGACATTCTGGTAATGATTATAGAGTTGCTACGCTTTCTAAACCGTACCCAACTACTACAGGAATCATCATGCAAAGTTTGAAATCGATAGGACAATTCTAACATGCCTAAATTAACGAATAAAAGCTATCTATCTCGGACGGACGTACGGACGGACGGACGGACGGACCGACCCTAATTATAGAAAAGCTTCGCTTTTAAAAAGATTCAGCTTTTAATGCTGTACTAAAAGTCAAAAGATATAAATATCTTTATAATAAATGGATATAGAATATACGTGGATATATTAACAGTTGAAAATATGCCATCAATTTAGCTTGCTGATACGGACCTAATTTATTGGTCAGTTCGTTAATCAATTAAGAGGGGAGGGGATGCGGTAAAGGTGGTGGATGGAGTTGTCGTTATGTAGCCAGCTGCAACCATCATTTTAACAGAGTATATGAAAATCTGGTGCAACATCCAAGTAATAATAAATCGATTTTACAATAGCATAAAAGAAATGCTGCAATTCCCATTGTCAGCTACTTGTCAGGCGCGTGACAAAAATACGGAATGTTTAATTCCCTATAAAGAAGTGGTTGTTTTTTTCCGTTAATATCTCTTGGGATGGTTTTAGACTACTTTTTTTGTTCTTTTCCATTCAAATCATTATTACGAAGAGACGCAACCGCTAGTTCTACAAAATATTAATATTTTTCTTCAATTATTTTTGTCTGTTTTGCGGGCTACCTACAGAATTACAACATCATAAAATTGTTCACTGTGTTAGAAGAATAAATGAAAAATTTTAAAAGTTTTTAAATTTTGCACTTTTGTATCGCATCGTATTATAGACACCTTTCCGCGAATATTAGAATTATAAGTTTATTACCAGTTTTGTTAGTCCTTGAGAGCTGAAAAATCTTAAGATACTATACACGATTTTCAGTATGGCTGTGAACTGGTTCCAATCCAGTGGATATTAATCGGATTTGAAGCCATACTAAATTGGTAAATTTTCAGTGTATCAACCATTAATCGTAAATGACGTACATGAAATAAATATGTAAAAAATCCTTTTGCAAAATATCAATCCAAAAGCAATTTTAAAACTTGAAAATTATATACCAACTATATAACCATAAAAAAGGGGCACACTTACTGAATATAAAGTGGCAACTGGGTTTCTTGTTAAACCTAGACGTTGGGTACTGACTTTGGGTACTTTTCTTAAATTTAAGGACCCTAAGAATTGTCAGGGATCTTAAGGGATAAGACTATGGACGACAAATTGATTACATCCCGAATAATGACTAAATAAAATTAACCCTTCTGTACATTAAAAAACAGATATATAGTATAGATGTATATACACACAACTACCTCCCTTACTATTTCAAAGACCCTTTTCGTCAGCTTCTAAATTACTTTCTGCTACTTGGCTGTGTTAATTTAAGCGACACCATTGGTTGATTGTCAATGACCCAATATAAAGGTTGCACAAGGTGGTTGCAATGGGTAGATACAGTTATTTAACCCTTTCTCCCCTTTCTTTTGGGTGTTTTACTCCAATCATTAAAATAAGGCAACTAATAGTCAGGATTTGGTAAAGTGCCCAAAAGTTTTAAGAGAAATGTGTCTGTGACACCTTAGTGCAAGTATAATCCACACTCCAATATCCTATCCCTTCCTACACTGCACTGGATTAGTATGCTATTTTAATACAATAACAGCACCAAAGCTTAACTGGGGTTAGTAGGGTTTTCAAGGGTAATTTTACAACATCAAGGGGAGAGGGGAGAAGAAAAGGGATAAAACATTTCTGAGAGAGAAATAAGAATTCTAAATAAATAAGTTATTATCAACATAGCGTTATTCGGTTGCAGTATTGGACCTAAAATCGACATAAATATCAGTCAAATCAGTTTCATATTTATCATAAGTCAGTTTAGACCATTTCAAATAAAGTCATCTAGTCGAAATAAATCAGTTGAATTTACATATTCCCTTTTACATAATGCTCTGTAGTTTGATAAATTACAAGTGACTTCGCCTCCAAAAGCCTCTTTGGGTACTTGAGGGAGGAGTCGACTCTCCCTCCGCCCCCTCATTTTATCATTTTAGTTTTAAAAGAAACAGTAAACCAAAAAAGGATGGTTTTTTTCCAGGGATGATTTCTCTTGTTCCCTCAAAGTAGTTATAAAATAAACTTTTCAAGGAATCAAAGGAGATCCATATCGGTTCAGCGGTTTGTCAATATTATGTTATTTATTCCCTGTTTCCGGTAAGATATGTAAGTTAGGCGTAAAAGGTAGATAAATATCTTTACTATTAATTCTTCATCGCAAGTTCTATTATGAAGATTGATAAGATAGGCTTGATTGAAATAGCTAGCGCTGCAACCAGGGCTTTAAAGGGATAAGATAATAGCAGATAAATTAATGTACATCCCAAATGATGTTGCACAAAATTATCCCTAGTTAAGATTACAATTAGTTATGACCAACAAATCAAAATTCAATTATAGTCCCCAAAGTTTATAAGCTAATAAGTAAGAAAATGTTATTATAAAACTTTGGGGACTATTGTGATAAACAGCCCAAAGTTTCCCCCTCTCTGGTTGCAACCCAGTTAAACTTAAAGTTTGTGTTGACTTAAAGTCACAATGTCGACAAAGTAACATTACAGAAAAGTGACTATAATTACAGGGAGAAAGGGGACATTCAGCTGTTTATTACACTAGTCCTAACAGTTTTATATTAATCTTTTCTCATTCGTTGGAATTTACAACTTTGGAGACTTTTTTAAGATTTGGATTGGTTGGTTCATCAATTGGAGTGTCCAAACGTTTCAACCACCAAATGTAATCTATAAAAGGGGTATTTTTGTGTATCATCATTGGGGATGTACATCTATTTATCGGCCATTGTCGCATCCCTTTAGATCCCTGTATTCAAAGAGTTCCTTTGATAAATCCGGTGACATTACGTTCTGTGTAGATATAATTACAGTAACAAAGTTTAACATGGATTGTCGATAGATTGGATAGAATTGGTAGGGATAATGCACAGTTCATTCTAAAAGTAATGCATTTAATTATCTTATTTTTTTTTTTTTTTTCATTAGCTTTGTAATCTCATAATAGGTTATTTACAATTTTTAAAAATTTATCTTTTAAATAGTTTAAAACAACTTAAAATGTTCAGCTAGGATGCTAAACAACTCCCAACTGCCCAACAACCACCAAAGCAACAACCCCCAAGCTCACACCACCCCTCACCAAGCACCCCCTAGCGGCACCACCCACACCACCAACATGTCCTCGATGTCCGAGCTGTTTGAGCTGCTGGACAAGCTGCAGTCCTCCCGCCTGGATGATCAGCGCTGCGAGATGCCGCGCACTTTGAATCGACCAAATGTTGTCGGTGTTACAACAGAAAATGTGGGAAACTCAAATCAGCTGATTTCACAACAACAACAAAGGCCTCCGGCTTCACGCGTGTTGGACAACGTGTTGCAGGGTCCTAGTCCCTACCCCCAGGTTGTGGTGGAGGGGTCCAGCTACTGGGTTGACCCAGGGGACAGGGAGGAGGAGGGCGAGGGAGAGACGGAGGGCGAGGAGAGGGAGACTAGTCAGGGATGTACATTATGCCATTTGTTAGTATTATCGGTTGAAAAGATTGAACACAAACCAATCAAGTTTAGTTAAAGTACTTAAAGTTTTTCAAAATGATGTCTATATACATTAACAAAATGGACAGAAGTAACAAAAAAAGCGAATTATAATGTAGTTTCATAACATTATAAAAAGATTATTATTTTTAAGTTCTCTCTGGCCACGATTATAGCGTTGTCACACTTTTTAAATCGTACCCAACTGTTACAGGAATAATCATGTAAAGTTTGGAACTGATAGTGTAATTCTAAACATGACTAAATTAACGATAATATCTCTTCGTTATGTACGGATGGACGTACGGACGTATAGGGAAATGCATTACATATTTTGTAAGATTATGATATCTAAAACATCAATTAATTCTAAAAAGGCAAATTATTACATACCACAAAAACTGCATTTGGTAAAATAAAAACAAGGATTATATAATCTAAAAGTAGAGCAGATATGATTAACAGTTCAATAATTATTGTAGCAAGAAACGTCCAAGGATGGGGTAAAGGTTTGTCTATCTCCTAAATCGATGAAACACCTCATTTTTACCCCTCAATTAAAAAAACCTTACGAATAAAAAGCAAAGAAGAATCTGCCTTTATTTTGCATTATAAAAGCAAAAAAATTATTGTACATCATTTTAAAAGAATTTAGCAAAGGGTTTTAGCAGTTATTACCAATGAAAAGTATGGCTTTATGTAAAGGTTTTTAAAAATTTCACGATCATTTAGGAAATTACAGACAGGGACGTCAAAGCTTTTTACGTTAAGGGGGGAGGGGGATAAACACCACTTTCCCCCCACACTTGGACGTCTATGCTTACACACAGATAAACTCCAGTTTCTTAGTTGCCTCGCTGGAAATTAAAAATAATCATCCCACGTTAAAGTTTAACCTTCGTGAAGCCTTTTAAAAAAATAATTGACGCTTCAAAATTTAGAACATTTACTTAAATAATCATAAATTTTAGGATTCAGAAATTGGCTAAAAATTTAATTTTTAAAAAAAATTTTAATTCTTTATATAAAAGTAACAGGATGTTTATCTATGAGTGTGTACCCTTGGACTTTGGTTACCGCTGAACCGATATGGTTCTTCTTTATAATGTAGCTTATTATAGGTCCTGATTTATAATAATTTTGGGGGAGGTTACAACCACCATTTAAAGATGCTGCACAAAATGGTACAAAAAAAATGACGTCATACTATAAAGTTGTCCAATCATTGGTTATTTTATCATATGACGTCAATTTTTTTGTACCATTTTGCGCAGCATCCCATTTAAAGAGAATGATTTCCCCTCTTCCAAAAAAAATATTTCTAAAAGTGCACATTGAAAACTATACATACATTTATGCTATAATATATCTACATATATTTACACATTTTTCATTTAATTTGAAGTTTATACAAGTTAAATAGCCACAAAGTAGTCAAAATTAAGATTTCTAAGCAAAAAAATGTCCGTAAGTATTTCAAAGATTTATTTATCAAAATTATATTTTCCTATTTATATCTTGTTATTGCTGTGTTACTTATGGAAATAATTGTCTGTTGCATAAGACATTTAGGGGATATATAATATTTTAATTAAATCTCTAAAAGGTCCAAAATTTGTAATTTCAATTACACATTGAATAATGGATTAAATAATATGCATTTAAATCATGACATTATGTCAGATTATACAATGGAATAATATTAATGGAATAAGTCTTTTAAAATCCTAAAAGCCCAAAGCTCTTTGTCCCCTTTATACTTTTCTTTTAAATTTTTTTGCCTCTAACTTTTATAAACAATATAAAACCCTCAGATCATTAAAAAAGGAAGATTTCAATGCTTTTTCAATAATGTTATGCATTATTTTTTTGTAATATTTTATCCATATTTAAATATATCCACATGCAAGGCCTGGCCTTTGATAATATTTTTGCCCAATTATAGCCTCTTTGAAAGCATTATTTGATTATTATTTGGCCAGCTTACAAATAAATGCGTAAGAGCACTTCCTTATAAATTTCAATGCAACAAAAAATGTTGAGAAAAAAGAATTAGACATAGATTCAATTGAATGTCGATTTCAATATTCCTTTAACATTGCCTTTATAAAATTAAAATAAATACTATTTCAGTCATCTTTTTTATCCATTTTTATCCTGAAGATAGTCACTGTTATTTTACTTTTTAAAGGGGGTGTTAACCACCCTAAAACCTTTTTACCACTAATTTATATAAATTCATTAGATTACCCCTCTAAAACCTTTGAATCCCCTCAGTTTATCCCTATTAAAATTAAAAGCTTAGACGTCACTGCAAAAAATATTTAAAATTTTCAAAAATACAATTATCACCCCCCCCCCTTAAACCTTTGAAAGCCCATATTATACCCCCTTCAAAATAAAGACCTTGAATGTCCCTGCAAATAGATATCTCCTTTTTTTGTATGAACACTCTCTTCCTTGTATGTAACCTTTTTTCCCCATATGTGAGGCTTGAGCCGTATGCACATGAAAAGCTTTTTTTTTCATCAAAATTAGAGCCCGTATTCTCATTTAAAGCCTTTACATGTAGAATTTAGAAAGATTAAAGGGGTGTTTTTTGGGGGGGAAAATGTAACTTTAAAATGGCAATTAAATGTTCAATACCAAGTTTTTTTTTTCTTCATATTTTAAAATTAAGAAGTGTCAAATGAAAAAAAAATCGTAAAGAACAGAGAAAGGTTTTTTTTCCCCTAGTTAAATATTCCTTTTTCAGACAAAATATAATATTATAAATATTTTTGGGTAAAACATTTTACTAAAACTGTTTTAATTGACAGAAAAGTTAAAGGAAATCTTGTGACCACTAATTACAATATACAGAAGGTATAATTTTGTAAATAATTATTGGGAATGTGCATCAATTCATTAGCCATTGTCTTATCCCTTAAGAACTCTGACTGTTATTACATTATTTTTTTTGCATGTTATGAAATAAGATTGTGTAATATTTTTTAGATTATATGAAAAATTACACTCCTTAAAAAGGGCATAGCAAAAATATTTTTTGGGTTAGGGTTTACAAAATGTAAATTAATTTCAATTTTTTTTTTAATCATTGGGGACTTACATCATCTTGCAATTTTCATACTTTTTACACATGTAATTTTAATCTACAGAAATAATATTTTTTATTGTCTTATCTTTTAATACATTTGAAAAATTGACCCCCCCCGCCCATAAAAATGTTTAGAATACGCCCTTATTTCTATTTATTTTTCTCCCCACACAATATTATCATAAGATTTTATAATAATAACATCTTTTTTGAATAACATAATTTTTGCTAAGGTTTTTAGAGTCTACACTCTACATTTTAATGTATTTCTTACATTCAGCATTATATTATTGTACAAAATAAACAATCAGTTCATTTTCAATTGAACAATCCTTGTATTAAAAAAATACAAAATTAACAAATTACTATAAACCAAGTAAATAACTATTTTAAGAAAAAATGACAAATGGCCTAATGTACAATATAAAATCAGACTGTTGAGGCGAAATTCGAGATAGACGACTCTGCCCGCAGCTACCGCGCCCACTTTGTCGGCTACGAGCACCAGAACTTCACAGCTGTGGACGAGGATTATGGGCCCGTGGTGCTCTCACTCAAGCACTACAACGACAAGGCGGAGTCTAGCGGCGGTGACATGAAGGGCAACCACGTGCGTGTCATCCTACGCACCACGTCGGGCACAGTCCACCGCCTGCTGCCGTACTCGGACGTCCGGGAAACGCCGTCCCCCGTCCACTTAGCCAAATTTATCTGCCCCGACCTAAATATTGACAAGTTCGAGCCCATTCTAAGCCCCAGGGCTGGCGAATTAATCGTGAATTATGATGAACATGTTGTTGTGAATAATTACAAGTTTGGTTGTGTCTACCAAAAGCAGGGGCAAACAACTGAGGAACAATTATTCGGCAACCAAACCCATTCCCGGGCAATGGACGAATTCCTCGACATGTTGGGCCACAAAATCGACCTATCCCAACACAGGGGCTACAAGGGCGGCCTCGACACGGTCCACGGCCAGACCGGCAATTATTCTGTGTATCAAATATTTCACAAGCGCGAGATTATGTTCCATGTGAGCACGCTGCTGCCCTACAGTGAGACGGACAAGCAGCAGCTGCAGCGCAAACGCCACATAGGTAATGATATAGTTGCGCTGGTGTTTCAAGAGGCGAATACCCCATTCAGCCCAGAGATTATAGCATCCAACTTCCTGCACGCCTACATTGTGGTCCAACCAATTAACCCGTGCACAGACAACACCAGTTACAGAGTCAGTGTCACGGCCCGCTCGGACGTTCCCTACTTTGGACCCAGCCTGCCTTGTCCAGCCGTTTTCAAGAAGGGTCCTGAATTTAAGGAATTTCTGCTGACAAAACTGATCAACGCTGAAAATGCTTGCTACAAAGCTGAACGGTTCTCCACCCTGGAACGTCGGACCCGCTCCTGTTTGCTGTCCAACCTGACCGAACAGCTGTGCCAGCTAACTGCTGAATACCTGAACGCTCAGGTTCTGCAGACAACCAAAATTGTTGAAAAAGAATTCAGCCAGTCGGGGCTGTTGAACAGCGTCAAAAAGGCCCTGATTGGCCGGAGTAAAAGCTACGCCCCCTCCCAGATGGGGATCATCAATGGGGGGTCGTCTAATCAAAGTAACACAACCCTAGGACCAAAGAACAAGAAGCTGAGCCACGGCAGCGGCGCAGCCAACAACAACCACTCTAATTCCAACAACAACAAATCTTTAACACTAGCCGAAAATATTCGCATGTTATCGGGGGTTCAATCAAGCGGTGGCAGCACAGAAAATGACTGCATTAGTTGTAATAGTGAGTTCAGCGTGGGGCTACCAGAGAATCACCATCCATCCGACCGTTTGGCCGACGCCAGAGAGGCCATGCTGATGCGCGAAGACATACCAGACATTGACAGCCCGACCAAGTTTGATTCGGGCCGCGGCAGCGAAGAGTCAGGATCAGCAGGCTCCGCACATTCCAACTCACCGCCCGGGTCCCGAACCTCGTGTCACTTGTCCCCCGGGCCTGACACCAGGCTACTACTACAGACAACCAGCCAGGCAAGTTTGGACACCTCGGACGAGAGCTCCTCGTTAGACAGCCTTGAGTTGGACCAAGTTAGATACATTCTGAAACCAAAACTAAACAAATATTCAAATAATAACAATAATATGTCTTATACCCAGTCAAAGTCACAAAGTCACAACAGACAACAAAAAGTGTCTAACAACAACAGAAGTAGTAGTGAGAATCTATCAACAGCAGTGGGCACCAAATGTCATATTCACATTACCAACAATAATGTTGTCAACAACCACCAATCATCAGAGACAAAGACTATTAACAACAACAACATGAGGCCACAGCCGCAGCTACAGTCAATAAAACAACCACTGGACCCGCAGGAAAACGTTGGAAAAGCAATCCTGTTGTTGGACCCGCGTTGCCAGGAAGTGGTCAGCGGTCATGTGACCATGGTGACCGTGGAGGGCGGAGCCGTGGCCGGTCAACTCGAAAAACTTCAGGGTGAAATCACAAAGCTAAAGGTGGAAAAGTTAGAACTGTTGCGGCAAAATGTGGCCGCCCAACGGGAGGTTAAACACCTGCGGGAGCGGGAACTACAACTGCAGTGTGATCTGAGCACCGCCTCGCGGGAGATTAACAAACTGAGAAGTGGTCTAAAACAGCGGTTGGTACGTGAGCTGCCTTGGCCGGTTCCAACTTCAATTAGCAGCACCACTGCAACAACTGCCGTCAGTCAAGAACAAATATATGCTGTACCAATTAAAAACCACAACCAAAACAATCACAACAACAATATAATCCCACAACAAAAGTCAACATCCGTTGGTAATCTGAGCTGCGAAGTGAGTAGTAGCTCTATCTCAACAACCATTGGCCACAACACAACAACATTATCAACAGCCCAACAACAAATCCACAGCACAACAAACCACAGCACAGCTCTTGTCAAAATTTCACCCAATTTAGACAAAACTTGGCAAATTTAAGATGATTTGAATACATTATTTTTTTATTTATTTTTCTTTCCTTTTTATCAAAATCATTAAAAGATACTACAAATCATTAAATGTTGTTAATTTTTGTTTATTAATATTTCTTGCCTACTTTTGTTGAACATAATTTATTTTCTCCTTTTTTCAATAATTTTACCCTGTGATGTTAAATAATTTAAATTACTGATTTTTTTTATAATCTGGTGCTATTTGGATTTGAGAGATAGGAGAGGGATTTATTTTTAGTTAATTTTTATCTAATTTATGTGATTTCAAAATATTTTTTGATAATACACATAACATTTATACTTTTTGTTTAAATTATTTACAGGGTTTTCAAAAGTTATATTTTTTTGTGCAAAATTTTAGACAAAAAACAAGTTATTAGAACTTTTTCATTTAAATTTTTAGCAAATCTGTTTAAAAAAACAGATTTTTTATGTTGTTTTATACGAATAAAACATTATATTTTTCTCATATAAAGGCTTTAAATTCTTGTATCACGTCCAGTTTTCTTTTACAGTAAGGGATTTTTTATCTGAAAAAAAAACTTTTTTCTTCACACTTTTTAGCTTCTTAACAATATTTATATAACAGGGAGGAAGGGACATTGGGCTGTTTATTGCAATAGTCCTCAAAGTTTTATTCTAATAATTTTTATTCGTTGGTTAAAAACATTGGGAATTTTTTGAGAATTTTGATTGGTTTCTTCATCGAGTGTCCAAAATACTAATTGCAATCTACAGAGGGGATAATTTTGTTTTTATCATCAGTGGGGAAATACATCAATTTGTCGGCCATTGTTATATCCCTTTAGATCCCTGAATATTTTCACTTTATAAAAAGTTGGAGGCAAAGAATTTTTTCAGATGAAATACCCCTTCCCGAGATATTATACTTTTATTATTGAACACGGAACAAGAAATTTTTTTTCAGAGATAAAGTGAACAAGATTTTTGCAGTAATGGCTTTGAAACCAATCAATATCCACTGGATAATAACGTTTTTTCAGCAATACTGAAAAGTCATGTATTGCAGTACAGACAATTTTCATCGAATATTAAAGTAAAAATAATAACAGTTTTGTTAGCCCGAGCCTTTGGCTTCTGGAGGCAAACAAAACTGGTTTTAATATTATAATTTTTCATTTTAATATCCACGGAAAGCTGTCTATATTACGAAATAGACAATTAGACTTTTTTAAAATCTGCAATAGCTTTATTTCTGAAAAAAAAATCATGGTTCCATATTTAAAATGTCGCGTTGAGAGGTCATTTTTAGTGACACTTTAATACCATTGTCAGTTTTTTATGTCTTTTTTTAGATGATATACAAAATTTCATTCAAAAAAAGATTTCATAGATTTAAAAAAAAATTATTTTGAAAGCTAGAATTAAATATTCTGTCTGTGTACAAAGCACTGTAAGAGGTGTGTTTTAAACTAGTCATTCTATTATATTATTATTACATTATTCTATATTTTTTTCTGTATTTTTATACCTTTTTTTAGTATTTTATAATTATTATCTTTTTATACATGTAGTCTGTTAATTATTATTATCATAGAACATTTTTGTTTATCCGTTTTTACATAATAAACATGTTAAAATATAATTGTTTTATTTCTAGAAGCGAAGCTTTTCTATAATTAGGAACGTTCCATACGTGCGTCAGTCCGGAACAGTTAGCACTTTTTGTTACTTTAGACATGTAATAGTTGTCCTAATGATTTCAAACTTTGTATGATTCCTATTACAGTAAAGTAAGATTAAGGAAGCAAAGCAACTCTATGTTAGTTACCAGATTTTTAAAACTTTTTTGACAATATATTCATCCTATCCATCTGATTTTTGGAACAATGATTCTTTGGACAACAAGGTACAATATCATAAGTTAGGCATCTCTATAATCAAATCCTAAAAATAAAAGTATGTAAGGATGTATTTATCGTCACAGGAATATCTAGGGGAAAAACAGTTACACTTTTAGGTCAGTGTGTCAATTATTTAAAATGATTTAATTCTTGGGAGTTTTTAGCAAATCATGTTGTCCTTAAAAGCAAGATATGAAAACATGCCATCACAGTTATTTTATTAACAAATTTCAGGTTAACCTTTAAACAGTCGTAATAAAAAGGTGAACATCCTCCCCCCCCCCCCCCCTCCAAAGTAAAAGCTTACTCCTCCCATCAACGATTTGAGTTTTAAAAGAAAATTGAAGAAAAAAAATTTCAGGGTGGTCATTTTTTTAATAGGAGGGTGAAGATACCCCACCCAAAAATAGTTAGAAACCTTCCTTTGACTTAAAAGAAGCTTCAATGTAAAGGAGAGCCTTATTCCCCTTAATTTTTTTATGATTCAGATGATGAAAAACCCCTTCAATTTTTTTTTTGATAATGCAGATGAAGATAAAACACCAACTTTTTGGTGCTGCACCACATGTACTACATCTTTTTAATTACCTCTTGGGGCAAAGCCCCTAGAGGCTAGGGGCGAAGCTGCTAGTAAAATATATAAAGAGGTAAGTTTTTATTGTCTGTTGCTTAAAATTTCGATAACAAATTAACTGATTGAGTTCTTCATTTCATTGAAGCTTCCTACAGGCTCCTGGATGGCTTTAGGCTATTTAATTTATATATCTATATTTGGTTTTAGGATATATCCCCTTACTCGTTCAAATACACAGCTACTAGATGCTAGGAGCGCAGCTTCTACTTCTAGTAACCTATAGTAACAAAATTGCTTTTGAAAAATTATTGTCTTTTTTGTGCCATTCTGCAGATAGACATTCAGACTTTTTCAATATTTTTATTGCAAAAATAAGAATAATGCTACAACGCTTACTGGTTCTTGTTGCAAGAATGAAAAATGTTAACCATCAAAATGCTTTTTATCGGGGAGAGAGATCTTTTTAACACACCTAAGTCTCTTAGTATTTATTATGGACAGGGTGTTGTACATAAACATTCAAAATTAAGTTTCTATCCAGGGATCTTAAGCGACAAGACAATTTTCAATCCATTAATAAACCTTCAATCAAAGCTATCAGTGAAAGGTATGTTCACTTAATTTAAATCAACCTATTTTTTTCAAATGAATGTAACCAACAAATATGAGATTGTGTTACTATATTTTGTGTTTTTCCATTTCATTTTCCCAAATTAGTTCTAGCATAAAAAATATAATTAAACCAGTCCATCCCAGAGGCTAGAGACGGTTCCATTAGGTTTAGGAAAGGGAACTGTTAATTGTAGAAAATCGTATTTTTTTATTTTTTGAAAAGCGAAGCCTTTCTATAATTAGTGTCGGTACGTCCGTCCGTAACAGATAGCTCTTTTCGTTAATTTAGGCATGAAATATTGTCCTATCGATTTAAGACTCTGTATGGTGATTCCTGTAGTAACAAGTATGATTTAGAAAGTGTAGCAACTCTATAATATTTACCATAATGACCGTATGTCCATCCTAAACATGTTGATTTTTAACTTTTTCAAAGCAAATTTTTATGCATTATAATTATCCGATTGATCTGAATTTGGAATAATGATTCCTAGGACAACAACGTAAAAATTTATAAGCGAATCATCTCTATAATCAAGTTCTACATATCTAAGTATGTCCTTCAACATTATCCTGCATGTTAGCAGTTTTTCAACAAATTTACTTACAATTTGTTACGAATTTCATACATTCATATTCTGATTATTCAGTTATGACACTCTACAAGTAATAATGTTCGTTTGTCTTACTGTTTAAGGGCTTTGCTTTTTTGCATGTTGTTATCCTTGTTAAGTATGAAAACATAGAAAAGTTGCTTAAAGTTTTGGGGAAAAATCACACCTCCCGTTAAAGGAAATATATCTCTTTTGGATCGGTTGAATTGAATATCTATAAAAAATTCGGCGAGCTTCGTGCATCCCCGCTCACCCGCTCACCCTCTCATATTGATTTTCTTATTACCCCCCAACCCCCACCCCCTAAAAACCAAAAAAATGAAATTAGACGCCTTTGCGTACTTTCTTGGATATTTCACAACCTTTGAGAAAAAAATAATTTGGTGATGACCATTTACAAGTTCAAAGGGAGCCATTTGAATTATAATACAGTGAGTCCAAAATTTTATTGCTACGCTTCTGTTTTGAGGTGTAATATTCTCAAGGGGGGGTAGGCACATTGGAGCGAGAATTACACTAGTAAATAAAGTATTTTTAATTTCTTTGGTTGGATCAATATCTATAATACAAAGTAGTACAATGTCTGTCTGTCTGCCCGTCTGTCTGTCTGAAGCTTAAGATCTCAGTAACTACTGAACCGATTGGGCTCTACTCTTCAGGGAATATACCTACTGGTCCTGGGATGGCTTTAAGCTATTTTCTTGGGTGGTGGGACACCCCTAACCCCTCTAAAAAATGAAAATCCTTCCCCCCAAATTTTTTATTTAATTTTTTAAAATCTAAATAACACAAAAATAGGTTGATTAAACCTCTTTACCTAACCTAAAGTAATGAAATGCACTATGTCCCAATTTAGGTTCTGACACAAAAGTCAAAGCACCTTTATACGCACTGTGAAGTATTATAACTTTTTTGGTTGGATCAATATCCATAATACAAAGTAGTACAATGTCTGTCTGTCTGCCTGTCTGTCTGTTTGAAGCTTAAGATCTCAGTAACTACTAAACCGATTGGGCTCTACTCTTCAGGGAATATACCTACTGGTCCTGGGATGGCTTTAAGCTATTTTCTTGGGAGGTGGGACACCCCCAACCTCTCCAAAAAATGAAAATCCCCCCCAAATTTCTGTCACTGTGTTACTAGTAGTGGAGCATCTTTATAATCATACAAATATACGTCCATCTGTAATACACTTGGGGAAAAGTAATCAATGTAGATGCATAATAGACGTCTGACATTAATAGATAGATTCCCTTTGACCAATGAGCCTTAGAACATGTATCATAATAGTTCTTTTTTTTAAGATGAAATCATTCTTTCAGTATATTTATTGAAATGTGGATCCATTATAAAACATTACTTTTGATGTTTTAAGTTCGCAATGATAGAATGGATATAGAACAGGTGGATATATTGGTGGCTAATATGGACCTTATTTATTGGTTGGTTCTCTCCTCCAGTAAGATGAGAAGGGAGGGCGGTATCGTTATTTTAGCCAGCTGCAAGTATCGCTATATTAGAGTAAATGAAAATCTGGTGCACCATCCAAGTAATAATAAATGGATTTTAGCAATCATCAAAGTCTAACCTTGATTTTTTAAAGCAGTGATATATATTCTCAAATTAAATGACATTAATTCTTGTAAAAAGCTAAAGATTTTCTTTGTGTAGGGTCTGTCTGTTTATCTTTTACAGTTAATTTAGTCATATTAGAATTTACAAATGATTTTTATCCTTGGTTTTTAGTATATTGATTCTTTGGACGATAAGGTACAATGTTATAGGCTAGGAATCTCTATATTTGTATTTTGTTTATTTTCAATGCATCTCTGCGCGTTATGACCTTCTTATTTTGTAATCTTTAAGAAAGTTTTTTCTCATCCATGGAAATTTGTAAGTTTTTGGGTCATCAAATCACGATTTCAAATTATAACGTTTTTAAAATTTGCACTTTTGCAAAACGGATTGATCTATGGGTGTTTCTTTGAAACTACAAGATATTAAGGTACTGATATGTGGGAGTTTCTTTGAAACTACAAGATTAGCATTGATCTATGGGTGTTTCTTTGAAACTACAAGATGTTAAGGTATTGATCTATGGGTGGTTCTTTGAAACTACAAGATGTTAAGGTATTGATATGTGGTTGTTTCTTTGAAACTACAAAATTATTATTGATCTATAGGTGTTTCTTTGAAACTACAAGATGTTAAGGTATTGATCTATGAGTTTTTCTTTGAAACTACAAGATGTTAAGGTATTGACATGTGGGTGTCTCTTTGAAACTACAAAATTATTATTAATCTATGGGTGTTTCTTTGAAACTACAAGATGTTATAGTATTAGCATGTGGGTGTTTCTTTGAAACTACAAGATGTTAAGGTATTGATCCATGGATGTTTCTTTGAAACTACAAGGTGTTATATAAGGTATTGATATGCGAGTGTTTCTTTGAAACTACAAGATTATTATTTATCTATGGGTGTTTCTTTGAAACTACTTAATATTATGGTAATAACTTTTTTTCGATAGATCCACTAAAACAAATTGTTACAATGAAGCTTTTTGTGGGCCCATGGAAGGTTTTTAATTATTTTTGGGGAGGGTATCTTTGCTTATGTGGTAAGCTAAGAATATGAGATTAAGACCTCGTAAACGGCTAATTATAGAGATGCTATGCTTTAATTAGAGTGATCCATATTTAAACATCATATCAAACATGTTTCTGTTATGTTAATTCTTTACATACTTTTCATGGAAAAAGACTTCAATACTTAAATGGAAGGTTGTATGGGGGATTAAGATCTTGTAAACGGCTAATTATAAAGATGATTTGCACTAATTGCAAGGATATACATTTATACAACTTAATTTTTTGCATATTTTTTCGTGTTTTAAAAAGGATTCCTCTCAAAAAGCTTCAAAATAAAGGCATGACTCTTGATATTTTTGTCTAACGTTTTTGGTAGATCTTTATAGCTAAAAGGCTAACAAAACTGTTTTTTTTTTTCATTTTAATATTTGCGGAAAGGTGTCTAATACAATTCTCTCACACTATTTATTTATCTTTATTTCCATGATTTAGCGTGTATGAGTAATTTGATGATGAAAAATGGTCAAGCCCTGCTTTTGGTCCATATGTTTTCATGTGCTTTATATAGTAGCAAAGCTACTCATCATGATGTTTGCCTGTCTGTTATACATTTTTATTAGAAAGCACTTAGTCGTTGCGTTTTCATCCGAAGCTACTATATATGATAAAAGGTTTGTCTGTTTTTCAGAATTTTTGGAGCTACTTTACAAGATGTCTGTATGTTAGTTTGTCTGTCTGTTTGTAATACCTATTTACAAGTTTAACCCCTTTGTTTTCATATACTTTTAAAAAGTCAGTCATTTCGTTGATATATTTTTGTCTAATCAAGTAAAAAGCTAAATGTTTCTTAGTATGTAATATATAATAGATATGATTATGGATATTTTTGTTCTTGTTTGTTCTTCTTTGCAAAAATAAATCGTCGAATATATACACTTCCAAATATAGCATAAAAAGGATGACAACATTTATAAAAGCGAAACTCTAAAATCAAAAGGAGAGACAAACGAACATTAACTCGTAGAGTGTCATAAGAAAATCTACCCTATAAAGGAGAACCATATCAGTTCAACGGTGAACGAGATCCCACGGTACAGGCGAACAGACAGACAAAAAATCATGTTACTTTATTTTAAGGATTAATCCTTCCTAGCTATGTACGTCAGGCTTTATGAATAGATAAATGACCGTTTAATGATCTTCAATTATATTAGAAACAAGAAGGTATATTATTCAATAATATGTCAACCATAATACAGAGATTATAGCTTGTTGGTCAGTGCTTTACTCTGAAAGATCGGACCCTCTACGAGCTCGTAATCGAACGGAGGGGGGGGGGGGGGGACATTTACGCGCCCTTTCTCACTAAACCTTGTTTAGACAGTTCTAGATGAGCTAGAGGGTTAGAATAGTTATTTCTCGCATCGTATTATAAACATTTTTCCGCGGATATAGAATGTACAATCATAAGATTAAAACCAGTTTTTTTAGCCCCGAGATGCCGAAGGCACGGGCTAAAGAAACTGGTTTTAATCCTATGATTGTACATTTTTTTATTCGTAGAAACTGGATATTATACGATGCTAGACATAGTTTTTTTCGTATTGATGAGAACCGGTTCCTATCCACCGGATTCGAATGAATAGTAGGAAATATTTGTCCAGTTTCCTTTTGTTACACAGAAGATATGAATGTAATACTGTTAACACGATATTTTGCTTCATTACCCCTTTAATTTTACAACCTTTTCCTATAGGTCCTTTTTTTACATAAAGAAACCTGTAAATTTGTTCTTATAATTTAATATTATGAATAAGTTTAATGTACATGGATTATGTTAAATTCATAAATTGTTTTATTATGAAAAATATAAACAAGTTTTACTTCTGATAAGGTTCAGGTATCTATTGCATTGATTAAAAGCAGGAATCTAAAGGAATAAGACAATGGCCCCAATGATGATACACAAAATTACTCCTTCTGAAGAAAAACAACTCAAACACTCAACTTAATGAACCAACAAATAAAAATTCTTCAAGTCCATAAAGTTGTAAAGAAAACGTTATCATAAAACTATGGGGACTAGTGTAATGAACAACCCATTGCCCACTCTCTCTCTGGGTTAAAAGCATTATCTAACACTGTATATACTATATATATTATAGGAGTATGTTCGTAATGCTCCTCCCTATTTGCAAAATAAACTTAATTTTGGTCATAGATGCATGTTCCTGGGTATGTTTATACAATGTAGGGATAAGACAATGGTTGATAAATTGATGTACATCCCCAATGATGAGATATAAACTTAATTTTGGTCATGGATGCATGTGCCTTCAATCAAACCATGTTTTAAGGTTTGATCCAGGAATCTACAGGGATAAGACAATAGTTGAATAATGATGTACATCCACAACAATGATGACATAACCTATGACCCCTTCTAAAGATTACAATGAATGGTTGAAAATTTTGGACACATAACTTAATGAACCAACCAATCAAAATTCAAAAAGTACCCAAAGATGTTGAGCTAACAAATAAGTAACATTTTAAAACTTTGGGGACTAGTGTAATAAACAGCCCAATTTTCCCTGCCTCACTTGGTTTAATCCTAACCCGCGACCGTGGCTTAACAAGTAGCGCATCTGCTCTTCGTCGGGAAGGTCGTAGGTTTGAATGCGCGACTAAAATAGTTAGAGTATGGGGAATGCCCTGGCCCAAAACAGGCGAAACTCGTTACCATGCACAGTTGGGACCTCTCAGACAAACGTCGTGCATCACAGAGAGTTGATTGTCTGTTGGATGTTACTTAACCCAATACCCTTGGGTGTTTGGACTATGACATAGAAGGGTGGGTAACAGACATTCTTAGTTCTCCTGGATTGCTGGACCAGGACCTGGACAGTGCATCAAGTCGAAAAGGTCCTTGACTGCAATCCCGCCTGTACGAGACAATTAAAGGTTTAATCCTACCTTCTATCAATATTGTTATCCTTGTATAGAAGTAGCAGGATGTCTAAAGGTCTGTCTGTGTAACTGGACAGATTTGATTATCCTTTACATTAAAGCTTTTTAAATTAAATAGGTTCACAGAATGTTTATAAAAATGTCCCTTTCCCGAAAAAATACCATTTTTCATAACTGATTTTTTTAGGTTCCAATTAAAACCACCCCCCCCCCCCTCCCCCCCAACTTTTTTTCCCAAGTTCCCCTAGAGACCTCTAGGGACGTAGCCGCTTTTTCTGGTTAAAAATTAAGCAGTTTTCATTTTAGGGAAACTTTATAAAGCTCCTGAGAGGGTTTTAGGGTATTTTATTTAAAATTAAATTCTTGTAGTTGATAATAGGTTATTTTTCTACAGAAAACAAAAGTTAAGAACAAATTTGCCAATGTTTTCGTGTTTTTGCTAATTGATTATATTCGCTGTTTTTATGAAAACTCTTGTAAATTTGTTACAATATTTATATAAGTGCTCAATGCATTATTTTTTTTCTTTCTTGCCTGATACCAAAACAGGTGTTGGGTATCTAATCAGGAAGTAAGGGAGGGGACAATTGATCGAATATTCAATTTTAGGAGTCTCAGACTTTTGGTACTGGCTTAAAGGGAATGTGCAAGAATTTTTAATGTTCTGACTTACTTTAGGTACTAGCGCATCATTGCCGCTAACTCGCTGAGTTAGTTTTGAATATAGCAGACAGAAAAATTTGTTATGAGATGGCTGGTTTTCAAATTTTTTTCTTTCTAAAAAATATGATTTCATACAGGGAGTAAGGGAGGGGACAATGGATCGAATATTCAATTTTTAAGGAGTCTCAGACTTTGGGGACTGGCTTAAAGGGAATGTGCACGAATACAGCGGATTCTTACTGATTTTGGGGACTTGCGCATCAATGCCCCGCTATTTAGCTGAGCTAATTTTGAATATGCAGACAGAAAAGTTTGTTATTTATCGCTGGTTTTAACAAATATTTTTTCCCAATAAAATGTCTTTTCATGTATAGAAACTCTACTGTGATATTTATGTATTAAATAATCTAAGAACCGCTTGAATTTAGGGGTAAGTCATAAATAAATCAGAAGGGTTGAGGTAGTTTTAAACAAGATTTTTCTAGTGATTAATTACAGAATGTTTACTACATTGTGATGTGTTGATAATTTAGTTTTCAAGTAAATGATTTTTTTCTTAGAACTAATTTTGTTCTAAATTAGGTTACCATGATCCCTTTACAATTTTGGTAAAATTTTCTTGATAAATCTAGTTTTCATTGCTTTTCAGCGAACCCTCTTAAATGTAATTAATTGCCCATTGTCCCCTCCATTACTCCCTGGATTTCATAGATAAAAACTTTATTGTGATATTTGTGTAATAAACAACCTAATAACCCTTAATTTTAATTCTAGTACATAGTAACATTTTAAAATTTATTAATATGGGGTGAACAAGTTCCAGGGACAATTTTTCTAGTAATAAATTTAAAATGGTTCCATCAGTATGATGTACTGGTAATCTAATTTTCAAATGAATTCTTTTTTTTTAAACTTTTATCTTATTTTATAGTTTTCTAAATTTGAACATTATACCCTTTTCAATTTTCTTTCAATTTTTTGGATAAATCTGGATTTCATGGCCTTTCCGCGAAAACTCTACAATTGATTTAGTTGCACATTGTCCCCTCCCTTTCTCCCTGGTATCTAATGCAGTTGGGAGCATGAACTGGGGTTAGTAGTTACCCCATTTTAATCCTGTAAGTAACATATGTAAGTATGTAGATGTAAAATCCAAACAATTACCTGGCCCAATGGTGGAGACCTATTTAGTCTGCTTGCAAATTGCTTTTTTATCTTTTGTAAAGACTTTTTGTGTTTATATTTCCGACACTATTCTGTGATTTTAAAGACCCAATATAGAAGCAGCGTTCCTTGCTCCTGTAGGTAGAGTTACATATACCTTATGCCCTTCTAATATTTTACTTTAATCGGTAAATTTAAGCAAAATAATGTCAAGATTCTATTAAGGACTTTTTCTTAAGTATTAAAACTAAAAGAATTTCATAAAACAAAAAAAATACCTTATGATTTTGAACATTAAATACAAACCTTTTTAGTTTTCAAACTGTAACACAATATGATATAGAAAAATCGATATATAGGTATTTGGATATTGCACCATATTTTTGCCTACTCTGGTTAATATAACTATACCCCCTCCCATCCCCATTCACCCCTTTTACCGAATCCCTTCCCCTCCTATTTGAAGAAAAAGAACGAACCAATAAAAGAACTAAAGTAGCTAGCCAAATTGACATTCATTTTTCCCCTGTAATAATATCCAAGTATATTATATCCATTAACAGAGCAAAGCAAGTTGAGCAATTTGTTTACATTATTTTAATCTACATATGTACTATGACCGTTACTTCCCTATTCTTTTACCAATGGATGTTAAACTTGGATATATTGACAGGGGAAAATTTAAGTTGGTAATATTGACCTCATTTATTGGTCAGTTCTTTCATTAAGTAGGAGGGGATGGGGAAATGGGGTATAGCTTTTTTGCCAGCTGCCAGTATTACTTTAGTACAAGAAAATTTTGTTGCAACATCCAAGTAATAATATATTGATTCCCAAAATAGTTTTCTCAGCTACTCAGGGACAAGGGAAGGCTATTCTGGCAAACAATGCTTTAGAGCTGATTTCATAGATTTCCAGTTAAAACTAGATGATGAGATTATGCAACTTTTGGCAGAATTTGATGAGAAACTCAAGCATTATTTTATTAGTTTTTGCTCACTTTACTACAAGCCATGCAAAAAGGATAGTCAGAGATTAGTTCCATGTTCAGTTCTGAGATAAACGAGCTAATTAATGCTTTCTACTCGTAAATTATATGTTTAATAGTGAATAAAATTTATTGAAAATCCCAAAGAGTGGATAGCTGTAATATTTTCAAAAATATTTAAGATTGTTTAGATATTTATCTCATCTAAAAAAGTTTACATAAAAAAAGTTTTTACGACACCTATCAATAAAATTCTGAACTACATAACTATTCTTTTCCAAATCTTAAATTTTATAATATATGTTGTGGCTTAATTTGGTATTTCTTGACAACTTCTTGCCTCTAATTGTGAAACAAGTTGGAGGGAAGTGGCGAAATGGGTAATATAAATTAGAAGCTTCCCTGAAATCATGATTTATTATGTACTGCAATACTAAAAACAACTAATCTTCTTCGAATATTAATATTTACAAACTTTTTACAGAATTTAAAATATGGGTAATTTCCCCCATAGTGCCTTGTAGAGCACAGATTCCCCCCTTTCCTGACCATTAATTTAAAACAAATTGTAAACGACCAAAAGGTAGGGAGTCTTTTTGATATAGCATAAAAGAAACAAAAAGATATAATTCAAATAAGGAGAGGGGATCAGTGCTTGATAGGCAACTTTGTGGTAAGGCACCAAAATATGTTTTTTTTATGCTTATTTTAAATTAAGTTATGTTTCAAGGTCATTTATTTTTAAAAAGCGAAGCTTTTCTGTAATTAGGGTCAGTCCGTAAGTCCGTCCGTTACAGTTAGCTTTTTTGTTAATCTAAAAAGGTTAGATTGTCCTTTTGATTTCAAACTTTACATGCTAATTCCTATTGCAGTTAGGTACAAATTGGAAAGCGCAGCAACTCTTTAATCATTACTAGAAAGTCCGTACGTCCATTTAAAACAAGCTATTACGACAAGGTATGGTGTTATAAGCGAAGCTTCTCTATAACTAGTCTTAAAAACGTTAGTATGTCCTTAAACAGTAAAATGTATTTAATCAGTTTTGCAATAAATTTAATTACAATTTTGTATAGACATATGTTCAGTTATTTAGTTCTGTCACTCTATAAGTGTTAATGTTCGATTTTCCTTCAATTCAGAGCTTCGCTTTTATGGATGTTGTCATCCTTGTTTTAATAAGTAATGAGCAAAGGATTTTATTTTTGAGCTTTAAAGTAAGATGTTTTTTTTATTTATTGAATCAATTTGAAACTTTTACTTTAACTTGCTCTGAAGGGTTAATTAGGAAGTGTTTGAAAATGAGCCGAAGTAAAAATTTGTCAAAATATTTTGTTTTTCGTCTTTAAACAGTTACAAATTTTATGGGTAAGAAAAATATTTAAAGATTTTATTTTTAGGAAGTATTTAAAAATGTTTTTTAATCTCCCTACTGTGTTATTTTTTTTTAAATCGGTCTGCTAATAACATTAATAATCAGGGTTCGGCAGCCGCACCTCAGCCTCACTTTTAAACCTGCTTGTGAGCAGAAAAAGAAATTTCAGAAAGAAGGATTGTCTGCTAAAGAGCAGTTTTATACATATTAATATTAATATTATAGTGATAAAATGACGATATCACTGAGGCTTACACGCGGCTTACGCGCGGCTGCCAATCCCTGCTAATAATCTACACAATTTTGATGAGGTTTAGTGAATTTAGATTAACTAATTTATACTCTATCATAATCTACTACAAGCCCTTTTTAATAATGGTTGAATCATCGATAATATTACACACTCATAAAGGTTTCGTGATTAGATTGCATGATTTTAATAGACTTTTTGTTCAGACAGACCTTCCCTTGTCCCTGGCTAGACCGATTCCTAGATTTTTACATTATAAATGCTACAAGTTTTCTTGATTTTTTTAATGTTTATTTTTTTATAAAGCTGCTCTATAATTATTTTTTTTCAGGATATCCATCCTTAAATTTTCAGCTTCGCTACTTATGGATGTTGTCATCCTTGTCTGTTCATTCTTTGGCTCAATACAAATTATGAATTAACAATTATAGCATTTGGCTCTAGCAAAATAGTTAGCATATTTTCAATTTTAATTTCAAACAAAAATGCTTAAATCTATGAATATATATTCGCATAGTCACTGACAACTGAGAGACTGATTAGAACAGATTACTTATGTATCTGGTGGTGCATTTTAAATTATTCTAGTCCCCAAAGTTATTTAGGGACGTTCTCATATTTCTTTGATTATACATTTTACTAAACATATCCCCCAAGGACATCCAAGGGGGGGAGGCTAAAGTGGTGTTTACCCCCAAAAACGAATTCTTACCTCGGGATATTTACCCCCCAACAGATTTCAGGGGGGGTAGTTCCCCCCCCCCCAAGTAAATTTACCCTCGGTATAATTTTTTTTGAGGGGGGGATACAAAAATTTGCCGCGCTTCGCACACCATTTCCCCCCCCCCGCTCCCCCAAATAAAAAAGCTTGGACGCCCCTGAACTCAGAGAGCTTAAGCGACAAGACAATAGATGACAAAAATCATCTTTTATAATAAACAAAATTACCACATGTGTAAAAGTTTAAACAGTAAAATATTTCAATAAAGTACCCAAAGTTACTAAGCTAAAACTTTGGGTAGCGTTATAATTTACAGCACAGAGGATCATCCAAAAGTAAAATGTGAACAAAATGTAATGGAGATTTATAACTAAATTATAGCTTCAAATTTAACTTCATATTTTTTTTTAAATTAGCCCTACAATGAAAATAAGACTAAGGTATTTTCTACAGATTAGCTCTAAATTTATATAGATAAGGCGAACTGTTTTGTTTTTAGTAAAATCAACGGTGCTGTGTATAATATTTCAAACTACATATAAATATACACGGTGTTTCAAAAAAACAGAAGGAACATACAAATAAATTAAGGTCCATATTCTGTGTAAAAATGTACATAAAATTTATTTTAATAACCCTAAAAATGTGGATGTACTGAGAGGTACATATAGGGGGAAAATGCCTAGTGTTTAGTCTAATGACGAAGCAGCTTATAGTGCAGTCGTCGTGCAGTACATATGACTAATGATAGGCCAATATACATTTTACCATTGATCAATTCAAATGTTTACAAGCCCATGATTGTTTGTATTGTTTGACGTCATTTTTATTAGGAACTATAACCTGCTTCAGTAATGACTTTTCCCACTTTGATTTTTAACTGTTCAACAAATTTGTTAGAAAATAAATGAGTTAATTGAATCTAATAGTAATCACAGATTAAGCACCAGGCATTTTCCCCCACATGTACTTATCAGTGCAGCCATATTTTTAGAGATTTAAATTTAATTAATGTATATTTTTACAGAGAATATGGACCTATAAATATTTTTTAATGCTTCTTCTGGTTGATTCCAAAACTGCATTTTTTGGAACACCATGTATGTGAATGCACTTTGAAATAAGATACCCTTATGCAATATTGCTTCAGAACACATATGTATGTAAATATGATTAAATTCCCTCCACAAATTATGACGTCACACGATAGAATAGCCAATGAGAGGCCAGTATACACTGTAATTGATTAAAGGTAAAATTTATGCTGGCCTCTCATTGGTTATTATATGGCATGACGTCATAATATGTGGAGGGACTTTAATCATCTTCTTTAGAACACATATGTATGTACTTTGCTTACCCCGTAGCTTCAACGGTCACCAAATACAGTTAAATATAAATGTTTTGAAAATAGGAAAAAATATATCAATCTACTATAAAATTTCTTTATTCCTCGATAACCATCTGAAAATTGTCGTTCCATTAATCTTTAATATATTGTACAAAAAGTAAAGTCGCAATAATCAATTAAAAACCACAAAAAAATATTTTAATAAAGAAGGTGTATCAACTATTTTTTTTATAGCTAGCCGGTTCTTTTAGTAAGTAGTAGATGTAAAATTTTTCATAGAATTCAGATATGCAATCGGTTTTTTTGTAGACCTCTTATTTTTTAAGTAATTTAAGTTTAAAAAAAAAAAAATTAAGTCGATTTTAAGGTACTAAAATGCAACAAAAAAAAGAAAGAAAATGGTCATTATGAACAAAAATAGTAAGATCTTTAATTTGACACCTTACTTTTTCAATTCTGTCAGGTAATTATTGAAAAAATCGATTTTTTTAAACCCACGAGAATAAAAACTTTGAACTTAATTTTATTATTTCACAAATAAAAAAATATGGGTTCATATATACCATTAGAATCAGAAAAATATTACGAATCCATTGTAAGCAAAATTGAAAAAAAAGTTTACAATATAGTATATAAACTACAATAAAAGGAATTATATGAAAATATCATATTATGTTGTACAGGCAACGTCTTAATTCTTCAATTGAGTATAAAAATGGGAAGGGGGTAAAGAGGGGGTAAAGAGGGGGTAAAAAAGGAAAGACAATAGTGTTGTCTGAACAAAAAAAATAATTGGCCATTTCTGTAATTTTTTAATTTTTTAATTTTTTTCAATTTTGCTTACAATGGATTCGTAATATTTTTCTGATTCTAATGGTATATATGAACCCATGTTTTTTATGTCTGTTTGAGAAAATATTTAGGTCTAAAGTTTTTATTATACCGAGGTTAAAAAAATAGATTTTTTCAATAATTACCCAACAGAATTTTAAAAGTAAGGTGTCAAATTAAAGATCTTACTATTTTTGTTCTTACTGATCATTTTCTTCTTTTATTTTGTTGCGTTTTAGTACCTTAAAACCGACTTAATTATTTTTTTAAAAAACTTAAATTACTTAAAAAATAAGAGGTCTACAAAAAAAACCGATTGCATATTTGAATTCTATGAAAAATTTTACATCTACTACTTACTAAAAGAACCGGCTAGCTATAAAAAAAAAAGTTGATACAACTTCTTTTACTTTTTATTTGCTTTATGAAGCTTTAATATCTGTTTATCGATAATGGATGTAGAATATATGTGGATATTAAGTCATGGAAATAATTGTCGTTCAATGTAGTTTGTTAACATGGACATCACTTAATGGTCAGTTTGTTAATTAAGTAGGAGGGAAGGGAATGGGGTTATGAGGTTTAATAGGGGGTCGTTTTGTTAGCCAGCTACAAATTTCACTTTATTAGAATACATGACAATCTGGTAAAAGATCTAAGTAATAATACATCCATTTTTTAACGATAAATGTCATCAAGATAAAATTATATTTTCCAATGCTAAGCTGCGCGTTATTTTACTCTAAATTTGAAAATACGATGTTTGTTTATTTTTCGTTTATAACTTTTTACATACAAGCGGCAACGCCCCTAGAGACCTTTGGTAGAGACATAAACGCACAATCAGATATCGTGTTACTTTGTAATTTAGATAAAAAAAAAGAAACAAAGTCGGTTTCCCTCAAATTACCAATTAGAGTTCATAACCCTCCCCCCCCCCCCCCTTGTTATTATTTATTGTTATTTTAGGTCAGTTAGGTTATATTATGTACAGGAAAGCCTCGCAGGGATAGTGCATTAGAGGTTTTGGCCCCGCAGGGTTACCAAAAGTATTGGATGTATAGACTGTACATGGAAAATAAGACAGGAGAAAAATTGGTCAAATAGTGGTCAATTTTTTTCCAGTTGGAGGCGAGGGTAATGGGTAAATGGAAGATGGGTAAAATTTTTAATTTAGTCCGCTGAAAGTTTCACTTTATTAGAGACCATGAAAATCCGGTGTAACATCCAAGTAATAATAAATCCAAACTTAAAATTTTTGAAAATTTATATTCTTGTTACCAATAAAATGTGTAAATGTGATAGTTTAAAAACCTTTGAACTTTTGTGTATATTTAATGATCTGGAAAATACCAAAATAATAAAATCATTAAATTAGAAATTTGTAAAGTTGAAAAAGAATAAAAAAATTGCTGTGCTATGATTTCTTGTTAGTTTATTTATATAACCCAATCAATATTCAACTTTGTTATTAAAGTTTTTAAGTCATATAGGGAACAGTATAGTATAAATTAGACTGAAATGTCCAAAAGAGGAAGGGATGGGACAATGGATCTACAATTCATATTTCTGACAGTCTAATGGGTACCAGAACGCATGAAACTTTTATTATTTTGCCAAATTTCAAAGAATGCCGCTAAAACAATTATTCCCGAAGCAGACGACTCTTACTTAACTAACCAATACAAATACTAGCAGACCGAGGCATTATTTTGTACACTATTAAGAAGAACTACATGAAGCTTGTCGTCAATATCAGGGAGGAATGGGATAATGGACTGTAAATTATACTTAAAGTTTTTTTAACGCGTTCTTTAATCATAGATATTTTTGGTGTTTAAAAAAAATTTATATCAGGATAGTGTCCAAACTATTCCTGCAATAATTTAAATTTACAAAAAAGGGTAATCTATTATCATAATTGAGGATTTAAATTAAAATTATTAACTAACTACTACAGGAATCACCATGAAAACTTTGAAATCTATAGGACAATTCTAACATGCCTGAATTAATGAAAAAAGCTATCAGTCTCAGCCGTACGGACAGACGGACCGACCCTAATTATAGAAAAGCTTCGCTTTCAAAAAGTAAAATTTAAAATTTCTCTTTGTTTATTTAGCATCAATATGGACTGGTGTTTATGCAATATATTCAAATTAGTTCTTGTATGTTTTCAACTCTTTATTTATATTCTAACTAGTGGCACTTGAGGTAGTTTGGGAGGGGGGGGGGGAGTGAATTTAACCCTGAATTTTCTATTTTATTTTCTAAGACAAAAATAGGAGGGAAGTTTTTTGGGGAACCGTTGATACCCTACCTTAAAAAAGCTATAAACCACCCAGGACATATGAAAAGCTACACTGCACTGTAAAGGAGAACCGTATTGGTTCAGCGGTTAGACAGAGAGACACACAAATACACAGACTCTATGATTCTAATTACTAATGCTACTATTGTAGGATTTACTGATTATATTGTGATCTAAAGAGTTGGTATTCTGCAGAATGAAGTCTTTTTTGGTCCATTAGATGTTTACTTTAGAATGAAGCTTCTGATAGGTCAAGGGAAAGTGTATAACTATTTTGGGGGAGGTTACTTCCCTCCTCCAAATAATCACTATTAGTAAAATTTTGTTAAAGTCGCCAATATGTTAGCAGTTTTGTATAAATATGAATAATGCAATTAATTATGTAATGTTCTATCATGCATTTCATAATTATATTATTTTTTGTTTGTTTAATTTAAAAAATATTTAAGGATAATTCAAATTTTTAAAAATATTAATTACAATTATAAATAATCTAAATAATTATGTCTCAAATATATATTATTTGATTTGTTAGATTTATTGGAAGCTGTATAACTCTTTCCAGATTATAACAAGTTAAAAATAAATCTTTGTAGATTTTCTTCTATTTCTAGCCCCTGCGGGGGGCTCAAACCCAGCAGGGCAATTATTACCATTTCCCAAACCTAAAAATACTGTGAAAATACGACGAAATCCGTTACTTCGTTTATTTTTCCATGATCTGATATCTCTAATAATGGCGAAGACAAAACCTGTGATATTATTTTACAAATCAAGGAATTAACCCGCCCCCCCCCCCCCCCATCTTTATTTTCTTTCTTTGAAACATCAAAAAATCACCACAGGACCATTATTAAAAAGATCTTAATTTTCAGATATCGTTGTACTTTGTATAACAGATCCATAGTATAGATGTATATACAGACAACTACCTCTCTTCATTTTTCAAAGACCCCTTTCGTCTGCTTCTAAATAATTTTTGCTTCTTAGCTGTGTTAATATAAGCGACACCATTTTGGTTGATTTTCAATGACCCAATAGAAAGGTTGCACAAGACGATTGCGATGAGGAGATACAGTTATTTAACACTTTCTCCCATTAGTGTTTTACTCTAATCTTTGTATCAATATGAGAATAAGCCTATAATTTTGAAATACCTATATCCCCATTCCCCATATTTTGATTATTCATAGAAATGAACATCAGGAATCCTGTTTTTGTTGCCTTGGTGTTCTTAACATGTAAACAATTTATAAAAAGTTAGTTATAGTCAGCTTTCCGCGGAAACCAAAATAAATAATTCATAAATTTTAAGACATACTGGAAAATTATTTCAATAAATACGTTTATCATAACCTTTTCAAAACTAAATTTTACTTACCTTAACCCAGCCGAGCGCCACTTTTATGGACCGATCGAGCTGAAAATCTCAGGGAAGCTTTATAATGGTAAAAACGGAATTTCAATTTTTTTGTTTTGCTCTAGTGGCGTGCACAGGAAAGTTGCAAAAAAACCCGGTTCGGCCTGGCCATAAATACCAACCAGGCATTATTACCCGTTTTGGGCGGTTTCCGCCGGCATTAAAACCCGGTTTTGTAGTAAAAACCCGGTTATTTCGACCCAAAACTGAAAAATGTAATTTTTGAACGCCCAAAGTGAGATGAACACTTTTTAGAACTTTGATACGATCCGTAATTGAAAACTACATAACCTTATGTAATCTATAGAGCTACAAGTAATATACGAAGCGATTTATTTCAAATTTAGTGTTTAGCCGGCGATTTTGGGTAAAAAAACCCTGTTTTGTTGTTGTTGTCAAAAAAGATCTATTAGTGAAACTGGGTAATAAAAATTTCAGACTCCAAATGAAAATGCCGAACCGGGCTTATATAGGGCGTAAAAAAACGATAAAAAATCATATAAAAAATAATAATTTAACCCATTAGTGCCGAGCGCCACTTTTATGGGCCGATCGAGCTGTAAGTTTCAGGGAAGCTTTATAATGGTCAAAACGGAATTCGTATTTTTTTGTTTTGCTCTAGTGGCGTGCACAGGAAAGTTGCAAAAAAACCCGGTTCGTCTTGGCCATAAATACCAATCAGGCATTAACACCCGTTTTTGGTGCTTTCCCCCAGTTTTAAAACCCGGTTGACCTGTATAAACCCGGTTATTTTGACCAAAAATCGAAAAATGTAATTTTTGAACGTCAAAAGTGAGATGAACACTTTTTAGAACTTTGATACGATCCGTAATTGAAAACTACACAACCTCATGTAATCTAAAGAGCTACAAGTATAATACGAAGCGATTTATTTCAAATTTAGTGTTTCGGCTATAGGTGCCGCCGTTTCGGGTAAAAAAACCCGTTGCTCGAAGTTTTAAAAGACACACACTACAAAAAAAGAACATATAAAATTTGGGTGTTACATATCAGAAAACGAGCATAAAACTATTGGGTGACACCTATAGAGATTACTAGGGTTATTAGGGTGGCTCAAACCCTTACTAATGACGTAAACTGTTATTTTTATTGGTTGAAACGTTAAAACCGGGTAATAAAAACCGAAACCGAGCCGGGTTTTAAAATTTTCGGGTATTTATGGCCAAGCCGAACCGGGTCATAATAGGGCATAAAAAAACAATAAAAAAATCATATAAAAAATTATAATTTGAATAAAACGAATTCACAAATAGATGTACTTGTCAATAAACATTAGATTTCACAAAAAAAATCAGCGACTTTACTATAAAAACAAAAAAGTTAGAAGGGGTATTTTGAATTTTCATGATTTTCAAATTTTGTTGAGCTATACCAGCAAACGGAAGTAAGCTAAACTGCCTGCTCCAGGGGGAAATGAAAGTCAGGGTAGTAGAGGGGGGATTCATTCTGAGAATGATGCAATTATGAAGCCGGAAACCGGTTTTTTTTCCATTTTTCGGAACCGGGTTTTGATGCCCGGTTCGGCACTAATGGGTTAAATAAAACGAATTCACAAATAGATGTACTTGTCAATAAACATTAGATTTCACAAAAAAAATCAGCGACTTTACTATAAAAACAAAAAAGTTAGATGGGGTATTTTGAATTTTCATGATTTTCAAACTTTGTTGATCTATACCGGCAAACGGAAATAAGCAAAACTGCCTTCTCCAGGGGAAAATGAAAGCCAGGGTAGTAGAGGGGGGATTCATACTGAGAATGATGCAATTATGAAGCCGGAAACCGGTTTTTTTACATTTTCTGGAACCGGGTTTTAAAACCCGGTTCGGCACTAATGGGATCGTTCTGTCAGACAAATTCTATAGTATTTTGCTTTTCTAGAAAGCACTAGATTATCTCTTGAAATTTTTCTATATTTACTTCTCTCTGTTTTTTTGTTTTTTTGGTGATTTTAGATAAACTCTAGTTTTTATAGACATATGATATCTTTCTGATGAAAGAAAATTAATTTAATTTTTTGCTGGGCTAGAAAGATGAGTTGACCATATCATACGGTTCAGTTGTTAGATAAATAGATAGATACAAAGACGAGATAGATATTTTTTGCTGGACTAGAAAGTTGAACTGGTCATATCATATGGTTCAGTGGTTAGATAGATATATACAATATAAAGACTAGATAGATAGTTCAGTAGTTGGATAGATAGATAGATACAATGTAAGGACTAGATAGATAGTTCAGTGGTTGGATAGATAGATAGATACATTGTAAAGACTAGATAGATAGTTCAGTGATTGGATAGATAGATAGATAGATACAATGTAAAGACTAGATAGATAGTTAAATGGTTAGATAGATAGATAGATACATTGTAAAGACTAGATAGATAGTTCAGTGATTGGATAGATAGATACAATGTAAAGACGATATAAATAAGTTTTGTTGGGCTAGAAAGATGAGTTGACCATATCATACGGTTCAGTGGTTAGATAGATAGATAGATACAATGTAAAAACTAGATAGATAGTTCAGTGGTTAGATATATAGATACATTGTAAAGACTAGATAGATAGTTCAGTAGTTGGATAGATAGATACAATAAAAAGACTAGATAGATAATTTTAGCTGGGTTAGAAAGATGAGTTAACCATATCAAACGGTTCAGTGGTTTGCTAGATATATAGATACAATGTAAAGACTAGATAGATAGTTCAGTGGTTAGATAGATAGATAGATACATTGTAAATTCTAGATAGATAGTTCAGTGGTTGGATAGATAGATAGATATATACAATGTAAAGACTAGATAGATAGTTCAGTGGTTGGATAGATAGATAGATAGATACAATAAAAAGATTAGATACATGTTTTTGTTGGGCCATAGCATAAGGTTCAGTGGTTAGATAGATAGATAGATACATTGTAAAGACTAGATAGATAGTTCTTTTTATTATTGTATAGATAGATACAATAATAAAAAGACTAAATACATAATTTTTGCTGAGTTAGAAAGATGAGTTGACCGTATCAAACGGTTCATATATGGATACAATGTGAAAAATTTTCGTCCATTTAACTTGCTTTTCCCCCTGTCATTTAATGGTCATTTCATTTATCCAGTAGAAGAGGAGGGGATGGGGTAAAGGGAAAATCAGACATTCATAGAAAAATTTTAATATTTAGAAGCCTGGATACTCTATACCTCTTTGATGAATCCCCTTGAGGATAGGGCGCAACCACAAACAAACCATAAAAGAATGTATACAGGATATATAAGGATTTATTAACAGGGTAAAATTTGTCGTCAATTTAGCTTACCAATATGGACCTCATTTATTGGTAAGTTCGTTCATCTAGTAGGATTGCAGGGGATGAAAAACTTATGTAACACCCAAGTAATAATATATCAATTAATAAAAGAAAACAAATAAATTTCGCCCCTTTGGAAATTATCAATAAATAGTTGGATTTACATACTTGCATTGCATAATAAATACTGTATGTCTATGAACCCTCTTATCTATAAAGAATCTGCAGGGTGTCCCTCTAAGAAATACCTAATATTTCAGCTACCCAGTCAGACAGATTTTGTGTAACACACTGTAAGCAAAAAATGTGGTCTGGTAGCTGGAATAGTTATTTCTCGTATCGTATTATAAACGGCTTTCCGCGGATATAGAATGTACAATTATAAGATTAAAACTAGTTTTTTTAGCCCCGAAATGCCGGAGGCACCGGCTAAAAAACTGGTTCTAATCTTATGATTGTACATTTCTATATTCGTAGAAAACTGGATATAATACGATGCTAGACATAGTTTTTTTCGTATGGATGAGAACCGGTTCCTATCCACCGGATTCGAATGAATACGAGAAATTTAATTAAAGGGGAAATAAATTTATCAAGATATTTTGGTATTGAAAAGGGTTATTATTTTTTCTAGGTTTAAAAGTACATGTCATTATATCCAATCCTATTATATATAGTTGTAGGGTATTTTTGTCTGTATCTTAAGATTTTGATAACTTTTGAACCAATTGAGTACTCAATTTTTAGAAAGTTTCAAGTATATACCGAGATGGTTTTATGCTATTTTCCTTCTCTTCCGTAACTTTTCGAATACAAAGGCCCTAGATTTTAGGGCTGTAGCTGCTAGTTCTCATAGGTCCTGGGCACGGAAGGTTTATAATTATTTTGGGGTAGGATACCACAACCTTCCAAAAATAAATCACTTAAAATTCGTTTCTACTTCTAAAGGAGAACCTTATCCTTGTATTGTTGAGATTAGAAGGGAATGCATAATTTTTAGCATATGCCAAAGTATTGATATCATACTGCAGTGTTCATATAAAACCATAAATATTAAATAGCAAAATATAATATAACTTTATTGGTTGTCTATTAACTGAATAGTTAGGTGATCCAGCTATTACCTATTCATTCTTACATTGAAGTAAAAGAATAGAGGAGTACTCTGTGCCGACTTTCAATATGGTCTTTACTCTTTGAATAACAGCCATTAACGTCGGAAATATAAACACAGCCGAGTCACTACAAAATAACAGAATGCAATTTGCTAGAGGACGAAAAAGGTTCCAACAGGTAGTTGTTTGGATTATACATCTATACTTATACGTTTATTATTCACTGGAAATTAAGGTGATCCAGCTTTTACCTAAATGTTTTTACATGTATTGTAAAGTTACAGGAAACAAAGCAGAACCTTTTCTTGGTTCACCCTAGGATATGAGTACACCTCAAAATCTTGTTTTAATGTCAAGTGACCTGGATAATCTAAATGGAACACACTTAGGTAATGTACCTGATAAAACTAGTTCTAAGGCACATGGATAACAAATAAATTAGTAACTTATCTAACTTTTTGGCCACTTAAAGTTGTCCTTTTTCGTAAGGGCACTCTAAAGGGTTTAAATGGGATATCTTGATTAACACAAAGGATATCAGATTACTCTAGTCTTAGATAGAAACATCATACAGTTCATTTTTATGCCATAGAATACTATGAATAGTTTGTGGGACAGGTAGATATTTATACGATGCATAGAATAACTAGATATACAGATAGAAACATCATACAGTACATAACATGTATGCCATAGAATACTATGGATAGATTGTAAGACAGAAGGAAAGAAACATCATAAAGTTCATTTTTATGCCATAGAATACTATGAATAGTTTGTAGGACAGGTATGAATGTGTACTATTTTATTTTTATAAAATAACAAGATATACAGATAGATTCTAAATCTAATTACTTGTATTAACACAAAGGATATCAGATTACTACAGTCTTAGATAGAAACATCATAGTTCATTTTTCTGACATAGAATACTAGGAATAGTTTGTTAGACAGGCAGATAGAAACATCATACAGTACATACACTTGTTTCTATCTTCATAGAATAACAAGATAGAAAAACAGTTAGGTTGTCTACCTATTAACCCTTATTCTGTGTGTGAAAGATAAAGAGCCAAAACTGCTTGACTTTTTAAGTATGGGTATGACACACAACTGAGAGTTGGAATTTTTTGAATATCTCCATACTGGCGGGCACAGGATGCCAGCAAACCTGGCAGGGTCATCCAGGTAAAGAGCAAAAATATTTTTTTGACTAAAACAAAGCATTTTATCATACCAAAATACTAAAAAATCCTCTAGTAGTACATCCTTATATGAAATACAGGTGTTCAAGTCACTTTCAGGTTCCAGGTATGATCCTGCAGGTCCTGATCCTCCAGGTCTCCAGAAATCTTTAAAAGGCTCCTGTGGCCGCAATTTTTGACTTAGAGACTTCAAATTTTAAACTTAAGCTTTTCTTACATGTCTATATAACGTATTAAAATTTCATGAAGATCCGCCGCCGTTTTCCTGCCGACCGCCGACTGCGGCGGCTGGCAGCTGTCAAGTAAAGCTGCGGCTGCTGAAATTTATATTTTGATATTTTTTATGTAAAATTTACATAAAAATAAACATTTTCTGGGAAAACATTTTTCTTCTATCTTCAAAAATAAGAAAATTACAGCCGTTTGAAATTTTTAAACAAAAAAAGACCTAAAAACAAAGGTTGTTAAATAAAAGGGTGAAGGAAGCGAAAATTGACTTAGACTTATAAAAGGTCGGAAATTTATTATCAAACAGGGGACTTGCAAAAAAAAATTAGCCCTCTAGCTCTAATAGGAACTGAGATAATTAGGGGGGGCGTTGAACGCCCCCCCCCCCCCAACCGATTAAGGTGCGGCAAGGGGCCCGACTGTAAAGGGTTAAATGTTCTACATATCTATAATCTATGAATGCACATGCAACATAAATATTATGTTGCTTATTATTTCATCGACAAACTACCTATATATCTTCTACGAATTTCTAATCCATGAATGCACATGCAACATAATTATTATGTTGCTTATTATCTCATTGACAAACTACCTATAAATCTTCTATGTATTTCTAGTTTATGGATGCATATGCAACAGAAATATCATGTTGCTTTTTATCTCATCGACAAACTACATATATGTCTTCTATGTATTTCTAATCTATGGATGCATATGCAGCAGAAATATCATGTTGCTTATTATCTCATCGACAAACTACCTATATGTCTTCTATGTATTTCTATTCTATGAATGCATATGCAACAGAAATATCATGTTGCTTATTATCTCATCGACAAACTACCTATATGTTTTCTATATATTTCTAATCTATGAATGCATATGTAACAGAAATATCATGTTGCTTATTATCTCATCGACAAACTGCCTATATGTCTTCTATTTATTTCTTATCTATGAATGCATATGCATCAGAAATATCATGTTGCTTATTATCTCATCGACAAACTACCTATATGTCTTCTATGTATTTATAATCTATGAATGTATATGCAACAGAAATATCATGTTGCTTATTATCTCTTTAACAAAGCTGCCAATTATGAAAGGAAATATTTTCACTGTTGCTAAGCATTTTAGAATATTTGCAGTTGCGAAGCTACTTTGTTATTTACATATAGAGGTATGTTAAGCTATATGACTGTAAATTTGTTGCCAGAAGAGTTTTTTAAACTGTTTATGAATCCACCGGACTAGAACCGGTTCTCAGCCATAAAAAATCATCAATAGCAAAGTTTTTCAGACAAATTTTAAATTTTACAATAAATAACTATTGATCATAGGAAAGCTGTCTTTAATATTATGCGATTAATAACTATTATTAAATACTGCTTTTATTTCTCCCTATAAATCAACTTACTTTTAATTAGTTATTCTACTACAATTTTATAATACATTGCAGTAAGATTATCGAAGATAATTTATAAATAAGTATTCAATTATAAAAATAGATAAAACAAAATGAAAATCAACTATTTTGAAGTCATCTTCTGATCTAGAGATAATAGAAAGATTGACGCTATTACCATCAGGGATCTAAAGGGATAAGACAATAGATAATAAATTGATGTACACCCACAATTATGATCAGTACAGTGCTAGCGTTTACAATTTATTCATGATCTAATAAAAGTCCAGACAATGTGTTAAAGAAAGTTTGGGGACCAATATGATATACAGGCCATTGTTCCCCCTCCCTTCTACCTGATTACCACACACAAAATCAAATTGAATTTGAATAGAAAATTACTCAGTAATTGGCCACAGAAAAAAGTAAAGATAATAGTTTTTTTTATCGCATCGTATTATAGACAGCTCATTATAAATGGATTTTAAAATAAAAACTATAAAATTAAAAACATTTTTGTTAGCCTCGTGGTTGTACTGTTAAGGAAAACTTTTTAACTATTTTGGAAAGGTTTTAGGCTAATCTTTAACCACTCTCACTCTCGTCTAAATGCTGGGTGAAAAAAATAGTATTACATCATCTATTAAGGTTTTATTGTCTGTAGGTAAAGCTTTCGATAACTACTAAACCAATTAAGTTATTCTTTTTAGGAAAGCTTCACAAGTCCCGGGTTGTTTTTTTTACTGTTTCATTGCCCTTCATACCCTATCTATTTGAATACAAAGGCCCAAAATAACAGATGCGTAGCCGCTAGATTTAACAAAGCTTTATTATTGCTCTAATATTCTTGACTACCGTTATTTTATATCAATTCCTAAGTCCATGGTATAATTGGGTATCTTTACAATTCTATCTCCTTATTTATATCAAATTGGTGAATACATCAGAGAGGGAAGGGATATTGATGGACTAGAAATTTTATATTGGTTTATTAAACACGTTTTCTCCTGCATTAGCTTCTAATCTTTGGGAACTTTTGAGTGGGTTGACAAACTAGTAGTAGTAGTAGCAGTGTGTATAATTATACAATATAAATTTTAATCTAAACAAGGGTAGTTTTGTTTTCAGATCTATAGTTTAATAGATGTATATACAGATATCTACCTCCCTCCCTTTTTCATAGACTTTTTTCGTATGCTTCTAAATTATTTCTGCTACTTGGATGTGTTAATATAACCGACACTATTGGTTGATTTTTAATGACCCAATTGAGAGTCGACACAAGGAGACTGTTATGGGGAGATACAGTTATTTAACCCCTTCCCCTTCTAGTGTTTTACTCCAATGTTTTGTTTTCATCAATATTTGTCTTATCCCTTAAAATCCCTGGAATACAGAGATGGAGGAAGAGGATAGGGTTAGATAATCTGCAATGTTGATATAAATAATAATATATTAACTTTATGGCATTAAACTATGGATTTATTAGTATCCGCGGAAAACTGCTTGTAATAAGATGCAATAAAATAACTATATAACCTCTCTGATGAAGCCCCTTGAAGTTATGGGAGCATCCGCATGCAAGCAAAACAGTTGATTTATTATGACTTGGATCTAACACCAGATTTTCATATACTTCGATAAAGTATTTCTCGCAGCTGGCTAAAAACACGATATCCCTCATTAAATCTCCTACTAGTAGATGAACGAACTGACCAATAAATGAGCTACAAATTAGCAAGCTAAATTAACGACAATTTTTTCCTGTTTATATATCCTATTTCCATTACCCTACAATATTGGATCAATAAAACTTAATAAAATCTGAGCAAAAATACCCCTTTCCCTAGACGAATTGAGTTTGACATACAGTTTAGATATAACTGTAAAGTTAGCAAGGGAGGGAGGGCACATTGGACTGTTAGTTTTACTGATATCAAAATTTTAAACATTTCTCATTCATTGGCTAAAATAGTTTGCGTACTTTAATTACATATTTATGGTTTCTTCAAACTAGAACAAAAATTTTAATATACAGAAGGGTTAATTTTTTAACATTATTGGGGGAGGTACATCAATTTATTTTATACTTGCTTATCCCTTAAGTTCCAAAAGAGAAAAACTCAAGAAAATTGAAATATGATGAGAGAAAAAATAAGATACTCGACTGCTGATTCTGACTTACTAGCAGCTGCAATAAATGGCTGCTTGGCTGTGGATTGTTTACTGACTTGCGGCTGCAGCTAAAGCATTTGATGAAAAGCGGTTTTCTACGATTTTCAAAGAAGCTAGCGTACCCTTATATTAGTACAAAGAGGTTGCATGTGTGTTTAAAATGTCAATTACATAAATTGACCTAATTGACTAAATATTTGACTAATTTTCTTTATTTTTGATTGTCTTTTCTTATATACTGTTTTTTTACTCGCTTTTTTTTCTCTCTGTCTCTTTCTCTCTTTCTCTCTCTCTCCATCTCCATCTCCCTCTCTTATCTCTCTCTCTCTCTCTCTCTCTCTCTCTCTCTCTTTATCTTTCTCTCTTCACTCTCTCTCTCCCTTTCTCTATCTCTTTCTTTCTCTTTCCCCTCTCTCTCTTCATCTCCATCTCTTTTTTTCTCTCTCTTTCTCTCTCTCTCTCTCTCTCTCTCTTTCTCTTTTTCTCTCTTTATCTTTCTCTCTTCACTCTCTCTCTCCCTATCTCTATCTCTTTCTTTCTCTTTCCCCCCTCTCTCTCTCCATCTCTTTCTCTCTCCATCTCTATCTCTTTTCTCTATCTCTCTCTCTCTCTCTCTGTTTTTCTCTCTTTATCTTTCTCTTTGCATTCTCTCTCTCCCTATCTCTATATCTGTCTTTCTCTTTCCCAATCTCTCTCTCTCCATCTCCATCTCTTTTTTCTTTCTCTCTCTTTCTCTCTCTCTATCTCCATCTCCATCTCTTTCTCTCTCTCTATCTCTCTCTTTTTTTTCTCTCATTATCTTTCTCTCTGCATTCTCTCTCTCTCTCTTTCTCTATCTTTTTTTTCTCTATTTCTCTCTTTATCTTTCTCATTGAATTCCCTATCTCCCTATCTCTATCTTTTTCTTTCTCTTTCCCCCTCTTTCCCTCTATCTCCATCTCAATCTCTTATTTTTCTCTCTCTCTTTCTCTCTATATCTTTTTCATTTAATTCCCTCTCTCCCTATCTCTATCTTTTTCTTTCTCTTTCCCTCTCTCTCCATCTCCATCTCTTTTTTTTTCTCTCCCTCTCTATCTTTATCTCTCTTTCTCTCTCTCTCTCTCTTTTTTTTCTTCTCTCTCTCTCCCTCTCTCTTTTTTTCTTCTCTCTCTCTCTCTCCCTCTCTCTCTCTCTCCCCCCCTCTCTCTCTGGTTCTCTCTCTCTCTCCCTCTTCCTCTCTCTCTCTCTCTGCCTCTCCCTCTCTCTCTCTCTTCCCTCTCCTTCTCTCTTTCTCTCTCTCTTTCTCTTTCTCTCTCTCTCTCTCTTTCTCTTTCCCTCTCTCTCCATTATATTAATTTTCTTTATTTTTTTCCTCTTTTTATTCACTTATACTTTAACTATCTCTCTCAAACTTTTTCGTTCCTCTTTTCCTCTCTCACTTTATCTCTCTCTCTCTCTCTCTCGCGCTCTCTCTCATTCACTGTTTTTTTTCTTAATTTAATGTCGCTCTCTCTCTTGCTCTTTCTTTTTAAGTCTCTTTTTCTCTCTATCTTTCTCTCTACAAAAAAATTTTTTTTTGCAGACATTAATATAAAAAAAGTGGTTATGTGAGACATATCCAAACCTTCCATGAATTCAATAATGAAGTAAAATTTTGCTAGCAGACGAAAAGAGTCCCAACCACTTGGTTTAGGTATACCATTATTGTCCCATCATTCAATGAATTCAATGATAGTAGTCTATAGTCTAGTCAGTGTTATTTTTTACAACAAGGTTCATTCTATGATATCGATATATTATTACTTGGATGTTGCCACACATATTCAAGTACTCTCTGATAAATACTATAGTGATGCCCGCAGCTGGCTAAAATAACGATATCCCCGGCCCATATCCTTCTCTCTTACTGGATGAACAAAATTATTATACTATGGTATTGGCAATCTAGATGGGACTACAAAATTATCCCTTTTAAATATCCACGTAAATTATATCCATTATTTTACAACAAGGTTGATCTGCTGATAACTGATTGAAAATGAAAGTACATTCAATTTGCTCGCTGTTGCGAATTTAATGATAATTGACAAATAATTAAAGAAGAATCAAATAAATCTTTTTAAGCGAAGCTTATCTTATTATGGTCGGTCCGTCCGTCCATATTAGAAAGCATTTATAGTTAATTTAGACATGCTAGAATTTTTCTTTCGATTTCAAACTTGAAATGCTGATTTCTGTATTATTTATGTACAATTAAAAATGAAAAATTATGCTTTTTTAGATAAACTTAGAACGTGTTGTTTTGTATGATACATTCATTATATTCCTTTGTTTTATGGAGTATTGATTCTTAGAACGATTAGGTACAAACGACATTGTTTTTTCCCGTGTATTTCGAATTAATTTTTAGACTTGTATGTTCTTATGTCCGTACGAGTTAATATTAATAACTAATAGCAAGCAAAATTATTTTAATTCAATAATTTGAAGAGCTACTCTTTTAATCCTTATAATAAAGTAACAGGATGTGTGTTTGTACCGAACGATCTCGCTAACCGCTGAACAGATATGATTCTCCTTTACAGTGTAGCTTCTCATAGGTCCTGGAAAGGTTAATATATATTACCAGCACCGTCCCAAGAGAAATCGCCGCGGATAATTTTGTAATTAAATAAAGTAATAACTTACACCATCTAACGGCAAAAAAAAAAAAATTATCATAAACTGAAAAAAAAACATTTTACGTGCCTCTTGAGGCCTCAAGGGGGTGTATCCGCTAGTTTACAATATCTTATGTAACTCTAATGTTAACTCTATTGTCTAATATAAATTCACAACACATTAGATTGGTTAGAATCAGAGAAGCAGGGATAATTCAATAGGAGAATATTTAAATATCCTCTTTTTCATAAAATAAAATAATCGCATTCTTATATAAAAGCAACAGGATGTCCATTGTATAACAAATTACAACTGTGGTTTTTATAAGTAGCGCATCCGTGATTGGTTCGAATCTCGGCTCAACACCACGTCCAATAAATGTATAAGCATATGTAGATAATTAGACAACTATCTGGCCCAAGTGTTGGGGACCTTTTTCGCCTGCTTGCAAATTGCTTTCTGTTCTTTTGAAGTGACTTGACTGTATTTATATTTTCGACTGATATTCTAAGACCCGATTGAAAGTCGCAGGGTCCCATAAACCGATACCTGTAAACCTGACTGAAATCAGTGGTATTCATCTAATGTGGGGCAATTTAGACCCGGTTTTAGGGTCAATTTTAATCCAAAAATCACATTGAATATAACGTTTATTTAGCCAGAAATGTAAAGTAATTTGTATTTTAAGTTATCTTTGGCAATAGAATTTGATTTGAATAAAAATACAGCAGTAAAAAGAATAATGGTAACACGATTCTCTTTGCTGTCGGAGAGGAACAAACATTGGAGAAAAGAATTGAATTCTTATCCTTCTAAAAAAGTAGCAGGATGTTTGTCTGTTTGTTTGTTTATCTGTTTGTTTGTCTGTAAGTTTGTCTGTGTGTTTAGATGTTTGTACCGAAGGATCTCGCTAACCGCTGAACCGATCGGGTTCTCCTCATCAGGGTAGCTTCTCATAATTTTAAATAATCTGTGTCTTTGTCAAATGATTCTCACAGCTGGCTAAAATAATGACAATTCCAATATTCCCCCTTTTACTCCATCCCCTCCCCTCCTACTGGATAAGGCCCATATTAGCAAGCTAAATTTTCGACAAATCTAATAAATACGATATTATACTTCTTTCAGTTTTAAATCTGTTTTAATTGGGTCGAACTAGCAATGCCAAAAATTTTCAACCAATTTAATTTTAATGTTCACACGCGTTCAAATTATTTGGCAAAAACTGAACTGTTACTCACTTTTATTAATAACCTTAGGAACGACTTCATTTTTTATCCGAATGAAATCTACTCTCAATAAAAATACATTCATGTTGATGTTTCTATGTGTTCATACCTTTACGCTTAGCTTTACCATAATTAGGGTCTGTACGTCAATCTGAACGTTACGGCTAGCTATTTTTATCAATTTAGGCATATTAGAATTTAGTCCTATCAATTTTAAACGTTGGATGATGATTCCTGTAATAGTTAGAAACCACAGCAACTCTATAGTATTGCCAGAAAGATCGTTGATGATTATTTTTAACATTTTCAGCAATTCTTTTTCTTGAAAGATATATTTATCCTATTTATATGATTTTTGGAACAATGACTCCTAGGACAATAAATGGCAAGTGAAAAAAAATTATATTTTATTAAAATTTACACTTTTGCTGGAATACTTTTTCTGTGGTATTGAGTGTAAAAGGGTGGAAATGTTGCCAATTTTTTGCTTTGTACATTGTGTTTTTGATATCATTCAGACAACAATTTTCATGAAATATTTTAAATCTTGAAATATCATTATATTTATTAAATTTTAAAGTAGAAGCAGCTACGCATTTGAGTGGGGGGGGGGAGGAGGTTGAACACCGCCCCATATTTTCGATTTAAAAAGAAAAAGTAAAAAAATTCTTTCAGGGTTCTATTTTTAGAGAAAATTTATCTAAAGAGGGTGGAGCTACCATCCGCAATAATAATTCAAAACCATCTGTGGACCTATGAGTAGCTTAACAGTAAAGCAGACCCATATCTGTTCAGCGGTTAGCGACATCCTTCGCTACAGACAAAAAATATCTTTATATAATTGGATTTAACACTTATGTCATTCGTTGGCTCAAATTTTTAGAAACCTTTATGAAATCATGATAGATTAATTTGCCAACTTTAAACCATGATTCTCATCCACGAAAGGATAATTGTATTTATCGTCATTGGTGGCCTTGTGCATCAATCCTACAATAAAAAGCTTCATGTATGAAGCTTAAGAATTTAATAACTACTAAGATGATTAAGTTCTCCTTTAATGAAAGCTTGACATATGTCCCAGTACAGTTTTAGACAACATTATTTTTAGATTTAACCTTTAGTCTTTTCTATTTTCTATTTGACTATTTTCTGACCCTTACACAAACCCCCTCGATGCTAGGGGCGCAATCAGTAGTAATACATTAAGGTATATTAAGGGAGAAAAAAGGCTACAGCTTTGAAGATGTTTACATACAAACAGTCCTCCTTAGTGATGTTTCACAGTTATTAGAAACCTATATATACCTAACTTTTATTCAATATGTGACATGTTTCACAAGTTTTTAATATGAATGAAAAAATGTTGATAATATTTTTGTGAATGTTGTGATCAAATAATCAATGATTTGTCAAAATAAAAAATAACAATAATATTGTCCTCATACTTCAATATTAGTCATACAAAACTACATAAAATTAAAAGAGCAATTATTTGAGAGTTTATCGTTAAAAGCGCATCTAAATCTAAGTTAATGTTGCGCAATGGATGTATTATTACTTGGATCTTACACCAGATTATTATGTACTTTAATAAAGTTAAACTATTATCTGGCTAAAATAACGCTCCCTTCCCTTACTATTGGATGAACGAGCTGACCAATAAATGGTGTCTATGTTAAAAACTTAAATTGTCTACAAATTTTCCCTGTCATGTATAAGCTGTACATAATTATGAATTTGTACAGCTTCTATTGACATATCTCTATATTATCTAGCATTATAATATACTTAAGCTATAATCTTAATTTAAAGATAAACGACTTATTAGTGGAGCCTGTTATATTTTCAGTAAATGTAATGTTTAATTAGTGGTTGGTCAAATGATGAAAAAGCTTCTAACACCAATACAGATCAGGATTCGATTTTGTATTCGTTTATAAATCTATTCGAAAAATAGTAACTTTGTTTAAAGAAGTTATAGGAAATATGTGATAAGAAAAAAAATATTTTGAATTTATGATCTTCATTGTGAAAACACCTAATCATAACACTCTATACATGCAATTATTAACAGGACAATCATTAATTCAAGCTTTTTTATACATATATTTTACCAGTATGGCTTCGAAACCGATTTATATCCGCTGAATTAAAACCGGTTCTCTGCCGTACTGAAAAATCATGTATAGAATCGTATGACAGACAATTTTCCAACAATATTAAGATAAAAATCATTATAGTAATTCCAGTTTTTATCTTAACTTTTATCATTTTAGTGTCTCTAATAGAATGCGATATATAACTATTATAAACCTATGATGGAGTCGGAAATACAAACACAGCCAAGTCGCTACATAAGGACAAAAAGCAATATGCTAGCAGAAGAAACAAAATGGGACTAATTTAAAGAGATAATATCCTATTATCTAAAGTATTAAGCTTTATTTTCATGTAGCGAAGGATTTCACCAACCGCTGAACCGATATGATTCTCCTTTACAGTGGAGCTTCTTAAATGTTCAGAAAAGGTTTATAGCCGATAGTATGCTTTGAAGGAAACCATGCCTAGTTTAGTTGCATAAAAAAACCTGCCCCACATCCCTTCTTAAAAATAACAAATAATGAATATTGAAGAATACTGAATGTAAGAATGTCCTCTGAATATGATGCAATTCCAATTCAAATATTTTTATTCATTGGTGTAAAGGATAAAAAGTAAAATTTTTGCATAATAAAATGACAGGGGGTATGTTATGATATGTCATGGAAGGGGTGGGAGGGGGAGGGGGTAGGTAAGTAAATAATGGTGTTTCTCGGAAACAGCTAGCCATAAATGGAGGTGTTTAAACTAAAAAAATATAAACTAAATTTCCAGTAAGGCTTCCAAACCGATTAATATCCACTTGATTAGAACTGGTTCTCAGACATACACCCGGGCCTTTGTCTCTTCGGAGCTAACAAAACTGGTTGGTGATTTTTATATTAATATCTGCAGAAAGCTGTCTTTAATACGACTTCCTGGTGACTTCGAAATATTTAAAGATTATCATTCTTAATTGAAAAACTACTTTAACTTTATTTTTTTTTAAATATTTTATTGGCTGTATGTTATTTTTGCTCATTTACATGAAGGCAGCCAATAATGATAACTTATTGTTTATTGCAAGTGTTAGGAGGTTGTGCCAATATGACAACTAGTTGTTTAAAAACATAGATAATTATTGATATCCAGCCAGGTAGTATTGTTTATTACAAGTGTTAGGAGGTTGTGCCAATATGACAAGTAGTTGTTTAAAAACATAGACAATTGTAGATATCTAGTCAGGTTGTAATTTTTCTTGCAAGAGGGTAATAGAATCTTTAGAATAACTGTTTTTTTGAAGTAGAATATGTTTAACTTTCTACATTGATATTTAACAATATTAATCTATTTATATTCATTATAACATAAAACAGTTTTAATCCTAAGTATTTTCTATAATATTTTTATATGACTATGGATTGTAGAACATGTACAAAGTTGGCTAAAGTATTTTTCTATAGTTATAAATTTCATTCTATGTACATATATTTGTCTACCATTTGTCTACCCAAATGGTATTCTACAGTATTTTTTTATGTTTATTAATTGTATAATATAAATGTTTGTCTACATAAATGATAGTCTATAATATTATTCTATGTTTATTGATTGTATAATATGTATAATTGTCTACCTAAAAGATATTCTTCAATATTTTTTTCTGGTTTTTAACTATATAATATGTATAGCTGTCTACCCAAATCATAGCTTGTAATATTTTCTATGGTCTACCTATATGATATTCTATAATATTTTCTATGTTTATTGATTGTATAATATGTATAGTTGTCGCTTAAACTTGTCAATAAACAAGGTCACCAAAAAAATTTTCTCGAATTTTGTAATTGCGAATTACATTTGATTGCAGACATTTTTTGCGCTTATGAATGAGAATATTTTTGTAATACAAGGACATGCAATATGTAATTGTGCATAATAACATTGATTTGTCATTGAAATTAAAAATTTTAAAAACGATTGATTAATTACTAGGTAGAAATTAAGTCTGCGACTGTGACGTAACAATATTCGTCGAGTGGGTGATTGGTTCGAATACCCACAACTTCTTGTAAAATGAATTTTAAAGTGTACAATTTAGCTTGCTAATATGGACCTCATTTATTTGTAAGTTCGTTCATCCAGTAGGCAGGGGGTAATGGGGTAAAGGGATGGGATGGAGGGTATCATTTTATTAGCTATCTGCAAGCATTACTTAATCAGAGTTCATGAAAATATGGTGCAACTTCCAAGTAATAATTTATCGATAATCTTTAGGCATCGTGTAATAAGAAAAGCATCCCTATATTAAAGTGTTTGTATGTTGACGTTCTTTCTTTTCTATTGAGCTTCGCTTTCATGGATGTTTTCATCCTTACTCTAGATTAAAATTTTTGCTTTTTTATTTGGGTTGTTTACTTTTTATCCTTTTTTCTCTAAAATTTCATGAATATCTAAAACTACAGTTAATGAACAAATTTACAAAAATAAAATTTATTCTAACAAGGTTGACAACATCCATAAAAATAGCTCTAAAATCAGATGGAAGGACAAACAAACTCCTGTGTCAGAAAGAAAATTAATTTGTTACTCTAAACAAAAAGGCATTAATACAAAATACAATAAAGGAAACATATTTTCATTTTTAGGGTTTGATTATAGAGATGCTTCGCTTATGATATTGTGCATTGTTGTCTTAGGAATCTTTATTAAAAAAATCAGATGAATAGGATAATTATGTCATACAAAAAGTTGTTGTCAAAAAATTTATAAAACACCATATTTAAAATGGACGCTATCGGACGTACGGACTTATTGGCTTTAATTACAAAAAAAGTTATAATTTTAAAAATGAATAAATAAAATATGTATTTAAAATGATAACAAACAGAAAATTTGAACAGAAAAAAAATGCATAAATTTCATAAAATATGCAGTTATATGTGTTATGTACGTGAATAAGAACGGAAGTTACACGCCATCACCTACAAAGATTACATGCAGAGCAGGGATCTAAAGGGATAAGACAATGGCTGATAAATTGATATGCATCCCCAATAATTATACACAAAATACCCCTTTAGTAAATAAGTTAGTAGTTGAGACGTTTGTACAATCAACTTATTGAACTAACCAATCAAAATTAATGGAAGTCCTTAAAGTTGTCAAGCCATCGAATAAGACAAAGTCAATTTAAAAATTTGGTATCTAGTGAAATAAATAGCCCAATGTCCCCTCCCTCCTGCATTCAAAAGCATTAGGATAGGTAAATAAGTTATTTTTTTTGTAAAGGATTCAATATATTATTACTTGGAAATAGCACCAGACTTTTATGTAGTCTGATATAGTAATACTCGCAGCTGGCTAAAATAACAATACCCAGATCCACCCCCTTAACCCCATCCTCTTTCCTACTTGATGAACGAACTGATCAATAAACGGGGTCAATATTAGGAAGTTTAATTTACGACAAATGTTTTTCAATTTCAATATATATCCACGTTAAGCCTATATACATTTGTAGCAAATTTTAAAATAATAACATGCAGAATATGTTAAATGACAACCAAATTCATAGTAGTCCATGGGGGATTTAGTTAACTTCCCTCAAACTTTATTTACTATTCCCTTCCTTAGCGAAGCTTTTCTATAATTAGGGTCGGTCAGTCCGTCCGTCAGTCCGTAACGGATAGCCTTTTTCGTTAATTTAGGCATGTTAAAATTGTCCTATCGATTTCAAATTTTGCATGATGATTCCTGTAGTAGTTAGGTACGTCTATCATACCGTTTCAGAGCTTCGCTTTAACGGATGTTGTCATCCTTGTTTTGCTTGTAATTACGATCCTCTTCACTACTATTGGACGTGATTGTCCTTATTTTCCACACAAAGTTTTTAAAGGAATTTAGATGCTAAAGTGCAATTTTGTAGAAGGCCTATTGCTTCAATAAATTTGCACAGCTCAGCTGTAACAATTCATTCAAAAGCGCAACAATAACAGATTCAATATTATTAGAATACTAAATGTATTATTTAGAGAGCTAAAATGTTTATCTGATTAACATTTTGAAAGTATTATTTTACACCAGATTACCATTTATTTGAATAATGTGAAACTTGTAGCTGGCTAAAATAACAAACAGTCCATCCAACCCATTTACCCCATCCCCTTCTCTCCTACTGGATAAACAAACTGACCAATAAATGATGTTAAAAACCTGACAACAATATTCCCCTGACATAATATCCACGTATATTCTACATCTATTATTTTAGTCCTCTGGTATCCAAATTTAATAAACATAATCTTTTTTTCATTGACTTTGGGTACTTTTATCTAATCTCGATTGGCTGGTTCAAACTTGTCCAAACTTTTCAACCTATATCATAAAACTACAGAAGGGGTAATTTTGTACATCTTTTGGTTTCAGGGATCTAAAGGGATAAGACAATAGATGATAAATTGATGTACATTGTACATCCCCAATGATGACACACAAAATTACACCTTCTAAGTTCTGTAGATTACAATTAGTGGTTAAAACGTTTGAACACTCAACTTAATGAATCAACCAATCATAGTTCCATAGTTGTTAAGACAACATATAAGAAAACTTTGGGGACTAGTGTAACAAAAAGCTTATTATCCCCTCTTTCTCTGGGTTGGTTGTCCGCAGTTGAATGAAGCTCTATAGCCGCAAACAATCCATGATAAAATAGTTTTTACAATGAATTTATTGACCCGTATGCTGAAACTAAATACTTTACATAAAACAAAAGGATTGGATAGATTTTATCCTAATATATAAAGTAGATGAATAATAAAGTAACAGGATCTGTGTCTGTGTGTGTCATAAAAGATCTTGCTAACCACTGAACCGATATAGTTCTTATTTGCAATTATGCTGGGAAGATTTATAACTATTTGGGGAAAGGTTACCAAGAGATATCGCAAAAAAATACCAAAAAATAATATTAAAAAATAGATAGGTTAAACCAGTTTTGTTAGTTTTATTTTGATATCACTGGAAAATTGTCTAATACGTTGCTATACATGAATTTTCAGAATGGCGAAGAACCGGTTCTAACCCAGAGTATAATAATCAGTTTAAAATAATTTGTTAAGAGAAAATTTGTCTTTATCCTGGACAAAAAAGTCGAAACTGTAGGTTATATTTTTGCATCAAGGTTAAAAAGCTAGAAACGTTTTCTCATACGTTGGCCTTAAAGACATTGAGGACTTACAAACATATTCGGGTATAGTCCCTTTTGTAACATCGCACCATATGGAGCGATTCTTCGTATTTTTCACAGTAGATTTTCTCCTATTTCTAGCCCTTGCAGGGGGCTTTAACCCTGCGGGGCCAATTACCCATCCCTGTGGGGCAATCACCTATCCCAATATAACCAAACCTAACCTAAAATAACCTATAAAAAGCCATTATAAAAATACGACGAGTCGCCCCTTATGGGGCGATGTTACGAAAGGGACTATTCCCACATATTATAGTGACTTTAACTAACTCATGAAAAGGCGTTGTATTTCAACTAGGATGACAACATCCATAAGTAGCGAGGAAGAATAAAAATCATGGATTGACAAAGTGAGCTATAGTGTAGATGTTCAGTTGACATAAAATAGAAAAATTTACACATAAAATTACATATATTCAAAACCTCAATACAAACACTATGACGATATTAATTAAGTATTAAATAAAGAAGACAATCATAGCAGCTGCTTAAACTCTCTTGAACTTCTGCACACAGACGAGGTCGTCGTTGCCTTCGATGGTCATGGTGTAGATGCACTCGTCAGCGGTGAACTTACGGATGCTCTTTGTGCTCTTCTGTCCATCCTTCTTGGCCTTCTGAACACAGACAAACTTGTTTCCATCCAGGGTGACCACGGCGCTCACGTCACGGCCGTCGGGAGTTGTCTCATCAAACTCCTTTCCAACCTCAAACTTGAGTTCCATGGTCTTGAGTGTGGTTGAGGTCTTGATTGTCCATACACCCCCCTCCTCTGTCACCTCCATGACGGGGGTGGACACTGTGGCAGCCTTGCACAGCAGGAAGTTCACATCAAGGGCCCTTAAGAAATTCTTCATAGTTCTCGGCAGAAGTTCTCTCTTATTTTCCCTTGAAAGAGTCCATTTTATTAAACAGAAGCTGCTGACTGTACCACGTTGGAAGGAGTATGAACAAATAATAAATATAATTAAAAAATTTATAATTAATCATTTAAATTTCCTATGCTCTATCTTCTTAGTGGTTAGAGTGATCTTAAAGGACAAAAAAAAACTTTAATTTTATATGATAATACCCCAAATGTAAAAATATGAGCATTCCTTTTAGTCAGTTTTAGATGCATTTCTATTGGTTTGCCTTCACTTGCGTATTTTATTAGTTTCATATTGGCAACAAGACACAATCCTTATAGAAAAGTAACAGGACCTCTGTGTTTGTCTGTCTGTACCTAAGGATCTCTCCAACCGATAAGGTCCCATTTTACAATGTTGCTTCTTTAAAGTACTGCGAAGGTTTGTAACTATTTTGGAGAAGGGTTCCACCACCCTCCTAAGAGAAACGAAGTACTGAAGGAAATTTAAAAGTGTTGCTAGGCGGTGCCACTGCATGACTTACTGAACTCCCCTTCTTTTATTTTAAAGTTGGGGTCCTACTCCCCCTCACCAACGCAAAGGCCCTTGTAGCCTCTAGGGGCCTAGCCGCTAGTATTATAAAAGTAAAAGTTTGTGCTATTGTAATGTTATGCTGTTTTTTGATGTTTTTAAAATATGAAACATGCGCGAAAGCACACCATTAGAAATATTTGCATATAAATGTTACGTCCAAACAGTGTCCTTATGCCACTGATTCGGCAGCCGCTAATTTCAATGGCAGCCGCCAACTGGCAGCTGGTTGAATGATGGCTGATCTTTCTTTTAATTCATAGTTATTGGATGGTTCGTTTCTTTTTAAGCAAAGATAAAGGGGACATTGGATTGTAAATTACACTAGTACCCAAAGTTTTATAAAATATTATGTAATTTGTTGTCTCAAAACTTTGGGTACATTTACTGAATTTTGATTTGTTCCAAACTAGATGTGTAGAAACTTTTCAATCAATTATTTTGATCTACATTTTTTCTATAAACTATCCTTAAAGATCCATAATTTTTTGTGCTTAGTAACACAATTATGCGGGCATTTGCGGATAAAAATGCGGTATATGCGGCTGTTTTATCTTCATTATGGCACACAATTGAAACTAATAAGCTGAACTTTGTGCTTTATTTTAATCAATAAAAAAATATCTTGAATTTCAATTTAAAGTCAAATACCTTGTAAAATACTAGTGGCCACGCCATTAGAGTAAAACACTAGAGGGAGAAAGGGTTAAATAACTGAATATCACCATCGCTACCACCTTGTACAACACTTCTATTTGTTTATTGAAAATCAACCAATGATGTCCCTTATATTACCCAGCCAAGTAGCAGAAAATAATTTAGAAGCAGAAGAAAGAGGTCTTCGAAAAAGGAAGGATGGTAGTTGTCTGTATATACATCTATACTATAGATCTGTTGCCACGCCCCTAGAGGCACTAAATAGAGGTCTGTGGGTGGAGGGGATAGAGTTATCCTCCATCAATATAAAACAGAAATCTTGCCAGATAATTGTAAAGCAAAACCAAAACATCCTAGCGATTTTGATATAGAAACATATACTAAAACCCAACCAAGCCAACAAAAGCCTTTTTAAAACTTTGAGGACCAGTATAATTTACGGTCCTAGGGCAAACGCAGGAGTCCCAAACGTCAAAGTATAGAAACGTCGGAGTGGAAACTATCTTATAGGTTTTCAATTCCCAATTGGTTTGTTAATTAAGTTCATTAAATATACGTTTCTACCACTAATTGTAATCTACATAAGGGGTAGTTTTGTTTATCAACATTGGGAATGTACATGACTTTATCGGCCCTTATATCTTTTCCTAGAAATTTCTAAAACGGATCTAAAAAAGCAATAAATGTCCGTATTGACCACACCTTGCCCCACTCAACTTTTAATAGGAAAAAAATCAAGGGAATGCCCAAAAAAGAAGAAAATATATGAATTAAATAGTTTATGCGTAGCCAATGGATGTAATAGAAAATGGAAGATCACATTGTTGAATTAATTAATTTATATCAAAGACACTCATAGATTAACAATCGCTATTATAATGATTTAGTCTTTAAATTAAACTTTGACATTTAAACATGTATTACAAAATATTTGTTGTCATTTATTTAGACTTTTAGTTTAGAATTAGTTGTTAAAAATTTATCTAGTGCTAAAAAATGTCAACTTTAACCTTATTGTTTTATCCTTAATTTCTAGATAACATAAATTTAGTAATTCTATAACGTTTAACATGAATTAATGCTTAATTTGTAAAAGCCAAAATATGACATCCAGTAACTTATTATATCTAATATCGTGTCCTTCCTGTGTTATGAGATTTCTCCATATTTGTGAGTTTGAAAAATTTAGGATGTTCTTATCTTTCAACCAATATAAAAAGAGCTAAATAATTTTCCAGTATGGCTTAGAAACCGATTTATATCCGTCAAACTAGAACTGGTTCTCAGATATACTAAAAAACATAGCATCGTATTCATACAATTGTCTACGAAAATTGAAATATAATTCATTAGATGAAAGCCATTTTTGTTAGGCCTTGTCTTCGACCTCTCGTTTTGTGTTGGAATGATTTTTCTTGTATTCCCTGGCAAGTTCGAACCCATTAATTCCCTTTTCCTTACACCAGAGAATGTGTGTGTTACGCGGCATTCCTAACTATCTCCGCGCTTCGCTTGTAAACAAACAAAGAGGCGCACATTTTTTTCCTTGATGATTCCCATGTGAAGAGCTACGTGAATAAAAATAATGTATTGGTTGAATATACATGCGCTCTAATCCGTGGAAGATCTCAAATAAGCCTTCCTGCTTAGTTTGACATCATAATGTGGTAAGAATTTATCTTTAATTCTTAATAATAAGTGTAGTATGGTATATTTTTACGAAGAAATTTAAAACATTAATTTTTCAACAAATAGACCATTTAACTGCTAACTTTTGACATACGAATATTTTCCTTAATTTTATTGATCATTTGAATCTAAAATTATCAATTTCTGATGCTATTTAATATGTTTCGTGCCAATTTAAAGTTTTTTAGAAATTTTATATTTTTAATTAAATTGAAATCACGCAACCTCGATCTACAAAAATAATAAACCATTAATATTATGTAATTAATTTTTATATTTTTGTTTTAGATTCACTGTTTTCATGGTAATAAATACACATTCGTAAACATTCACATGTTGGTCATTCGGAGGGCTTGAGATTAAGATTTCGAGAACGGCAAGGCATGCGTTCCGAAACAATGAAAACAAGACAGAACAGATGCGGCTAAGAAAATATCTGTGAAGTTTTGTGAATGTGTTGGTTGTGATACCTTACCACGCATTATTATAATCGTAATCAGTACAGTTAATTATTGTGACAATCATGGGTCCTAAAAAGAATAAAGGCGCTCAACTGGGATTGCGGCTGCGCCCAGCCGTCGAGGCCCTAACCAGTGAACTAAATAAAGTGATGAAGTTGGTCAGTGAATCTTCAGAGCTTGATGTTAGACATTTCACTAAGGAGTCAATCCTTGCCCATGACAAGTTCGAGACATTCGATAGCATTATGGTCGGTTTTAGCAAGCTTGGTGTGAGAATCCAAGAGCTTGAGGAGTTTAGTGACATTTATTCTAATATAATTACTGTGCAAAAGGATTATAACGCTCTGAAAGATGCTCTAGATGCTATGGAAGAGCTTAGTGACATTCAAAGTGTTGTTGATTTAGTTGGTGATAATTTGCCTGACCATAAGGCTGAACTATATGATCGATGCTTAAAGATTGTGAAAGTTATAAAAGGGTCATACTTTCCCTTACCAGAACCAATTATAAACACTTTGTCTGCTTTGATGAAACGGCTGGCCGAGGTTAAGCTTGAACCTGTGAAGCCGCCTACAACAACAGCGGGTGCTTCGACAGCATCGCCATTTGTGTCGCCGTTTGGCACACCACAGTTCGGCACCAGTTCTATATTCACGCCAGGATATATGAATCGTGTCGACGAACGCCTTCTTCCAAGCTTTGACGGCTCAGAGTCAGCCTACGTAAGTTTCAAGGACAATTTTAAAAAGCTTACTGTAGGACAGGACCCGTCATATTTACAGTTATTGTTGAGCAGTGAAAAGGTCTGCAAAAATAAAGAGTTGAGACTTCAGTTAATTCAGATTCAATCGCATGAATCTCAATGGGCTTACCTCGATGCACGTTTTAAGTCCAAAACACGTCAGATGCTCTGCCTTTTCAACCAATGGGAGAAGAAGCCTAAACCGTCGGACTCCAACCAGATTGTGACAGTCTTAGCAGAGTTTGGTGGTGCAGTTAGCCAGCTCGAGCAGCTGACTAAAGATGATGATGATGAGGAAGTCACCACAAGCCAGTGGTTGACTGTGATCCTTCTGGAGATGTTATCCAAGAAGTTGCCACGTGATTTCCAGGACAAGCTCAACCTGGCGTTGGGCTCGATGGATACCCCAAATATTCCTAAGCTGTTGAAGATTATAGAGGAACAGCGTGGCGCCATTTTGATGAGGTGTTCAATCGATGTAGACACCCCCTCCAAGAAGAAAGGTAATCCTGCGGCCGCAGCTACAGCCGTTGGTAAACCTGGGTCTCCAGCTAAGACCAAGAAGAAACAGCCTTGCCCGTCGGAAGGTTGTAACTCTGATCACCTGTTGTTTAAGTGCTCCAAGTTTAGGGATATGTCTGTTCCTGAACGCAAAGTCTTCATCAAGAAGATAGGCGCCTGTTTGCTCTGCTTACAAAAAGGGCATCGGGTGGCCGATTTTCCCAGAGAGTGATAAGCTTGGCAGCTGTACCATAGACAGTTGCAACCAGCCCCATAATTCATTGTTACATGAATCAGTTGCTGGTGGACAAGTTGCGGCAGCGTATGAATCACAATTGTTTAGCAAGAACAATTTTATGCTAATGTTGCAGCAGGTCCCGGCATTGGCGGCTGACAAACGTCAAGTCACCGTCAATGCCATGTGGGACTCTGGAGCAAATTTGACGTTGATTTCTAGAAGTATTGCCAAGAAGTTAGAGTTGCCATCAACTGGTCGCACAGCTACTATTTCTCTGGCAGATGGAAAGAGCCAAGCATGTCCTACAGTCAAGATTTGTTTGGTTGACCGCAACCGGAATTCACATATTCTGGAGGCAGCGGTAGTGCCCAGCATTGGTACTGAAGAAGGGTTGCGTTCTATTGATCCTACAGCCGCCGCCGACATTTTCAACATGAAGCCTGATAATTTTTCTATGGTCGACGGTAAGATTGATATTCTTATCGGCCATTTAACACCAGCTATGTTCCCGTGTGCAGATAAAATGGTTGGTGATTCTAGACTGTACAGAAGCTTATTTGGTACAGGCTATTTAGTTGTGTCTGCAGATGGCAGGACTGTTGCTAATCCTGTCGCCTGTAAAGCTGTGAAGTTGGAGGTCAGCAAGATGGAGTTCCTGAGTACTGAGAGTTTGGGAATACAGCCGCCATCAATGTGCAGCGGTTGTAAGAACTGCCGTCATTGCGCCGCCATAGCCGCCGGGCAGTCCGCCTTGGACGTGCGTAAGCGGCAGCTGATTGAAGAAGGTCTGACATTAGATCTTGAGAACCATATTTGGACGGCCTCATATCCCTACAAGCAGCCGCCAAGTGTGTTATTTGATAATTCAGAGCAGGCCTATAAGATCTGCTTACGTGACCGGCAGAGAATGATTAAAAAGGGTGAATACAACACCTTCTGCCAAGTGTTCCAAGAAGCTGTGTCTCGTGGAGTATATCAGAAAGCTTCGCCAGAAGACCTAGCTTATACTAAGCCCGTGTATTATTCGAGCCTAGTCTGCGCATATAAAGAGTCTATTTCCACGCCGTTGAGGATATGCGCCAATTCTAGCCTATGCTGCAAGGGGCTAAGCCTCAATAGTATTATGATGGACGGCCCAGTTCCATTATATACTCTGATGCACAATCTTATCCGGTTCAGAAGTTATAAGTGTGCATTCGTGGCTGATATTCAGAAGTTCTACAATTCATTATTAGCTACCTATGAAGATTCTCAGCTGAAACGTGTTTTTTTCGCTGATACAGTTGATGGAGAGCCAGAAGTCTACCTCACCAAAACCATCAACTTTGGTGAGGCCTTGGCTGGCGATATGGCCGTGACCGCCCTCAGACTCACTGGTCGTATTTTTGGTGGACGTTCCCAGCAGGATGTTCAAGATGTTTATGGATCTGAGATTAGAGGTTGTGACGTTGTAGCCCAGCAGGATGTGTGGAGAGATGTTCAGCAACCACTCAGTTCTGAATTTATTTTGTATCAAGATCCTCCATCGGTCAAATTGGAGACTTGTACTTACGTGGATGACTGTTTGAGCGGTCATAACAGTAAACCTGAAGCTGTCCAGCTGGTCCAAGAGCTGGAAGATATGATTGCACCTGGCAATTTCAAGTTTAAATCTGTTGTTTATTCTGGAGATGATGTTGACAGTGTAAAAGTTCTGGGCCTTGTTTGGGACCCTAAACAGGATAAGTTGTTCCTACCTGTCAGAGCCAACCACGGCGAGAAGATTAAGGGTAGAAAGTTACTAGAGGATTTGGACCTGGAGGACCTCTGGAGAAGTCTACCTGAGTTGATAACTAAACGTGAAGTTTGGAGGATTGTGCAACAACTTTATGACCCAATGGGTCTAGCAGCGCCATTGCTGCTTAAATCCAAGCTTTGTCTGCGCTCAGTTTGCATACATGGATGCAACTGGGATGATGTTATACCTGGAGAGTTGAGGTCGGAGCTCGTGTCCAGCCTCCAGGACCGTTCGGCACTTGGAAATGTGTCGTTCAGACGTTCGATGGTTCCTGATAAGCCGTTGGGGCTTCCAATGCTTGTTGGTTTCTGCGATGCATCTAACCAGGCCTATGCAGCCATCACCTACCTGAGATGGCCAGTTCCTGGAGGATATGATGTAGTTTTGTGTTGCGCCAAGTCACGTGTCGCACCAGTGAAGATAGAGTCTATACCAAGGTTAGAAATGCTTAGTTGTCTAATTTTGGCCAGGCTTGTGGATACTGTTGCCAGAGCCCTACCTTTCAACATTTCTGGCAAAGTATTTTTTAGTGATAGCAGCTGTGCCCTGGCTCAATTATCCAGTGACAGTGTCATGCTAAATGTTTTCAACAGTCATCGTGTTTCCGAGATACAACAGTTGACGAGCCCTGAAGATTGGAGATGGGTTCCAACCCAGCACAACATCGCCGATCTGGCGACGCGTGGTTTGTGTACGATTGAGGATGTACAACCTGGATCTACATACCAGGAAGGTCCAAGCTGGTTGCGCCTGGAACAGGACCAGTGGCCCGTTAAGACGGCGGGTGAGGTAAATGCATCCATTCCCGAGAGCGAGCTAAATCCCAAGATGGCGAAGCTCAAGGTAATGTTCACACAGGTGGTGGATAATGATTTTTGGAGGTCCCTGGCAAGAAGGACCTACAGGCAGGCAAGGAGGACTGTGGCCGCAGTTCTTAAGGCTGCCAACTGCTTTAAAACGCTGCTTGTCAAGAAACGTGGCGTTGCAACAATTGAGGATGGTGTTAGCAACAATGATAGTTCTAGGTATTTTGAGAACTATACTTTCACAAATACATACATGGATTCTGTTTGTGACCTGTTTTTGACTTCCTTCAACCAAGAGAAGGAGATGACCATGGACGCTGAGGGGAAATTCGACTCCCTTCAACCCTATCATCACAAGGTCCAGGTTTGTTGGCCCATAGTGGGTCATGATGGATGTTTTCCTCTTAGGACATTTACAATATTAAAAATGTCCGGAAGAGGAGATGGGGCTCTTGAGGCCGCTGCTGGAGGCCCTAGGAAGATTATGAAGGACAGCCCAGGTGTTGTCTTGCTCAGCCGCCACAACAGGCTGGCGCGGCTCATCCTTCAACAGTCCCACGATGAATTGGGGCATGGAGGCCATCGTAAAACGTTGGCGCAAAGCCGCAGGTATGCATGGATCACACATGGCCGCATGGAGGCTATGAAAGTGGTCAAGAGTTGTGCTGCATGTTCCATTGAATATGCCAAGCGTTCGAGTCCCGCAATTGCTAATATTCTGCCAGATCGTGTCGAGCCCTCTGTGCCCTTCAAGGAGGTGCATATGGACCTTGCGGGGCCGATAGAAGTTACGAAGCCTGGCGTTGGCACCAGGAGTTCCAAGACTAAGTACAAAGTCTGGTTGTTGATTGTGGCCTGTAGATTCACACAGGCTGTGTTTGTTGACGTGTTGACCGATTATTCAACTGAAGCCGTGCTGGTCGGCTTGAGAAAACTTCAGGCGTTTTACAATATGCCTAGAAGGGTTACTACAGACAGAGGCACCAATATGGCTGGTGCCAAACGAATTATGGATGAACTTTTGAAGGATACCAGGATGCATTTTGAATGGCATCTTGTGCCCACTGCAGCACACTCGTTCGTGGGTACTGTGGAGAGGCAGGTTGGGCTGGTCAAGCGTGTGTTGAACAAGAAGTTGGCTGGTGCTACTGTGACCTTCAATGATTTATTGGTGTTGTGTGCTGAGACTGCAAGAGTCTTGAATTCTAAGCCATTGACCTATGCCACCCAAGGAGATGACGTCAATTGCTGGAGAATAATTTCACCTGCTGATCTGTTAGGCGGCAGGACCAACGATGCAATCTGCACCTTGAGACAGGTTGTAAAGAGCCCATCACCAGGAGGCTGGAGAACTTGGAGGAGTTGACCCGTCAGTTCCATCAGGTGTACAAGGAGCAGCTCATGCCTGAGCTACTCAAGTCCGTCAAGTGGCGCAGCAACAAGGTGCTGCTCGAGCCGGGAGACGTGGTGCTGATCGACGATAGCACGAATTTGATGAAGAAGTTCAGATTGGGGCGTGTGGAAGAAGTGCGCCCAGGTGGGAGGACCGTGGTTTGCAAGTTCAAATTATCAGATGACGCAGCCGCCACGAGTAACGAGACTTCCGCAAGACGTCTGCTCAAGATCAATCTACCCAAAGTTTAGTATAAGTATCGTTCTTGTTTAACTTTGAATTTTCATTTTTACGGTAGATTTATCAGATTTTTTTTCGAAAGACAAAAAACGCAAATTCTGACGCAATTTCGTTTAAACTTTCAAATCGACACAAGATTTTTTTCATTTGAAATGCAAACTTAAGTTATTTATACGTTTACGCAAGTTTTTTCAATGATTTAAGTCTTTCCGGGACCAGGGATTTTTTTCGCGGAAATTTTCCTAGGTACCTACGCAAATACGAACATTTTCATCCTTGTTTGATTGAAATTCGATATGATAAAAAGTAACACAATGAGATTTTACATCATACAAATATTTCTTTAAGATTTATTATAATCACATAGATAATTTAATATTACATATATATTAATATTATTTCTATTTACCTTTTAACCGATGTACCTAAAGAAAAATGCAGATTTTTTTTCGCTTTGAATTAAGTAGATTCTTTGAGTTCGAAGATTTAAGCTTAATAAGACCGCTCTATAGTGTATCTTAGCTCTGTTACCTCGGCCAGACATACTACAGAACGGCAAAACTAAAGCATAAGATAATTTTATTTTGATTGCTTTGACTGATGATTTTAAAGTTTCTTGAATTATTCATGATTCTTTTAATTTTTAATTTGATTTAAACATCACTAATTATGTTTATTTTCAGTTGATGGAGCCCTGCGCCAGAAATCCTGTCGGAAATTATGCAGTATCAAAAAATTGTGATGGAGAGACATAACGTCCGTCAGGATAGCTGGAACATGGCATTATTAATATTTGAAAGATTGGTTAGTTTGTATCTTGAGGGGTTCATTCTAACTGAGGCCCCAAATTGCCTTAATTTTGACTGTATGAATATGTACAAGTTGCTTTCTTCTTAAAACAGAGAGAAATTGCAAACTCAGCATTTAGAGAAGTTCTTTTCTTATAATTGAGCTTTTGTTTTATTTTGGTAATTTAATTTGCATATTTCAATTGCAATTTTATTTTACGCAATTTTGATTCACGAAGATTTAAAATTATGAAATTTTAATTTTCCGATGTTTGATGATTTTTTTTACAGTCATATTTTATTTAGATTTAAGTATCTATTTTATTAAAACATGTTAGATTTAAGGATCTTACCTATCTTATCTAAGAATGTCTAGATGTAAGCCCGAGTATTTTTCCGTTGGAGAAAATGCTAATTTTTGAGAAGTTTTTCATGAAATTTTACTTTTCTTTTCTAGCAAAAGATTTAGTAGAAAAAATGTCATTATTTAATCTTTCTTTCTTTTGATTTAAAAGTTTGAGTTGATTATTTAATTATTGATACGATTTTTAATATAAAAATCATTGCCTATTATTATGTAGGTACCTAATCAAAGTTTAGGTACTATTGATTATTAATTCATGTATTCGCAATTACATGGTCTGTAATTCTAACTTTAATTGAGATTATGAGGCCATGATATAATGAGATGTGTGAGTGGTAAATGTGCATTTCATGAATGTTGAATGCTTTTCCCATTCCTTATTCCTATCCTTATGTGGTAGTGGAGTCGGTTTGAGTTATTGTGGTGTTCGTAAGTTACCATAATTAATTTTGGGCCTGATGGCCATGCCATTTTAAACTCTTGTAATTTATGCGTTATGAGATTGTAATTTTGTGGACACTGTCTGCATGCATGATGCTAAGATGAGTTATTGTGTTCGATTCCCAGTGACTAGACGGGTGTGTGTTGGAATGATTTTTCTTGTATTCCCTGGCAAGTTCGAACCCATTAATTCCCTTTTCCTTACACCAGAGAATGTGTGTGTTACGCGGCATTCCTAACTATCTCCGCGCTTCGCTTGTAAACAAACAAAGAGGCGCACATTTTTTTCCTTGATGATTCCCATGTGAAGAGCTACGTGAATAAAAATAATGTATTGGTTGAATATACATGCGCTCTAATCCGTGGAAGATCTCAAATAAGCCTTCCTGCTTAGTTTGACATCATAATGTGGTAAGAATTTATCTTTAATTCTTAATAATAAGTGTAGTATGGTATATTTTTACGAAGAAATTTAAAACATTAATTTTTCAACAAATAGACCATTTAACTGCTAACTTTTGACATACGAATATTTTCCTTAATTTTATTGATCATTTGAATCTAAAATTATCAATTTCTGATGCTATTTAATATGTTTCGTGCCAATTTAAAGTTTTTTAGAAATTTTATATTTTTAATTAAATTGAAATCACGCAACCTCGATCTACAAAAATAATAAACCATTAATATTATGTAATTAATTTTTATATTTTTGTTTTAGATTCACTGTTTTCATGGTAATAAATACACATTCGTAAACATTCACATGTTGGTCATTCGGAGGGCTTGAGATTAAGATTTTGAGAACGGCAAGGCATGCGTTCCGAAACACGTTTAATTCCATGTTTCATTTTAATTTCCGTGGAAAGCTGTCTAAACCAGTACGGACTTCCCTGAAAAGAATGAACATAGTAGTTCAATTTCTGTTTTTATTTTAGTTTTTAAAGGTTTTGGGAGAAGATTTTTGTAAAATTCGATTGCTCTTGGAGGGGGGGGGAATAACCATCCCATATTATAGTTATAAAACCTCCCTGTAGTAGTAGCTACGTTGTAAAGAAGAACCATATCAGTTCAGCGCGGTTAGCAAGATCCTTCGGTACAGATAGACAGACACACACAGGCAGACAACATGTTACCTTTATATAATGATAACTATATAAGAATGTGGACTAAAGTTTTTTTCTCAATAATTTGTTGAAATGTTTGAACATAAAAATTCAGAAATTATCATTGAATCTGATCAATGAATATTCAAAACTTTGGCGTAGGCCACTGCAGAGATGTTCACACAATAACACAAAAAATTATGAACTTATACTAAAAATTAATCTATAAGTATAGTTGTATAATCAAGACAACTATTCCAAGTGGTGGGGACCTTTTTCGTCTGTTAGCCAATTCTTTTGTAGCGACTCGGCTGTACACCCGAAGCTATTGGCTGATATTCAAAGACCCAATTGCAAGTACGCACAAGGTTCTTACCCTATGCTTGTTCCCCTATATATACTTTTACTTTCATAAATTAAATAAAAAATTTCAGTATGTTTGAGCATAACTAAAAATTATAAAAATTAAGATAATTATCATTTGGTAAGAAAAAAAGGCGTAAGAAATTAAAATTGCGTAATAGCTATTCATAACATCGCATAATTTTCTGGTTTTTATTTTAATATTCTTTTTAAAAAATAGTCTGTAATACGATGCTATACAATATTGTTAGGTATGGCCGAGAGCCGTTTCTAACTAACGGATATCATTCGGTTTCAAAGCCATACTGGAATACATTTTTTGTACCAAAAGTAAGAACTCTAAATTTTTCTAATATAAAATTATAAATAGTCAAGTTTAAAATTTTACTTTGGTGCATTTTTGCAAAGTTTGCTTGTTGTAATGAAAGTCTTTTTAAACAATAATAGTCTTGAATGAGCATACTATTTTAGGTTTTATGTTAGTATAATTTGTATCAATTCTTCATAAATAACTTTTCTCTTGCTATCAGGGAAGTTCAAGTGGAGGGGTGTAAAGAGGTGATTAACCCTCCCCCCCCGCAAAAAAAGCTTAGACGTCTTTGGACGTTCTTTTTATCATAATAATTATCCTTTTAAATGTATCTTCAAACAATAAATAACAAATGTATTACCGAAATACAAATAAATTTTTAAGATTTTGAATCTAGATATAAAACTGTGTTGAGAACCATGTCTGGTCTCTCGCCAAGACAGGTCTAACAGAGGTTAAATAGTTATTTCTCGTATCGTATTATAAACGGCTTTCCGCGGATATAGAATGTACAATTATAAGATTAAAACTAGTTTTTTTAGCCCAGTGGTGCCGAAGGCACCGGCTAAAAAAACTAGTTTTAATCTTATGATTGTACATTTCTATATTCGTAGAAAACTGGATATAATACGATGCTTGACATAGTTTTTTCGTATGGATGAGAACCGGTACCTATCCACCGGATTCGAATGAATACGAGAAAAGTTTTTAGAATACAAAAGAAGGCTTGTTGCGATTTTTAAATTCAATTCACCATTCTATTACAAAAAGTAGTTAGGTTTCATTTGTCTGTAGGTAAGATATCAATATTTATATTTTAGTCATGCTTCACATAGGTCAAGGGGTGGTTTTAGCTACACAATTTTTAGATCAAATCCTTAGGATGCAATTCTGTTCCCGTCTTACTAATCCATTAAAACTTAGAGCCCTTAGATGCTAGGGGCACATACGCTAATATGTCTGTTGAAGGTTTTAATTCATTCAGTTTTACAACTTCAGTCCATTTTTAAGTACTTAATATAAATTAACTTCGTTTATTTTTTAATCTTAAAAAGGATGACAACATCCATAAAAGCGAAGCACTGAAACGGTAGGACAAACGGACATTAACACTTTTATAGTGTCTGAACTAAATATTCAGAATATAAAAGTATAATATTCGAAGCAAAATTGTAAGTAAATTTGTTGAAAAACTGTTGGCACAGGATAATGTTTATGGACATACTTACATTCTTAGGACTTGGTTAAAGAGTTGCTTCGCTTATAATATGGTTCTATGTTGTCCCAGGAATCAATATACCAAAAATCAGATCAAACGAATATTTATGTCACATAAAAATGAAAACAGTAAAAGTGTCGAACTATGACGTCAGAAAAAAATTAACAATTGACCAATAAGAAGCCAGTATTCACTGTGGTAAAATATATAGCGGCCTCTCATTAATTGCTAATTTTTCTGACGTCATAGTTCGACACTTTTACTGTTTTCCATAAAAATTTGTTGATAAAAAAGTAGAAAAATCAACATGTTTAAAATGGACGTACGGACATTCTGGTAATGAATATGGAGTTGCTACGCTTTCTAAATCGTACCTAACCACTAGAGGAATCATAATGCAAAGTTTGAAATCGATAGAACAATTCTAACATGCCTAAATTAATGAATAAAAGCTATCTATCTCGGACGGACGTACGGACGGACCGACCCTAATTATAGAAAAGATTCGCTTTCAAAAAGGAAAAAAAACATGAACTGTTAACCATTTGTCTTCTTTTTCTAATATATTTTTATATAAGCCTAGCATCGACCTGAGAAATGACAGTGAACTTTGATACATATTACAAATCATTAGAAATATAAATTATACATATAAATAATGATTTATTTTCATTTTTGATAAACTATCATATAAAATAGTAAAATTAATTTTGTCATTTGCTTAAGTTATTGAAAAAATAGAACAGATAGAGTTCTCTGTTTAAGGAAATCTTCCCATAGGTCCTTGGATGGTTTTAGGCTATCTTATTTTTAAATTCAAGTCCAAGAATAGTTTTAAGTTATGTTTCTGTACAGCCTTCCCTTTCTAAAATGAATTTCCTAGATGCTAGGGGTACAGCCACTTACAAGAAAATACTAAAGTAACAGGATGACTGACTTAGGATTTTCGGAGGGGGTATGCCATTAAGAAATATGACCCTTAGAAAAGGTCACGCCCCCCCCCCCCCATTAAAATCAATTCTGTGAAGCTCTTAGAGACTAGGGGCGAAGTACCAATTTAAAGAAATGTGCAACTTTTTATTTCTAAACATTGGGTTTTAAAAATTACAATTTTATTTCTATTTCTGGAAAAGTGCCAAATTTTTATTGATGTGTGTCTTAAATTTGGTGTCAGATTTTTAATTGGAGAAATCTTGGAGTGTTTAGACAAAAAAAAATAATGATAATCTAATTTAAAGTTATCACAAAGTTTTCTCCTTCATAAGTTCTAAAGGATATGGTAAGTTAGATTCAAAGTTAGATTTTTCGCAGCATATTGTAAACAGTATAAAATAAAAACAATATAAGATTTAAACCAATTTTGCTAGTCCCTAGGGACCGAAGAAGGACCAAGCGAACATTTATTTTGTGGTTTTCCTTTATTATTTGTGTAAAATTGTCTATTCTATGATGCTATACATACATGCCTTTTCAGTATTACCGAGAACTTGTTCTAATCCAGCGGATATTTGATTCGAAGCCATACTGGAAAAAATCATCCATTTCTTTCTTTTCCTTTTAAAATGATTGTTTTGTATGAATATACATCAATATGTGTTGGAAACAGACACAGAAATTTGAATGTCAACCAAAACTTTTAGGTCAATGTCATCTTTAAGATTGACATTGGATTAAAATCAAGAATAACAACTTTCATAGAAGTTCAACAAAATACAAATTTGACAGTATTTTACTAGCTGCTATGCATCTAAAGGCCTCTAGGGGCACTTAAAATGGTGAGGGGTTGAATTCAACCAAATCTTTTATTTCATTTTCTAAAAGAAAAAAGTAAAATACCACCCCTCCAAAAAATAGATTTGCTACATTGAAGAAAGTAGAACCATATCAGTTCAGCGGATTATTTGAAAGAAGTCAGAGGTTTCTATGACCCTATAGACAATGTGTTTTAATGTCATTATAACTATCAATATATCCTTAATATGTCATAATATTACTTGGATCTTACAACAGATTTCCATTTACTCCAATATAGTGAAACTTGTAGCTGGGTAAAATAATGATCCCCCCTCCTCAACAAACTTTGCAACATCCCCTCCCCCCCCCTGACCAATAATAGAGTTCCATGTTACCATGCACCTTATATTGACAATTTTTCACAATTTTTGTGTCATAATATCCACAGATAGTCGATATACATTTCTACAGATAATAAAAACAAGGATGACAACATCCATAAAAGCGAAGCTTTGAAACGATATGACAGACAAACATTAACTTTTGTTGAGTGTCAGAACTGAATATACAAAATATGAAAATATAAGGTTTGACAAAATTATACGTAAATTTGTTGCAAAACTTCTTAAATACAGAATTCTGTTTATGGACATACTGACATTTTAATACTTGATTATAGAGATGCTTTGCTCATAATATTGTACCTTATTGTAATAGGAATCAGTAATCAAAAAATCAGATCATTCCGATGATTTTATCACATAATTTCTTTTAAAGTAAAAAAAATGAACATGTTTAAAATGGACGTACGGACATTCTGGTAACGATTGTAGAGTTGCTACGTTTTCTAAATCGTACCTAACTACTACAGCAAATTTTGAAATCGATAGGACAATTCTAACATGCCTAAATTAACGAATAAAAGCTAACTATTGGACGGACCGACGCTAATTATAGAAAAGCTTCGCTTTTAAAAATTATTTTAGAATAGTATGTCCATGTTATGTCAGCCCCGACCACTTTTTATAAAAGTTATATAATCGTCATAATACACTACAATTATAAATAAAAAACCTCATAGGACTGGAAAAAAAGCTTTAATAAAAAACACAGATAAATTACTGATTCTGTTCCTAAGATTTCACGAAACAAAGAATGATAATTAACACATAACTGATTTTTTAAATTAAAACATTAAGAAAAGATTAATTATCTAAAGTTTATTTATATTTATCTTAAGTTCAGATCTAATTAATATTATTTTTTCTTTATATATCCTTATATTTAGTTTTAATCATTAATTTAATACATTCGAGGATAGAAATCTATAATAAAAAGTTAAACAATGTCTGCCTGTCTGTCTGAAGCTTAAGATTTATGTAACCACTGAACTGATTGGGCTCTACTTTTCAGGGAATATACCTACTGGTCCTGTCATGGTTGTAAGCTATTTGCTTGAGTAAATCACCCCATTATAAAAATTCCCCCACAAAATAAAAAAAATTCTTAATAAAATTTTAAATTTTAATTTTTACTTTTTCATTTTTCATTTTAATTTTGGCAAAAAGTAATTTTTAATGGGGATTGGGGCGAAGCCGCTAGTTACTATTATAAACAAACAAATCATAAAAGGTCTATAATATGTGACTGTTGTGCTCAAGGCTCGAACCCTACACCGAATCAAAACGTATGCCATAAAATCAATTTTATTTTCCAAAATATTTATCTCTTTATTTATGAAATTGTCGATTTATATAAATGACTATTTGGCTTATAAGTTATACATTTACGATTTTTTAGATAATATTTGTTAACAGAAATAGTTTTGTCACTGAAGAGCGTAATATGATATTTATCTTTATTTACCACAAGACAATAATAATCTTGTGACATATTTAGTAAATATAATCCTTATACTAAAGTAACAGGATGTTTGTTTGTGTGTCTGTGTGTCTGTACAGAAGGATCTTTCTAACCGCTGAACCGATCGGGTTCTCCTTAACAGGGTAGATTCTCATATGTCCCGGGAAGGTTTTTAACTATTTTGGGAGAGGGTACAATCACCCTCCCAAGAGAAATGACAAAAAAATCGGGAGACTTCAACGTAATATAAAAAAAAATATCGTAACATAAAGAAGTAACGTAGAGACTTTAACAAATTAAAACATCTAAAGTGCCAATAGAGGCCTCTAGGGGCGTAGCCGCTAGTGTAATATAAATCATAGGGAGGGTCTATGCATGACGTTGGTTTGGATGCTAAGGATTAAGTTATATTTTAGAGTCATAGAGTAGCTATTAATATTAATTACTTATAGTTAAGAACACTTAATCAACTGACTTTCAAACGAATTATTTCGATTCCCGTTTTATTTTTTTACTAGCAGCTACGCCCCTAGAGGGCTCTAGGGGCACTTGAGGAGGGAGGAGTCAAATTTGATAACCCAATTTCTTATTTTAATTTTTTTAAGTAAAATCAATTTTTAGGGGTCGAAATTATTTTTTTGGGGGGGGGGGTATTTTTCATTTTTTTTTGGGGGGGGGGTTGGAGGTGTCTTACCCCAAAGAAAATAGTTATAAACCTTCTCTGAAGCTATCCTGTTAAGGAGAACCCAGTCGGTTCAGCGGTTAGCGAGATCCTTCGGTACAAAACACAGACAAACAAATAGACATCCTGTTACCTTAATATAGGGAATACTTTAGTTAAATATCAGCGGCTACGGCTCAAAATGAATCTACGGTTACTTGGGAAGGAGGAGTATTTTTTTTCTAGGAGTGTTTCCCTTTTGAAGTTAGAGGTACCCTTCCAAAAGATAGTTATAAATCTTCCCTGTACCGTAAAGAAGAACTTAATTTTTCAAGCGGTTATCGAGATCTTTTGTACAAAAGACACAGACAGACAAACAGAAAGACATCCTGTAACGCTTGCATTTATATAACGTATTTAGCCAAATATGTAGAGCAATATCAAAGAAAGCCATATTGTGTTTTATAACAATGGATATAGAATATTCGTGTATATCATGACAGGGGAAAATTTGTCGTCAATTTAGGTTGCTAACTTGGACTTTATTTATTGGTCAGTTCGTTCATCCAATAGGAGGGGAGAGGATAAAGTAAAGGGGGCGGATGGAGAGTACCGCTTTATTAGAGTACATTAAAATCTGGTGTAACATCCAAGTAATAATATATCGATTTTCATAACGGAATTTCTTTAAAACCAATCAGGTCAACAAAATATTTATTGGTCATATACTTTAAACATTTTAAATTTATTTTCTAAATATAAAGGTATCATGTGGAGACAATTTTAATGTTATTTTCAAATTTGACGCTTCCACCAAGTGGGTTGTCCGTTCTTCCATAAAAGATAAATTTAAAAACGTCCTATCTATTGCAAACCAAGAGAGATGATTCATGTGACAATTTGAACTACTTTACTATAGTAATAACTATTAAAAGACTCCTAAAAGCATCTTCTTTTGGTTAGATTTTTTTGCTTATGTCTTTCTATGGTTTTGAATAATGGCGGATATACTATCGAAGTATTTATATTCTGATAACAATATAAATCCATAAACTTTGGCTGACTTAATAACTATGAATATCCTCTTATTTTATTTGAAGAAAAAAATAATATAATTAATACTTTTTTATATACTAGTGGCTCTGTATTTGACTTGACTTAAAGTTAAGTCTATAAAAAAATGGTATTAAACCATCTTGGGACCTCTGTGAATCTTGGAGAACTCAATCGGTTCAGTTGGTATTGAAATCTTGCGCTTTATTAAAAAATATCATTAATAATTTATATAAGAGGATATTTATTTTTTTTATTTTTCTACTACCTAAATTTGTGAACTAGCTACCTAATATGAAAATAGCCCAGGACCTTATTTGGATAATTTGGTGTCAGTTTTCTATTTAAAGTGCCCTCACAATCTCGCCACTAAACTGTATACAAAAATAGCTAGCTAGATAAAGATTTTGTTTAATTTATTTCCATACTCAAATCAAGGATAACAAATACATAAAAGCAAAACTTAACAAATAAGAAAATTAGAAGTTCTGTTTAATTCCATCTCAAAATTGCTAACATACGTGATATCTAAAATGGACATACTTTAAATTAAAGCAAGAAACTAAAGTAAAACAACTATTTTTTATTCATATTATGACATTGCTAGTTTTAACCCACAAATCAAGCTTTAATTAAAATACACAAAGTTTAATCCAGCGGATGAAATAGCTTGGGTACCATACCCATTCGTAATCCATTGACCCCTTCATTCTGAACATATATGGAATAGATAATTCTAAGTTGTATTTTCTGGTTGCTGTAATGAGTGAACACTCATATATATAATTTAAAGCCCACGCCTTAATTCTCTCTTCAATTTGTTTTCCTTAAAAGCAGGGAGGAAGGGGACATTGGACTATAAATTATACTGGTACCCAAAGTTTTAAAACCATATCATCTTATTCAGTTACTCAAATACTCTGGGTACTTTTAATGAATTTTGATTGGTTGTTTCAAAACTAGTTGTGTAATGACTTTTTAACCAATAATTTTAATCTATAGAAGAGGTAATTTGTTTATCATCATTGGAATGTTCATCTACTTATCGTTTATTGTCTTATCCCTTAAGATCCCTGCTTAAAAGAAATTAGTTGGGTAGACAAATGACCTGAATATCGAGGCTCGGATTTTTTTTAGCAAAAGCGCTACTTAATTATAAGTTTGGTGGTTGGATTATCGTTATATGTGGCATGGGCATGGCTGCTGCTTTCATGGCTACATCTAATAAAACTGCAGCTTTTCGGAGCCGTTTGATTTTGGTGCGGCTCCGGCTCCAGCTCCGACCTAAAATCAAGAAAAACTCGACATATTTTTTCCCCCATAAAATGTTTTTTTTATTATTGACTTTTGAAGGTTTTAAAAGTTAAATTTTTGATAAAAATGGACTTAAAACACCTAAAAAGGGCATTTGCACATGACAAAACAGAGTTACCAAATTATAATTTATTAAGAATCTCTTTATTTATCTAGTCCGGAGCCGTTTTTTAACGAAAATTACAGCTCCGGCTCCAGCAAAATATGGCGACTCCACGGCTCCCGGCTCCGAAACACTGAATATAAGTATGAACAAAATTGAACATAAATCTTTTAAATACAGGATAAAGTTTAAGGACCTACTTACATTTATGGGACTTGTTTATTAAGATTATTGTTGTACCTTAATGTCATAGGAATCATCATATTATTTAGAAAAATAGGATGATAAAACCATATAAAAAAATTATATTAAAAAATAATATAAAAAATTTAAATGGACTCCAAGTTTCGAAATTGTATCAAACTGTTACAGGAATCATCATGCCAGCGATAGGACAATTCTAACATACCTAAATCAACTATACGATCTATCCATTACGTACATACTCACCAATATTGTAAAAAGCTTCGCTTTTAAAAATACACAATCATGCATTGCATGATATTTTTTAAAATCTATAATAGGAATGAATAAAAATATTATATATACTTATACACAGGGAGGGATGGAACAATTGGAGATTAATTATTGTACATACATATTTTCCCCAATATTTACAAGATTTCAGAAGCAGAGTTGGAGAAATATCAATTTACTTACATTGTCTTATCCCTCATAGCTCTGTTACGTGTATATTTATTTTCCATAAATTCACTCTCATTCGTTCATCTTTATTTTCAAGAAAAAAACTTACACTGCACTGTAAAATTTTGGATCAAAGTTTACATGAGGATTCATATAACAAACAAGAATATTCTTCGAAGTGTAGTAGTTAAAATAGTTCATTTAGCATATAGTTACTTCACAATATATTGATATTGAAACAAGTGGAAAAATGTTGTAAATTTAGGTTGCTAATATGGACCTCATTTATTGGTCTAGTAAGAGGGGAGGGGATGGGGTTAAGTCTGTGGGGTTGAAACACATTGTTATTTTAGCCAGCTGCGAGCATCCCTTTATATCAGAGTACATGAAAATCTGGTATAACATCCAAGTAATAATTTAGCGATTGTTTTAATCTTATTTAAAATATGAAAATGATATGAAATATTTTAAGAGTGGTATAAGTTGTAAAAAATGATTTTATCCTGTGTGTATGTTCCTTTTTATTATCAGAGGTATAGGGATAAGAATATAGTCTGAAAAAATGTTTATACCAATGGTTATAGAAGGAAGGGGATGGGGTAAAAGGGTGGATAATTAAGGGTATTCTTATTTTAGCCATGTACAAGTTTTACTTTATTTCAATACATGATAATCTGGTGTAAAAAGCAGGTAATGATAAATCAATTTCTAAGAAAACTATAATAGTTATTTCTCGTATCGTATTATAAACGGCTTTCCGCGGATATAGAATGTACAATTAAAAGATTAAAACTAGTTTTTTAGCCCCGAGGTGCCGAAGGCACCGGCTAAAAAAAATTGGTTTTAATCTTCTGATTGTACATTCTTATATTCGTAGAAAGCTGGATATAATACGATGCTAGACATAGCTTTTTCGTATGGATGAGAACCGGTTCCTATCCACCGGATTAGAATGAATACGAGAAAATATTTTAAATCCATAGGTCAATTTCATTATGTCACAATTTGGACATTGTAAATATGGACAAACGGTCATTTTGTAAAAAAAAAATTTAAATTTTTTTTACCTTTTAATACAGTAGGTATATGTTAGTTAACACTTTCTCAAGATTTATCGCTGTTTTAAGCATTTTGGGAAGAAGGGTCAAAACATATATTACCCCATTCTAAATAAAGTTCCGTTAATTTAGCAAATAAACAATAATTCAAGACAATATATAAAAAGAGATATTAATTATTTTATATTGTAAACTAAAATTAGCACTTCAAATTGAAAATCAGAAAGTTAGAAAATCATTTAAGAGGATTCGCTCATAACATTATAGCTAATGGTCTTAGTAAATAAGAAAGCTAAGAATCCTTCTATATATCAAGTTGGAAACGATAGGACAATTCTAACATGTTTAACTAATGATAAGAGTTATTTATTAACTACCGACCATAGATGTAGATAAGCTTCGTTTTGTTTGCAACATAAAGAAATCAGAAGAGAGTTTATTATTATGTTGTTTTGTTGGTCCACCTGTCAAAATAAGAATTGTGCACTCGTGTGTAAGTTTAATTTTACCATTATCCTTTAAAGGAGTGAAATTCATTATTATTATAAATAGGACCTTTATCTTCCAGTCCTACAGATACAGACAAATATTCTATAAAATCATTTTAACTAATTACACTGGTATCAAAGTTTTATAACCACGTTCTTATTCGTTGTCTAAAAACTTGTGTATTTTTTTTTGAATTTTCTGAACTTTTAAACCAATAATTTTAATCTACAAAAGGGATAATATTGTCTATCATCATTGGGAACGTATATTAGTATACTTTTCATTGTCTTATCCCTTAAAATCCCTGAAAATAATCAATAAGACAGTCTTAAAGAGAACCTTTATCTGTAGGTGCTAAAACTAACAAAAAAGTGAACTACTGAAGACTGAAATTAGAGTCTGAATAAAAATGGGATATGTATTTATGGGATGTGGATTGAAAAACAAGCTAGAGGATTTCTTCAAAAACGTGGTAATTTATTTCAAATCATATACAACCTATATTTTTTATATCTTTTTTAAATTGCACAGGTTAAAATTTAACTGAGCTAAATATAATGGTCATTAGGACTATAACACTGTAATACAAGTAAATGACTGCATAATATATCAATTGAAGTGTAACAGAGATCATAAAGAATTAGAAAATATAAGATAAAGATCCACATTAGTAATAAACAAAATTACCCCTTCTTTAGTTTAGAGTTATTGTTCATAAAGCTTAAACACTAAGTCCCAAGTTCAACAAAAGTCCCAAAGGTTGTTAAGCCAACGAATAAGATAACGTAGTAACGTAATTTCATTTACGATCAAATTCTCCTCGCTCCCTAATATAATCTAAATGATTAAATCATTAAGACTATTTTTGAAATTTTTTCAGTTTTGACCAAGGCAACGTTAATGAATGTCCTCAAAGATTGATAATAATTGCTTTAGATGAAAGGCCAAAGAAAACATTAATTAAACAAAACTCTTGTACAGTTAACAAAATGGTTAATTTATCAAAAAAGATTTTCTCCACTTTTCCTAAAAATCAACGTCAAAAAGGTGTCAAAAACTTGTGAGAAAATAGTGAAGATTTTGAGTTGAATGCTGATAGTTCATGGATCCAATAGGATAAGACAATGGCCGATAAATTGATATCCATTCAAATAATGACACACAACATTGCCCCTTCTGTAGATTAGTGGTTGAAACGTTTGTAAACTCAACTTGATGAAACAACCAATCAAGATTCCATAAAAAGTCCCCAAAGTTGTTAACCCAACGAATAAGAACGAATCTATCTATCTTTAAAGAATTTCCCCTTCTGTAGATTCTATAGTCATAATAGTTTTGAAGCCAACAAATATAGGAAAGTGGCTAATAGTGCGATATAAATTCCATTATCCCCTTCTACCGTGGCAAATCATAGATACATTTAGCCCTGAAAGATTTTTCATAAATCAAAAGTAGATAACACGCTCAAGTTAATTCTATTCCACTCAAATCCATTACAGAAAAAATCTACAGAAAGTAAAAATTTCCCCCACTCTGTTATCCATGGTTTATGGACAGAGGGGGATGTGCTTACAATTTAGCTTTAATCGCTATTCTGATGTTAGAGTACATGTACATACATTGTAAGATATTGACTAGATATCACTTAAGGTCAGATTAGGTTAAATTATATTGAGTAGTCCCGCACTTTTATTTGAATTTTTTTCGAGGTGATTCTCCTTCAAAATTAATATGTAGTTATATTTTTTTCCTAGAACCATAAGAAGCTTCACTGTAATGGTTCAGCGGTCAGCGAGATCCTTTGATTACAAACATCCTGCTACTTTTATAAAAAGGATAAAAGATACTACAGGCAAAAAAATAAGATAGCTCTTTATATATTTTACTGTTTTATGGGATAACTGTATGAGCCTTTAGATAGATTAGTAATGGATACAACCGTTTAACCTTAATTATCAAAACTTTTACTTATTTAGATAGATATACACAATTAGATAGTTATATAGATAGATAGATTAATTAAGAAAGCTATCAGTATCAAGAATATACCGTATGAAATATAATCTTAATTATCAAAACTTTTATTTATTTAGATAGATACACACAGAATTAGATAGTTATATAGATAGATAGATTAATTTAAGAAAGCTATCATTAATATACCGTTTAACCTTAATTTTCAAGACTTTTATCTATTTATTTAGATACACACAATTAGATAGATAAATAGATAGATAGATATATTTAAGAAAGCTATCAATAATATCCCGTTTAACCTTAATTTTAAAGATTTTTATTTATTTAGGTAGATACACACAGAATAAGATAGTTATATAGATAGATAAATTTATATTATATATTTTTAATATTTAGATGTTAGGTATTTATAAGAAAACTAATAGAATGGATCTAATATTATTTATTGGATATTAAATCATCATATTATGTACTCTTATAAAGTTAAATTTGTAGCTAGCTAAGATACATTCCCTCTCCGTACGTACACCCCCTTTACCCCATCCTCTCCTATTCGAATGAATAAAAGAACTGACCAATAAGTGATGTTCATAGTAACGACAAATTTTCCCCAGTCAATATATCCACGTATATTCTATATCCATTGTCCTATCCTTGTTGACTTTTTATCAGGTAAAAAGTTGAATGATAGAAAAGTTCCCATGATCTATTCAGAGACTTTTAAAGCACCACAGGGGAAAATGATTTATAGGATTGATCTTTTTATTATTCAAATAATTTAACTTTGCCTTTGTAATTATTAACTGCTATTTTGGATCTTTTTCTCAAAGTGCCCGTACAGCCATGAAATACCCCCCCGTCCCCTACCTTTTTTTGAAATGGAAAATAAGGCTCATGGGTAGTTTTATCTATATCTAACAAATTCAATACAAATTACATTCGGTATTCTCTAGCCCTGCGGGGCTATAAAGTACCTAAAATAACTTAACCCTTACCTAATCCAAAGTAATAAGCAAAAAAATCAATTGAAAGGTACCGCCTTATTTTCAATTTATTTAAAATAAAGGTGGAGGGGGTTTCTGTGCTCAACTATGTACTTTTAGGGAAAGTACATTATTTTTTTATGGAAAATAAATTCTTACGATGCCTTTCTTTTGCTCGCTAAAGTCTTTTAAATCGTTGCATATTCTTAAATCTTTCTGTGGATCATAGGCTAAATCCGAGTCTAGTTACATACAGTACATTTATAACCTTCAGCACCTCGGGGCTAAAAAACTGGTTTTAATCTTATAATTGTACATTCTATATCCGCGGAAAGCTGTTTATAATACGATGCGAGAAATAACTATTCTCGAGTTTTCTAAATATTTTTATGAAAATATACTTACATTACGATTTTTAAAATCAAATAATAATTTCACTTTTAGAAGCAGTATTTATGCATTATATATTTTTAACTACATTTTCGGTCTCTTGGTACATAGTTTTTATGCATATTAGTTTGTAAGAATTAATTTGTTTCTAAAGCTATAAAATATCCATTTTCCGTGAAAATATGGTTTAATTATGGTGTCAACCACTACGACAAAAAGTCTATCTACCTATCTATTAAGCCGTGTAAATATGGTTTGACTATGGTACAAACCACTAATATAAAAAGTGTAGCTACCTATCCATTTATCCCTGCAAATATGGTTTAATTATGGTGTCAACCACTACGACAAAAAAAATCTAGTTTCTCATCTCCTTTTCAAACCAACAAGAAAGATTGGGTTTGCTAATAGCGAAAGTTTTTTAACAATCATGAGAAATTTCTCGTAGTGTTTTCTGATTTATGCTATCTAAGCATTGTGTAAAGTAGAAAAATCTTGCTAACCATATATCTAAGTCTCTATTTTAGAGAAGTTTCTTATATGTCTCGGGATTTTTTAAAGATATCTATTTTTTAGATAATAATCGTAAAACCAATGTCTAAAAAAGAGATGAATAATTTCATTAAATAAGATTCGGATAGAAAAAAATTTATTTGGGCATTTTATGTAGACATACTGACATTGAAAATATTTACTGTAGCTTCGCAACAAGAAAAAAAAGGATGAGAAAGAAAGTTTTTAAGTACAAAGAAAAGTTCTTCCTGTTTTAATATTAAATCTCAAAATATCTTATATGTCAGACAAAGAAAGTAAAAGTTTTATTTCATAGAAAAAAAAGAACCAACAAAGTTTGAAAGTAGCGCAACAAAAAAAAAATAATTAATAAACTGTCCATGTTTCAGTCTGTCTAAAGCCTAAGATCTCGGTAATGGCTAAATTAATTAGGCTCTTCTCTCCAGATAATATAGATTATTAGATACTGTTTTATGGTGTTTTTAAACTATTTTCTTTGGGGGCGAAGGGGTGATTGGGACACCCACAACCCCCCTAAAAAATTCTTTCTTTGTGATAAAACAAATATGATTTTTACTCTCATATGACGATGGCCATAAATGCTAGGGGCGATGTCACTAAAATATCATTAAGATGTGAAGAAAATGAAGGACGGACGGACGTACAGATCCTAATTGTAGAAAAGCTTCTCTTTTAAAAATCATTAAAGTAAAGATTTGTAATTAATGCATTAAGAGAATAATGTGTTTATATTCACAATGTTATAGATGACATTGATTGTATTTTTGTATAAAAAGATATCGCCAACAGTTAGAATATTTTTTGATTCAGTCACTTTCATATATTAATAAATTTTTATTATCTAATTGTCCAAATGGCTTGAAAACATAAAATTAAATTTAAAAAAAGTTATGAAAGTAACCCAAAATCCATTTATGTATATGATTCAGTAGTAAAAAACTAATCTAGACATCATAAATTCAATTAAAACAAACAAACATTTTTTAGAAACTTTTTGACCTTGTAGCTTTAACCCATTAGTGCCGAGCGCCACTTTTATGGGCCGATCGAGCTGTAAGTTTCAGGGAAGCTTTATAATGGTCAAAACGGAATTCGTATTTTTTTGTTTTGCTCTAGTGGCGTGCACAGGAAAGTTGCAAAAAAACCCGGTTCGGCTTGGCCATAAATACCAACCAGGCATTAACACCCGTTTTTGGTGCTTTCCCCCAGTTTTAAAACCCGGTTGACCTGTATAAACCCGGTTATTTTGACCAAAAATCGAAAAAGTGAGATGAACACTTTTTAGAACTTTGATACGATCCGTAATTGAAAACTACACAACCTCATGTAATCTAAAGAGCTACAAGTATAATACAAAGCGATTTATTTCAAATTTCGTGTTTAGCCGGCGATTTCGGGTAAAAAAACCCTGTTTTGTTGTTGTTGTCAAAAAAGATCTATTAGTGAAACCGGGTAATAAAAATTTCAGACTCAAAATGGAAATGCCGAACCGGGCCTATATAGGGCATAAAAAAACGATAAAAAATCATATAAAAAATAATAATTTAAATAAAACGAATTCACAAATAGATGTACTTGTCAATAAACTTTAGATTTAACGAAAAAAATCAGCGACTTTACTAAAAAAACAAAAAAGTTAGATGGGGTATTTTGAATTGTCATGATTTTCAAACTTTGTTGATCTATACCGGCAAACGGAAGTAAGCAAAACTGCCTGCTCCAGGGGGAAATGAAAGCCAGGGTAGTAGAGGGGGGATTCATACTGAGAATGATGCAATTATGAAGCCGGAAACCGTTTTTTTTTTTACATTTTCTGGCACCGGGTTTTAAAACCCGGTTCGGCACTAATGGGTTAAAAAACAGAGACTAATATTTTGAAAAACATAAAAGTAACTAGATGTCTGTCTGTCGATTTTTCTGTACTTAAAGATCTTGTTAACCGCTGGATCGATATGGTTCTACTTTTACAGGTAAGCTTCTTACTTACTAATTTTAGTACTTAGTTTAAGTACCTGTCAAATGTTTGGCGGTTTATCTAATACTAGCGGCTACGCCCCTAGAAGCCTCTAGGGACACTTAAGTTAGGATGGGGAAAAGTCGACCTCATCCCGTATTAAATTTGAGTTTCAAAAGAATAAAAAAAAATTTGGGGGGGGAGGGAGTTTAAGACACCCTTCTCAAAAATAGTTTAAAACCTTCCCAGGACCTATAAGATGCTTTACTGTAAAAAAGAACAAAATCGGTTCAGTGGTTAGCGAGATCCTTCGGGACAGACAAAAAACGCTTACTACTTTATATAATAGGATTTTATCCCGACCTCAAATACGAAATAAATATTTGTAAAGAGTTTTACATTATAAATTTCAAAAAAAGGAACAGTTTCTTATTTGATTTACTTGTGTGTGAATTATTTTTAAGAATATTATACCCTGTTGTGTCCCTTTAAACTATTCTCATTAAGAACATCGTTACATTGATATATCTAAAGATAGCCATTTTTGTAAAACATACGAAATTTTGATTTTTATCTTATTAGCAGAAAAAATAAGAAAATGTATATAAAATATATGTGGATATAATGACAGGGTAAAATTTGTCGTCAATTTAGGTTGCTAACATGGACCATATTTGTTGGACAGTTCGTTTGGAAATCAAAAGCTTATAAACGGCCATTAAAATTAAATATATAAGCAAATTATAAATAAAAACTAGGGCTCGGCATCCGCTCGTCAGCTGCGGGCAATCATCATGGAAATCGTCATATAATAACTTCAAAATTTAGCTGGATGTCTAAACTAGGGTTGGGCCGGATATTTTTTTGGCCGGATACCGGATATCCGGCGTCAAAAATCAGCAGGATATCCTGTAACCGGATATTAAAAATATCCGGTATCCGGCCGGATATTGAAAATGGCCGGATATCCGGCCGGATAACCGGCCACACTGGATATCCGGTCCAACCCTAGTCTAAACCTGTTGCAAAACACATAATCCCTTTTTGCACACAAGAGGCTGAAACGCGGCTGCCCAGCCCTAACATTGAAAACTCATTATAAAATTTAATTTCTTCAAATCAATATTATGGCAATTGAATTATTAAATGCCGGTTCCATAGTTATTATATTAAATAAAATTATATCATATTACGTCTTTTTAGTGGTGTCTCCCTTTTTTTTATCAAGGGGTTCTTTATTCAAGTGGGATCAGAAAAATAGCCTAAAACCAGTTTGTAACCTTCTTTGAAACTGAGAACTAAATAGGTTGAGTAGTTAACGAGATATTGACAGACAAACAAACAAAAAAGCCTTACTACTTTATATTATAAAGTAACAAGAACAATTATATCAACGGGTAGATTAAAAGTATTGGTTAAAAAGTTTTTACACTGGAACCAACCTAACAAGTATTGATAAAAGTACCCAAAGTTTTCAAGCCAACTTTGGGTACAACCTTAATTTACATTCCAATGTAATCCTTATATAAAAGTAACAGACTCTCTATGTGTCTGTATGAACCGAAGGATCTCGCTAACCGCTGAACCGATATAGTTCTCCTTTACAGTGTAGTTTCTCCTGGAAAGCTATCTAAAGGGACGTTAATACCACCCTCCTACGAGAAATCCCTGAAAATATTTACAAAATCCGCTAAGCAGGCAGTGATTATACACATATAAAAATCCGCGGAACCCATTTAAATGAAGTCGCCCTAGGCCACGCTAATATGTTATAGCTTTAACTAATATTGGACAAATTATAATCAATGAGATTTAATATATTTCCTTTCATCAAATACGTAACATAAATAAAGGAAATCCCCATGTAATTGTTACTGGACCACCCACCTGTCTTTCCACAAAAAAAATCAGAAAACGAATTATTACTTTTTTAAAAGCTAGGGTCGATCCATCCGTCTGTCCGTTCGTAACGAATAACTATTTTCGTTAATTTAGATAAGTTTGAATTGTCCTATCAATTTTAAACTTTGCATGACGATTCCTGTGACAGTTAGCTCGTTTCGTTAGAAAGCGTAGCAACTGTAAAATCGTTAACAAAAAGTCCGTTAAAACATTTAAAACATGCTGATTATTAACAACAACTCTTTGTATAAAATCTTTTTTTACCTTCCAATAAATGTATAAATTATCATTAAAAAATTTTGAATAGTGAATTTGTTGTTTTTGTAATAAATATATTTATAGTATAGATGTATATTCTAGACAACTAATTGGCCCTAGTAGAGAGGACCTTTTTTGTCTGCCAGCAAATTGCTGTTTGCTCTTATGAAGCTTCTTGGCTGTTTTGATAATTAAGACGCTATTGGCTGATATTTAAAGACCCAATTAAAAGTTGGCAAAAGGTGCCCACCCCCGTGAGTATAGTTAAAATAGCTAGTGCCCCCTCTATTATTTTACTTTTAAGTTCTTGTTTTAACAATATAAATAGAACCCAACTGTTTTTCAATTAATATCTAATAAATATATAACCATAAAAAAAATCCGGAAAAAAATCGAGGAACTTTTTTTACAAAAAATGCATGAAAAATTACATCTAAATGATGAGAACCTTGAACTTTTAATTAAAGTGGAATGTGAATGATTAAAATGTTCCTTATCGTTCCAAAAAGACTTATATGTCAGTTTTGATTTGATTGATTAAATTGGTGCCGGGACGATTCATCTATATAAATCGATATATTTTTTCTTAGATGTTGCATCCTATTTGTATGTACTCTGATTAAATGGTGCTTGCAGCTGGCTACAATAACTATACACCGCTTTACCAAATTCCCTCCTCTCCTATTGAATGAACGAACTGATCAATAAAACTGTCAACATTAGAAAATGTTTCTTTTTGGTTGGGTGGGGGGGGGGGGGGGAATCATTCCCAGCATATAATTATCTTAGAAAGGTAAAACTAACCTCTAACTAAATAGACAAAAACCTGCCCAGGACCTGTAAGAAGCTTAAATGTGAAGGATATTTTAAATTTTAATCTTGTTACTTCAGTTGCAATTTATCTGTATTCTTAATATTGTCATTTTGAATTTCACCTTAATATTAGGATATATTTTTCAATTTTGTATCATTCTTATACAAATAAATATTTTCAAAGCCATTAGATGAAATAAATTATCACTGTGAATTAGAATGATAATGCAATAAAGTTTTGGAGATTCACCAATAAGATTAACTTACAAAACAACCTTATTTACATTAATTTTTTTTTTAATACAAGATTTTTATTTATGCCAGTTAATTTTTTTTACTCGAAAGTTTGCATGATGATTCCTGAAACAATGAACGATTGGGAACAGTGTAAAGATAAGATTTATATCACTTTAATTTGATTGAGCAACGAAAAGGGCAAATAAAAACAGTTGAAGCTTGAACTACAGTAATAATCAAGATTAAAATGAAGAAAAAATATTTTATTAAGGAACCCATGAATATGAATGGAGACACGTTGTTTTGTTTTCATAATGAAACAGTTTAATTTAGCTGTTCCCATTAGAACGCCTCTAATAAATCCCCATCCCTGCAACTCCCAACTACAATCTTTGAAATGATTTAATTATCGATGCTTTTTATGAAGATTACCAGTGAGTGATTGTGGTATATCATGGTTCACTCGAGCAGGGAAAAAAATACTTTCGTTGTTATATAAAATAAGAACTAGCAGATGTTCTTTCTATCTAAACCTGTTGTCATTATTTATATTAAAGGTTGGGGGGTTTTTAATTAACCCCCCCTCCTATGGGCGTACAGAGCACTTAGTCAAAAGGGGGTTTATTTCGACATTTTGCAAAATTTTTCTCCCCTTGAAAGCAAAGCATTTCGAAGGTATACCTTTGATTTTGGGGGTAGGGCACTTTGATTTACTACAAATATTTTCAAATAAGAGCGTTATAATTAGTAGGGGGGGGGGGGGGGGCTGGCTTCTTCATACAACCCCTAAACTTGTTTTGGATTAATTAATGATTTAGTAAAATGTTGGCATAATAATTCTTGGCCATGAAATTAAATGTATAAGTATAGATGTATAATTCAGACAACTACCACGCCCAAGACTCCTTCTGTTCTTTTGTAGGGACTCAGCTGTGTTCATATTTCCGATGATATTAGTTGATTTTAAAGACCCGATACAAAATAGAGACAGTGTTCCCATTCTGAAGGTAGAGGTACATATAGCTTGTGTTCCCTCTATTCTATTAATAAAAGAGTAAAACACTAGAGGGAGAAAGGGTTAAATAACCTTATCTCCCCATCGCAACCACATTGTGAAACATTCCTATTGGGTAATTGAAAATCAACCAATGGTGTCGCTTATATTAACAGAGCCAAGAAGCAGAAAAAAGTTTAGAAGGAGACGAAAAAGGTCTTTGAAAAAGTAAGGGAGGTAGTTGTCTGTATATACATCTATACTAAAGATCTGTTCTATTACATTAATGTCTTCAATGGCGCATATGGCTACGAAAGTACACTTATGTAGCTCACTACTGTAGAATACTGTGACTTGTCATGCACCATAAATTAAATCACAAAAACAGAGATCTTAATGTTCTGATTATTTTTGTGGGAGTATAGCTACTCTGCATGTCTATATGTTTTATTGTTTCTACCCACTGGAAAACCCATTTAAGATAATATACAATAAAATGATTTTCTTCTAGAATGATGACAAACAATATAACCCCTTTTATATATTAAAAGATTGGTTGCAATTTTTGAAACCAACCAATCAAATTTCCAAAAAGTACCCAAAATTTTGAGCCAACGAGCAATATAACTCTGTTATAAAACTTTAGGTACCCGTATAATTTTAAGGCTAATATCCCCTACACACTAAATGACAAAATGGTTTTATCTGTCGAATTTTTTACTATGAATGTTTTAATCCTTGTTTTGAAATGATAATGAATATAAAGCTCCTTATATGTGGATATTTTAGGTGTGTTATGAAGTCAGTTTTGTTGCCATTTGTGTTACTAGACGGCTCCGCCTCTATCATCTAGGGGCTCTGTAATCAATGATTGAATAACTAGCCTAATACCATCCAAGATTAAAATCTTAAAATAAAATAGCCTATAACTACTACAGGACCTATGTGAAACTAAATAGAAATACAATCGCTTTAGTATTAAGCTTTCGAAAAAAAACCTTACTACTTTAGATAATAGAATTTGTAACTAGTATGATAATACCCATATAATCGAAGCTCTACTTATCAGGATTAGGAAACAAACAGAATATAAGGTTCGAACTTTTAGAACGTCATTTTAGACATTTTAGAAGAATATAAAGTTATTGGGTTTTTGTTTGAAACAGCGTATAGTGTCCAATAAAAAATGACGTCACAAAATACAAATGACAATGATAGGCCAGTATACAATTTACCATTAGTCAATTACAATTTATACTGGCCTATAATTGGTCATTTGTATTGTATGACCCCTTTACACGATTTAAGCGCAAAAAAATTCACAACCCCTCAAAGAAAAACTATATTAGAATCTGGTAAGCCGAGCGTTCTCGGCCCACGGGGTAACGAGTTCGGATTCAACGAGCCCTAGCCTTTAAGTATTCTACCAAACAAACAAGCAGGATTCAATCATACAGAAATTATATATTTAAACTGAATAATATTTACAAGTTATGTTTACTATATATATACAACAAAATATAACTATGGTTAGGTTTGAAGGGGGTGTGGGGCGCTAGGGCTTAGCGCCCGACGGTAGACAGGCTGTGGGGGCAGCGGTGGTAAAAGGGGAGGCAACGCCTCCCGATTATATAAGCGCGTGAGGGACTCGTGATAGTTGCATGTTTGAGTCCCCTCCCCACATTTAGGCAGGCTAGTTTGACCGCTGGGTGCGGGGTCAACAGCGGTCATGAGATGGATGGTGATATAATAGGATTAGTGCAGGGGGTTTGTTATCATAAGTCACAGTGAAGCAACTCTGTAAACGGCCTGTCCGTCTGGGTGTCGTATTACCACAACCTCCCCTTCAAGGGTTGCGTGGCTCCTGAGCCACCAGGCCTTGAACCTGGGGATACGACAGCCTATGCCTGCGCCGGACAGGCAGTTCTTGGGGCACAGCTCGATGGAGGACAGCTCGAGCTACACAGGCTCCCTGGGACACTCGTTGCTCGGTCTGACTGTGGTTGGTGATCAGCATTGTCAGCTCCTGGTTGGCTTCTAGGCGTGGGTTGGCGATGGCCAAGCCTCGCCGCTGGAAATTTTGCCTCGTCTGCAGGATCAGTTCTGTCGCGGCTGGTAGCTGGACACGGAGGCCTAGGCAGACTCTGGTGGTTCCTAAGGGTGGAATGGTGATGGCAAAGGGTGCATAGAACTCCATGGGGGCGCCTGCTTGATTCAGGTTGCTTGGTCTCCTAGCTCCTACCCGGATGGGGATGGCTGTCATCAGCAGGGGGCACATGGCTTCTTCCTCTTCTTCTGGGGCGGCCTCTTCCATTGCAGTGGCTGGCTCTTCTCCTACAGGCTCGCTGCTGGCTGGCAGGTTCTCCATGTCCGCGTCAGGGTTCCAGATGGCATCTCTGAGTGGCTCTTGAGCGGGCGGCGGCGGCGGTGGTTCGTTGGGCTGCTCCTGCAGGTTCTCCTCCACTGGGTCAAGATCTTGGCCGCTAGGCTGTGGGGCGGCTGCGGCTGGCTGGTGCACTGGGAGCTCCCCTGGGTTGCTAGCTGCGGGCGCCGCCGCTCCAACTGGCAGCTCGGTGGCATCCTCGTCGCCGTCCATGTCAACTTGGATGTCTTCTGGGATCTGGTGGGCAGTCACATCTCCAGTGTATTTGCGCAGTCGGCCTACATGCGCGGTAACTTCTGAGATCCTGGCTACTGGAGAGGCAGGTTTAATGACATAATGGACTTCTGTAGCTTTCCTCACTACTTTCCAGGGGCCAGTCCATCTCTTGGTAATCTTGGCTGCCTTCCCTGGCACCAGGCGGGGGGCCAGGTACCAGACCAAGTCTCCAACCTCATACTTGGCCGTGCCTTCGTAAGCTGCCGCGCTCCTCCTGATGGCTCCCTCCTCCTTCTGCTGGATGGCATCATACACTGCATAGTAGCGCTGTAAGAGAGCTTGGACGTTGGCTGGAACTGAAGCATATTCGGTCTCTGGCAGCCGTAGCACCATGTCCACCGGAAGTTTGGCCTCTCTCCCAAAGAAGGCCAGGAACGGGGTCACGCCAGTGGATCTGCAGGCCTTGGTGTTGTAGGCAAAGGCGATGGCAGGCAGGTGTGGCTCCCAGTTGTTATCGTCTCTGTCTAGGAACAGGCGCATGCCTGTGTTGAGCGTCCGATGAAACCTCTCCACTCGGTTGGACTGTGGGTTGTAGGGTGGTGGATGTGTCAGGCCAATCTCAAGCCTGGAGGCCAGTTCCTGGAATACCTGGCCGGTAAATTCCATTCCATTGTCGGAATGGATCTTCAGGGGGCATCCGAACGTGGCCAGGTGGCGGTGCAACAGGGCTTCAGCCACCATGAGGGTGCGCTTGTTGGGGATGGCGTAGAGGCTGACAAACCGGCTGAATCCATCTTGGCAGGTGAGGATGTAGCGGTTCCCAGCTGGGGTCTCTGGCAGTGGCCCCACCAGGTCGATGAATAGGACTTGCTGTGGATACCCCTGGCGGGAGGGCACGTGGATCCCCTGCTTCAGCCTCTCCTTGGTAACTTTCTGGACACACTCAGGGCAGGTTTGTACCATCAGGCGGACGTCACGGGCCAGGTTGGGCCACCAGAAGTGCATGGCAACGCGGGCGATAGTTGCGTCCATCCCAAAGTGCCCAGCCATGGGGGTCCCATGGGCTAGAAAGAACGCGTCCTGCTGGAGGGCCGAAGGCAGCAGGTATCTTGTCCTCTCTCCTGTCAGAGTCTGGTCAGTGGTGGTGAGGCAGCCGTTCTCGTCAAGCCCCAGGGCTGGGAAGCGGCTGGCGTACTGCTGCTCGTCTCGTTCCTTGCCACGCAGCTCAGCCTTGGTTGGGGCTTTGCCATCAGCCACCCATTGGCGGACACGGAGCAGGAGGGGGTCCTGTGTCTGGGCCTCCAATACTCTAGCTGAATCCAGTCGGGCGGCAGGAGGCCGGCTAGCTGCGGCCTCCCCTAGCTGGCAAAGGTTGTGGATATACTCAGCCTGCTCGGCTAATTCTTCGGCGCTAGCCGTTGGCATGTTGGCATCTTCCCGGCGGCTGAGGGCGTCGGCGTTGGTATTCTGGGTGCCAGGCCTGTGGCAGACGGTAAAGTCTAAGGCCGCTAGCTCCTCCTGCCAGCGGGCCACCATCCCTGTGGATGTGTTCAGTGATTTCATCTGTAGCAAGGCAGAGGAATCAGTGTTGATCTGGAAGCTGCGGTAGGACAAGATGCCGTGGAATTTTCGGATCCCATACATAATGGCGGCCATCTCTCCCTTCCAGGACGGGTAGCGCGTCTCAGGGTCGGTTGTCTTGCGCCCCACGGCGGCAATCAGCCTCTCCTTGCCCTCCTGGCATTGACTCAGTATGGCAGAGATGGCGCGGCTGCTGAAATCTGTGGTGAGCTGGAACACCGCTGGCAAATCAAACCTGGGCGGCGCTCGGATGGGGGCCTTGCGGAACTTGTCCTTGAGTTGCAGCAGCTGGGCTTCCATCTCAGGCGTCCAGGTTAGGGCCTTGGCCGTCTTCTGCCGATTCATCTCATAGGTGAGGTCTGCATACTCTGGGATGAACAGGCGGTAGTATCCAAAGAACCCCAGCAACGCCAGCAAATCCTTGGGGGTGCTAGGGGCTGGCCAGTCCAAGATACGGTCAATATAGTCCTCTTGCATGGCTATCCCCTCACGGCTGAGGGTGTGACCCAGATAATCCACCTTGGATCGGAACAACTTGGTCTTGGCTGGCTTGAGGCGGATCCCTCCCCTACAGTGGGCTTCCAAGACCTCTCAGAGCCTGGCCAGGTGGGCCCAGGTATCCTGGTGGAAGGTCAGGACGTCGTCAAGGTATGACTGGAGGTTGGCTGTGCCTAGTGGGTTTAGGACCCCTGCAATAAACCTGGAATAGACAGACGGTGCCGTAGCCAGGCCAAAGGGCATCCTTTTCCATTGATACAAGCCCCTGGGGGTGGTGAAGGCGGTGCAGGGCCGGCTGTCCTCGGACACACGGATGGTGTAGTATGCGGCCACCGCGTCTAAAGCACTGTAGACACGGTGCCCGCCAGCTCGTTCCACCAACTGCTGGATCCTAGGCAGGGGGTAGCTGTCCAGCTCCAGACACTTGTTGAGGGCTCTGTAGTCGACGGCCCAGCGGGTGCTCCTGTCCTTCTTCTTGATGGGCACCAGGGGGCTGCTCCAGGCGGAGTCTGACGGCTCTATAACTCCCTCCTGTAGCCAGGTGTCCAGTTGTTTCTCCAGTTCAGCCTCTTGCCGCGGGTTCAGATCCCTAAATCTCTGGCGGATCGGCTGGGTCCCTGGCTTGAGGCGCAGCTGCAACTCAACCACATCTGTGCAGCCGGGGGTAGAATTGGAGAAGACGTCCCTGTACTCTGACAACATAGTCCAGACCTCCTTCTTGAGCAAGGGGTCCTTGCGTAGGAACTCATTGTCTTCCATCTCCAGGGCCTCCCACAACTCCTGCATGTCTATAGGCTCAGCAGGTTCTTTGAACGAGTGGAGACGCGGGGGAGGCGTATCAGAGACCTCTAAAATGTCAGGTTTGACCAGCTCCCCTGCCACTGGGAGGCCAGCATCCAGCAAGAGGGGCACCTCCCCCTCATTGACCACCAGTACTCTAAACACAGTGGCAGAGCCAGGCCTGTGGGCATACAGGCCCTCTGGAATAACAAGATCCTCCCCAAACCTCTGTTCTGGGGCAGCTAGTTGAATGGCATCCTTGGTGCGATGGCCTACTAGCTCAACAGGGACCGCCATAACCCCGCGGCCAGGCAGGACCACCCGCTTGGCTGTGCGGAGCTTGGGTGGCTGGCCATCAGTTGGAGTGACAGCGCTTAGCCTATACGTGGCTGGTGCGGGGTCAGCTTTGGCTCCGGGACCCACCGGCCGCGACTTGACGGGCTCGGCTTCTGGAGGGGCTGACGTGTCGGAGCCAAGTGTGGCTCCGGGGGCGTCCGGCCACGATTTGACGGGCTCGGCGCTGGGAGAGGCCCAAGTGCTGGGTCCAGCTTTGGCTCCGTGGGCGTCCGGCCGCGACTTGACGGGCACGGCGCCGGGAGAGGCTGGGGCCTGAGAGTTGAGTGTGGCTCCGGGTACATCAGACCGCGACTTGATGGGTCTGGACTCGGGCTTGGCTGGTGGACTGGCTGGAGGTCCCAGGTAGAGGGGGCCAGGTGGACACGGCTGGCCGTTGATAAAGGTGTCGGCGGAGAAGATTGGTTCTGGAGGGCTGGCAATTTCAGGAAACGTTGTTGGCAGGCTCTCCCTTGGCACCTTGGGCACTGGGGGCAACCCCATGGCTAGCAGGTTAGCTCCCTTGTGTGCGTTGAGCTCAGCGTCCACCCAGTGTGTGCCTTTCTCAACCACACGCGGCTGCTCAGGCAGGGGGCCTGGCAGAGGCCCCTCATAGCTTAGCTCTCTCTCGGCTGTCTCCCGGTCAATGGGGACGCCACGGAGTGGGATAAACTCCCCACGCACCCACAAGCAAGGTGGTTGCATGTCGAAACAGAGCCTAGTTCCGAACTCCTTGAGAAAATACCCTCCTAGGTTCAGAGGGTGAGAGAGATTCCGGACCACAGTCACGTGGTATAGATGGAGTACAAGAGTGTGTGAGACTGCCATATATAACTCTTTTAACTTTCCGATTACCTGGAGGGGCTGGCCTTCCTCATTAGCAGTCAGGATCTGGGTGTTGTCCGGAATCAACATGCGTTGCACGCCCATCGCGTGCATGAGATGCTCAGAAATTACAGCAGACCCTGGTACACGGTTGCCAGAATCAATCATGGCATCAACCTGTACATGCTGGGCAGGGTCAGGAGTAGGAAACCTCACCCTGACATGGCAGGGGAAGTGGAGGTCCTGCCCTTGAGACAAGGGGGCCTCTCGTTCGGCTGGGGTTGGCAGAAACTTTGGTGGTGGCCGCACCGCAGCTATGGTGGTATCGCTTACCATGGTGGCTTAGACTGTAGCTTCGAATCACTAGAGCTTATTAATTATCACTTGGTCAACAATTTTATATTTATTTTTATCACTTGGTTGACATTTATACACACTTATGTGTTGTTATCACTAGGAGCTCTAGGTGTGATTCTGGAAGCACTGGCAGCAGGGAATGTCCGTCCTGCAAGGTTCAGAGGGGTGACGGCGGTAGGGAATGACCCGTCCTACAACGCCGCTGGTTCGAATCCCGAAAATGGCGGCAGGGAATGGCCCGTCCTGCAGCGCCTCGGGTTCGAATCCTGGGAGGCAGCGGCAGGGAATGTCCCGTCCTGCCGTGCCTGTGGCTCAAAATCTGCTATCCGTCGCAGTGGTAGGGCTTACTTGTGTGCTGAAGCTTCGCAGCCACACATTGCCTTCTTAGGGAGACCAGCACCCAGCTGTCTGTCTCGTAGGTTTGGCCTGGGTGTCCTGGTGCTTGTCCCAGCTACACTTGCCAATTTAGACTCAGTTCTGTAGCCGTCTGAGCTAAATTATCCGATTGCCGTGGCTGCGCACCTAGCGCTACTCCTACACGACACGGAAAAAGCGTCTTAACTGGCGCTTTTAGCAGGCTAAATCTGCTTGCCGTAGGCCAGAGGCCCACATATTGCGTTCAAAATGATGGAAATTCGACCTAAAAAGGCCGTCTCACGGGTCAGTTGGCGGCTGATTGTCCCCTTACTTGCCAAAGGGTCCAATCAGAGGTAGAATAGGCTAGTTTCTGTAAGGCTCGATTGAAACACGCTGACACCAAGTTCTGGTAAGCCGAGCGTTCTCGGCCCACGGGGTAACGAGTTCGGATTCAACGAGCCCTAGCCTTTAAGTATTCTACCAAACAAACAAGCAGGATTCAATCATACAGAAATTATATATTTAAACTGAATAATATTTACAAGTTATGTTTACTATATATATACAACAAAATATAACAATGGTTAGGTTTGAAGGGGGTGTGGGGCGCTAGGGCTTAGCGCCCGACGGTAGACAGGCTGTGGGGGCAGCGGTGGTAAAAGGGGAGGCAACGCCTCCCGATTATATAAGCGCGTGAGGGACTCGTGATAGTTGCATGTTTGAGTCCCCTCCCCACATTTAGGCAGGCTAGTTTGACCGCTGGGTGCGGGGTCAACAGCGGTCATGAGATGGATGGTGATATAATAGGATTAGTGCAGGGGGTTTGTTATCATAAGTCACAGCGAAGCAACTCTGTAAACGGCCTGTCCGTCTGGGTGTCGTATTACCACAAGAACACTAAGATTTTTCAAAAATTTGAGTTACAGTTAAAAAGCTCATTAACTTCCTTATTTTGACATTTTTACTTATTGATCAAAATTTGATCAAGAATTTAGCTTGGTATGTGAAATACTCAAAACATTTACTGGATATTTGAAAAAGAATAATACATGTTTTATAATTAACAGGGATCTAGAGGGATAGACAATGGCCGACAAAATGATGTACATCTCCAATGATATAAAATACCCTATCTGTAGATTACGATTAGTTGTTGAAATGTTTGGACACTGAAATTAATGAACCAACCAATCAAAATTCGTTGTTGAGCCTACGAATAAGAAAAAAAAATCATAAAACTTTGGGGACTAGTGTAATAAACTACCTAATGGCCCCTTCTCTCCGTGTATAGATATACTCTTTTATTCGTCGACATAAACCTTGATCTGCTGGTACAATATAGCAGTGAACAAAATGTATAGAAAAGTATCAGGATGTTTGTTGTTTTTATATATTAAAAATAATTTTTTAAAGCGAAGCTTTTCTATAATAAGGGTCGGTCTGTACGTCCGTCTTTTCGTTAATTTAAACAGGTTAGAATTGTCCTATCGATTCTAAACTTTGAATGGTTATTTCTGTAGTAGTTAGGTACGATTTAGAAAGCGTAGCAACTCTATTAACAACAATTTTTTATATGTTAAAATTATCCGATTGATCTGATTTTTGGAATACTGATTCCTAGGACAACAAAATACATTGTTATAAGCAAAGCATCTCTATTATTAAGTCCTAATAATGTCCTTAAAAATATCCTGTATGTAATAAGTTTTTCAACAGATCTACTTACAATTTGTTTCGATTTTTATACATTTATATTCTGCTTATTCAGTTCTGACTGACACTCTACACGTGTTAATGTTCGTTTGTCTTACCGTTTCAGAGTTTCGCTTTTATGGATGTTGTCATCCTTGTTGTAACCAAAAATATAATATTAAGAATAAATACATCCCCTATTGATCAAAATAACTCTGTTATTTATAAATTGGAATAATTGGTGGAAAAGTTTATTCAGAATCAAGATTTAAAAAAACAAGGATGACAACATCCATAAAAGCGAAGCACTGAAACAATAGGACAAATGGACATTATAACTTGTATAGTGTCAGGACTGAATAATCAGAATATAAAAGTATGAGAGTCGAAGCAAAATTGTAAGTAAATTTGATGAAAAACTGCTTGATACATGATAATGTTTATGGACATACTTACATTTTAGGACTTGATTATAGAGTTGCTTTGCTTATAAAATTGTACTTTGTTGTCCCAGGAATCAGTATACTAAAAATCAGATCAAACGGATAATTAGATCACATAAGAATGTGTTGTTATAAAACTAGAAAAATCAACATGTTTAAAATGGACGTACGGACATTCTGGTAATGATTATAGAGTTGCTACGCTTTATAAAACGTACCTAACTACTACAGAAATCACCATACAAAGTTTGAAAGACAATTCTAACATGCCTAGATTAACGAAAAAAAGCTATCTGTCTCGGACGGACGTATCGACCCTAATTATAGAAAAGCTTCGCTTTTAAAAACAACAAATGAGAAAGCTTGAATATAAACTTAGGGTACAAGTATAATTTTCAGTCTAATTATCCCCTCCCCCTTGATATTTTATGTCACATTTGTCCTATCCTCCCCCAAAATATTGTAGCCCTTAGCGTTTTTGTAGCATCAGCCTCTCCCGACCTCTCTTAAACAAAATCGATATATTATTACTTGGATGTTGCAGCAGATTTTCATGTACTCTAATAAAGTGATACTCACCGCTGGCTAAAATAACGATACGCCCCATCCACCTCTTTTAACCTATCTACTCCTCTCCAACTGGATGATTGAACTGACCAATAAATGAGGCCAAGACAACTTTTCTCCTGTCAATATATCCACTTACATTCTATATCCATTTAAAACACACTCAGTCCATAATTATCAGGGATCGGAAGCCTCACGTAAGCCGCGTGTAAGCCTCAGTGAAATCGTGATTTTATCACTATAAAATTCAGCTGTATGTATAAAACGGCTCTTTAGCAGACAATCCTTCTTTCTGAAATTTTTTTTTCTGCTCACAAGCAGGTTTAAAACTGAGGCTTATGCGCGGCTTACGTGAGGCTTCCGATCCCTGATAATTATTCTCCCCCCAAACTTGACATTGAATTTAGAAATTAAATAATTTTCTCCACCAATTTTGTGGTCTTGTTCCCAATGTTGTACGCCCCATGTTTCTCTCATTTTTAGTAGCGAAGCTATTCCATGGTTCTCTTTGTCTGTCCGTTTGCCATTTTTTTCTCTCTGTGACGCTATGGGAGATATGAGCTGTGAGATGAAGGGTATTCAGTATGTAATTTATTTGGTCTGATGGTATATAGGTCATAACACGATTACTTCTTCTTTCCTGATTTTTAAGAGATATTGCATATTCTCTTTCTTTTCTTGTGTTTTTTTATCAACTTAACATCTTCAATATTTTTCCCTTTGAACGTTTGTTAATTAATGTTTTTAATGTTGTGCTTCGCTACTTATGGATGTTATCATCCTTGTCTATCTTTGTCTCATATTCTATCTATCTATCCATAGTTTTGGTAGCCAATATTTTCTCTAAACTAGGTCTTTACGCTTGATGACTGTATGAAAATATATAAAAAATACTAAATCTCAAGCTGTCCTATTTACCAGGGAGGAGGGGTCATTAGGCAGTTCACTTCCTTAGTCCCCAAAAGTTTTATGATAAAGTTTTCTTATTCATCAGCTTAACAACTTTTGAGACTTTAATTTAATTATTGATTTGTAGGTTCATTAAGTTGAGTGTCCAAACCAAAAATTGTAATATACAGAATGGATAATTTTGTGTATCATCTTTGGGAATGTACATCAATATATTGTCCATTGTCTTATCCCTTTGGATCCCTATAAGAGGTTGTATTTAAAACACTTAATGCCGCATAAATTTTAAAAGAATTCTATTGTGGCGACACTTCTTGTGAGTTCAAATATTGAAACTAAAATTTTAATCATATTAACCCTTTGATGATGGTAAACTGAAAAAAAATATAATTGAAGAAATCTTAATAGTTATTTCTCGTATCGTATTATAAACGGCTTTCCGCGGATATAGAATGTACAATTATAAGATTAAAACTAGTTTTTTTAGCCCCGAGGTGCCGACGGCACCGGCTAAAAAAACTAGTTTTAATCTTATGATTGTACATTTCTATATTCGTAGAAAACTGGATATAATACGATGCTAGACATAGTTTTTTTCGTATGGATGAGAACCGTTTCCTATCCACCGGATTCGAATGAATACGAGAAAATCATTTAAATTAAATATTCACTACTTTCTTTTAGATAGTACTGGCGGGGGCGGAAAATTGATTTATTGAGAAATAGATAAATAGATATATACTTATAGAACACTAGCCAATAGCGAGAGAGTTATATCGAGCCAACTCTATTTGAATAGATGCGAAGCATCTGTATAGTTATAGTATGGCCTCCAAATCGGTTAGTATCTGATAGATTATAATCGGTTCTCAGCCATACTGAATAATCATTTATATCATCTGATTTCATCTACTAGCAAATTACTTTTTGTTCTTTTCTAGCGATTCGACTGTGTTTATATTTCCGACGCTATTGGCTGATATTTAAAGACTTAACCCCGTGTGTAAAGCCAGATATGGCTTTTTTGTAGTTGTGGTGTTTTTTTCACTTTCATAGATGTGAACTACGGATATATTTGTTCTTGTTGTGTATGATGTGAAGAAGATATTATTATAATTAAGATTATTATTTCTATTCCAATTTTGGTATTATAGGTGGGGGCAAGGTAACTAACATTTACACGTATAAATGACTTTTTTTGTTTTCAAGTATTTTTAAGTATTTCATAGTGTTTTTTAAAAGCGAAGCTTTTCTATATTAGGGTCGGTCCGTCCGTCCGTCCGTAACGGATAGCTTTTTTCGTTAATTTAGGCATTTTAGAATTGTCTTATTGATTTCAAACTTTGCATGGTGATTCCTGTAGTAGTGAGGTACAATTTAGAAAGCGTATCGACTCTATAATCATTACAAGAATGTATGTACGTCCATTTTAAACATGTTGGTTTTTTACTCTTTTTTTATGTGATCTAATAATCCGATTGATCTGATTTTTGGTATACTGATTCCTGGGACAACAAAGTACAACATTAAAAGCGAAGCAACTCTATAATCAAGTCCTAAAAATGTAAGTATGTCCATAAACATTATTCTGTATCAAGCAATTTTTCAACAATTTTTCAGTGCTTCGCTTTTATGGATGTTGTCATCCTTGTTTCTTCAAATATAAGTGCTAAACCTTAGACAATTTGTCTAACTCGTTGGCAAAAAAAAATTAGTTAACATCTGTCAATTGGCTAATGCAAACTAACAGTAATTTTACCAGCTACATTTTTAATCAGCTATATGGGGTAATTTTGTTTATTTTAATTAAGGATGTACATAAATTTATTGTCCATTGTCTTATCTCTTATAAAATATCTGTCAAAAAGCATTTGATGAATAATGTTGACAAATCAGCCCAGACCAATAGATAGATAATATCATGGATGTTGCACCAGATTTTCATATACTCATAAACTCAAATTTGTTGCTGGCTGAGAAAACGAACCCCTCCTCTACCCCCTTTACCCCAAACCCTCCCTTCCTACATAATAAATGAACTGACCAATAAATGAGGTTCATGTTAGCAAACTAAGTTAACTGCCATTTTTTAACTGTCAATATATCCACGTATACTATTTCCATTCCCAGACTCAAATATTCTCTTGCCTAGGGCCAATAAAATATTAAAGTGTTTAGTTAATACCGTTGTTTCTTTATAAAAGAAAGGTAACAGGATGTCTGTCTTCAGCTTAGGATCTCCTTAACCGCTAGACATATATGGTACCCATTTGCTGTACAGCTTCTTTTAGGTCAGGAAAAAGTTTATAACTATGTTTGGGGATGAAGACCTCCACCTTCTAAAAACATTAGTAAAAAATATCTTTTCTTTTTAAAGTAGAGGCTTACCCCTCTCCCTTCCTTCTCTCAAATGCCTCTATAGCCTCTAGGGGCGTAACCGCTAGTGTTACTAGAAACTAGTAACTAACAGCTAACTGCTTTCATTTGTAGATTTTTAATAAAATTTTTTTGCTAGTAAAATAATATGAAAATTCAAATAAACACCAATTTCATAATATTTGTGTTTTATTTAATCTGCTTAAAATATATATATACTCCTAGAGCCATCTAGGGGCACTTGGGTGGGTGATACTCCTTCTTATTTTATAAAAGTAAAAGCAAAAAAATATTAGGGGGAGTAATTTTTTTCAAGGGGCGATTTATTTTGGGCTGGTGATGGTTTTCACCCCAAAAATGGTTTGAACCCTCCCGGGACCTATGAAAAGCTACATTGTAAGGAAAAACCATAGGTCATGCTCAATATGAATAAAAATGACACAAAAAATATTTATCTACTGTTATGCCAGAATTTTGCGCAATTTTAAATGTAACAATGTTGACAAGAAATAAACAAGCATAGTTTTAGGCCTACAGAAGTAAGGCTACGAAAAAACATAAAAATTAATTTAAGTGGTAATAGATAGCACCATATTTTTATTATTAAACAATACATACAGATAGCTAAAATAATGATACCCCCATCCCCTCCTCTCCTACTGGATGAACGACCTGACCAATAAATGAGATCCATATCAGCAAGCTAAAATGACGATAATTTTCCCCTGTCAATATATCCACATATGTCATATATTCATTTTGGTAGTGCAGCTACTTCATAACTAGGGTCGGTCATTCGCTCGATTAAAGTCAAATAAAATTAGTAAAGTGCAGAGCCGTATTTACCCCATGTAAAAAAATAGGGGGGTGGATTTCCCTACTCCCCAAACCCTGTACACGCCACTGGTTGTGATATTGGGTTCGATGGTCCAATAATAAGTATGAGTGAAAGAACTAAATAGGTGATTATGTGTTGACTCGCAATGTCAACATTTTTGTATCAACAACTACCTTAAAGATCATAGGCTACTTGAGAGTCATATTTTGTACAGTACACACGGTTTTAAAAAAAATGTCAAGATATAAATGTATAACATAGACATCTACCGTAGTTAGATATAGCCCTATTCTATTGTTTTTATGTTTTAAAAGTTTTATACTAAAATATACCAAACAAATAGATTTTTGTGTACATTATTGGTGTTCAGTGTATCTGTAATTGCCTAAAGGTATTCTAAAACCATACAGATAATACACATCATATCTAACCATCAAAATAAGGAAAAAACTGCCATTTTATTCTGAAAATAGCATAAAGATTACAACATCCTAAAAATTGTGCTTATGTTTTATTTATTATTTGGTGAATATTTGCATATGCTTATTATTAAAGTAACATGATCTGTGTCTGTCCATCTGTTTGTCTCTAAGCAGAACCTTTTATCTGCTGAACGGATATGGTTCTCCTTTAAGGGTAGCTTCTCTCATGTCCTGGGAAGGTTTAAACTATTTTGGGGGTAGGGTACCAACACCCTCCTAAGATAAATCGTTCCTAGATAAAGTAACCCCCCCCCCTTAATTTTTTTCTGAGATTTTTAAAACTAAAATTGAAAGTTAGGGGGTCGACATCTCCCCAGCATCTGCCTCAATGGTCCCCTAAGGCATCTAGGGACGTAATCATCAGTTCAATTTCATAAAGTATTATATCATTGTAATATTTCTATCACTGAAAATATACAAGTTTTGGCTATATTAGGATATTTTTCAGTGTTGTAAGAACATATGAAGCATCAATTCAAGGACAGTTTTAGATTATCTTGTGGTGTTCATATAAACATGTATTTAATGATAATACCTGCAAGAGTTTTAAAGACGGATTTTATGTTAATAAAATTATCTAGGGAGGGGAAAGGTTATTTTACCATAGATATAAACTTTGTCTTACCTCATTTGTTATCGTAAAAATTTTGGGTAATTTTAAAAAACTTAACTAGAGTTTGACAAAAAAAAAACATTGCTCTAAAAAGCCTATTTTTTTCAAAAATAAGGAAATTGGAGGGGGGGGGATGGTTCGGTTTTGTTAAGGAAAGTACTAATAGTGTATTTACTATAGAATAATTTGGTTAGAATGTGGTTACATTTTAAGTAAAAATTCTTATGCAGTATTTATTCATATGTTTATATCATTTGTTTCTTTATACGAATGGATGGAGAAAAAAATAAACTCTATTCTTTTGGACCCCCGTAACAGTTCAGCTAATATATCAATTTAAGAATGGTGCCATACTGTCTTTATAAGATCACCAGGGCCTATGTGAAGCCTCACTGTAAAGGAGAACCATATCGGTTCTGCGATGAGCGAGATCCTTTGTTACATACAGACAGACACAAATCCTGGTAATATCTTATCACTTAAGATCCCTGAATTTTAGAGATAACGTTATCTTTCTAAATAAAAGGGGGATGTAATTGGGGAGGGGGTTAAACAAACAAAATATTATTATCTCCAATAACTTTTATAAATATTATTCACCAATTTTAAAAATGATTATCGTTTGTGTTAATAGCATAAAATTATTTTTTTTTATTCAAACCATTTTTTTCATCATTTTACATATTCATATATTTTTTAAGCTTCCTATTTAGATAATTTAGTGGCTACACACCTAGCTTTTAGTTTTTATTCAATGTAGTTTAATTTAAAACCGCTAGAGTCCTATAAGTTTTTAATTAGAATTAACATTTGGACAATGTTAAATGATATAGAAGACTAATAATTTCTTAAATTTTTTTTTAAATTACAAAGTTTTATAATAATCCTAATTTAATAAGTCTTAAGTAAAAATATCTATTGAAACACTTGTTAATTAATTAAGATTTGTTTAAGTTTAAATAACAAACGTTTAGTTGAAGAAATGAAGAAAATAAGAAAAAGTATTTGTCCACCATTTGTGATGCCTTCGGGCAATTAAAAAATTATTGATAAGTACTAAGTAGCTAACAGGAGCCGAAAAAATGATGTGTCCACCTTCGGTGACTTATGGTAAGAAATTTCGAATTATGGAGTAGCTTCGCTTTCAACAAACTCACTTGCAGAAAAGATAATGGACGATAAATTTATTTACATCCCCAATGATGTTAATCAAAATTTTCCTATCTGTTTATAAACAGTAATGGTGTTAAAGTTTGGATAATTATAATATGGAACCAAACAATCAAAATTATATAAAACTATTTGAAGTTTTAGAGCCAACGAATAAGATTACGCGGTTATAAAACTTTGGGTACCAGTATAATTTCCCCTTCCTTCCTGATAATGTATGTATGAAACAAGGATGAAAACATCCATAAAAGCAAAAATCTGAAATGGAAGAACAAACGAACATCATCACTTGTATATTGTCAGAACTAAATTAGCATAATATTAATGCATCAGTACAAACAATATTGAAAGTAAATTTGTTGCAAAATTGCATAAATAGATGATACTGTTTAAGAACATACTTACATTTTTGGGACTTGTTTATAGAGATGCTTTGCTTATAACATTGTATCATGTTGTAAAAGGAATCAGCTTTCAAAAAATCAGAAAATCGGATAATTTTAACATGCAAAAATTTGTTGTCAAAAGAGTTAAAAATCGACATGTTTAAAATGGACGTACGGACATTCTGGTATTGATTATAGAGTTGCTACTTTTTATGAACGAATAAAGCTTACTTGACGTACGGACGGACGGACGTACGGACAGACCGACCCTAATTATAGAAAAGCTTTGCTTTTAAAAATCATTCGTCATAATCTAACCTAAACTTATCCAAATAGATATAGAATACGTGGATATATTGACAAGGTAAAATTTGTCCTCAATGGAATCTTTTATTGATCAGTTTGTTCATCTAGTATGAATGGTTAGAATAGGATAAAGAGGTTAGAAGGGAGATATCGTTATTTTAGCCAGCTGTAAGTATCACTTTATTAGAGTACATACAAATCTGGGGCAATATCCAAGTAATAATACATATCCATTCTTATACAAGAAGTTTAGTGTTGAAACAAAACTACTACATACAAAAAAAATAGTTTAAATTCCTTAAAAGCAAAGCTTTTCTATAATTAGGGTCGGTCCTTCCGTCCGCCCGTTACAGTTGGCTTTTTCCGTTAATTTAGGCATGTTAGAATTGTTCTATCGATTTTTAACTTTACATGATGATGATAGTGAGGTACGATTTTGAAAGCGTAGAAACTCTATAATAGTTACCAGAAAGTCCGTACGTCCATTTTGTACATACTGATGTTTTACTTTCTTGACAATAATGTTTTATGTGATATAATTATCCTATTTATATGATTTTTGGAATACTGATTTCTAAGACAAAATAGCACAATATTATAAGAGAAGCTTCTCTATAATCAAGTCCTATATGTAAGTATGTACTTAAACAGTTTCCTGTATTTATGCAGTTTTGCAGCAAATTTACTTGACATTTTTTTATAAACTCATATATTTATATTTATTCCTGACTCTCTACACATGTTAATGTTCGTTTGTCCTTCGGGTTTATGGATGTTGTCATCCTTGTTTTGTGTTGCATTTACTTTATCAAAATTATTTTAACATCAAATATAATTATGAATAATCTGTATTGTTTTTAACCAGAATCTTAATTTTAAAAGTTCTGTATGATCACACCCGTAAAATTTTTAAAACCAGAAAATCAAAGTTTATCTATTTTTATTCCCAGTTTACTTAACACTCTACATCATGCTTTTATTTATCCAAATTCAATTCTAGGAATTATTTTTCGTCACAAACATGTAGATTTAAATAACCTTTTAAGTAACTTTGGTTACTCTACTTTTCTTCAAAATAAGAACTCCATTAAATCGATATACCCTAACTGTAATGATAGATATTTTAATCAAATTATATCATTTTTAAAAGATTTGGAAACTAATAAAAACACTTGTTTAAAAATTTCATTAACCTCTACTTCTATGCTTAAACACAAATTATCATCAAATGAAATTTCCCTTCTTAAACAAAATAATATCATTACAGTTGCAAATATTTTTGACCACAGAATAATTGGAGATAGAATTATCATACTTCCTACTATACATACTAAAATAACAAATAACCCTGCATGTACTACTCTAGTTAATAAATTAAATGTTTTGAAATCTATTGCATCCCACTTTCCAGTAGTCACCAAAAAAGAGTTTATGAATTTAGGAAAACCCCTCATTAACCTAAACAATTTTAATCCACAAATATTTTCTCTACACTTCAAAATCATGTTAAGAAATAAATTCAAAAAACAACATCCTGCAATAAAAACTCGTTTGAGAGATGGTCTATTTTTTCCTGACACTGAGTCTTTTGAATTGAGTTTCAATAAATTATTCTCTCTTCCTCTACCCCTATATTTTAAAAGTTTCTTTTTTGAACAATTATGCCGCACTCTTGTATCAAAACGAAAACTAGGTCTTTTTGGTCATAGTGACTCTACCAAATGTAATCTATGTAATGTAGAAAGTAGTATAGAACATTCATTATTTTTTTGCCTTTACCCAAAATTCTTCATAAATGCACTTGCTTTATATTTAGACTATTATTTTAATAATGATACCCCTGAATTCATTTATCTCAAAGAAAATTTTTATCTTTTTAATGTTTGGTACCCTATATTTGCTAAAAATGAAATATTTTTTCAACTATCATTGCTAATTCTAATTGCCAAAGATCGCTCATTAAAAATTAGTAAAGATGAATGTTTATCAAGATGGACCATTCTAAACTGTTTCTCTCAATCATTGTTTGTTGTAAAATCTGCTTTATCAATTTTAAATAATATGGGTCTAAATTCTGATTTTCTTAATGATTTTCTTGAGTTTCTATTAAAACAAAAAAATAATATCTCATACTTCAAATGTACATGATTTATATTCCGTAATTCGTAATTTATCTATTATAAACATTTAAAAATACATAAATTCATAGTTTGTTTCATGTTTAACTCGAAATAAATTATATAAAAACAAACAACAACAACAACCCGTAGCTATAAATCCATTCTAATGACGATTTAAATGGTTCCTGCATTTTTTGTTTTTCCCTCTTTTTATGATAGACTTTAAAAGCAGTGAGGGACGAGACATTGGAGACAATGTAAAAAGGGTGGTAGCCTAAACCCGCAACCCAACCCCTCAACTTAAAGTGAGTATTGAAAATAGATATTAACCCATTAGTGCCGAGCGCCACTTTTATGGGCCGATCGAGCTGTAAGTTTCAGGGAAGCTTTATAATGGTCAAAACGGAATTCGTATTTTTTTGTTTTGCTCTAGTGGCGTGCACAGGAAAGTTGCAAAAAAACCCGGTTCGGCTTGGCCATAAATACCAACCAGGCATTAACACCCGTTTTTGGTGCTTTCCCCCAGTTTTAAAACCCGGTTGACCTGTATAAACCCGGTTATTTTGACCAAAAATCGAAAAATGTAATTTTTGAACGCCAAAAGTGAGATGAACACTTTTTATAACTTTGATACGATCCGTAATTGAAAACTACACAACCTCATGTAATCTAAAGAGCTACAAGTATAATACGAAGCGATTTATTTCAAATTTAGTGTTTCGGCTATAGGTGCCGCCGTTTTCGGGTAAAAAACCCCGTTGCTCGAAGTTTTAAAAGACACACACTACAAAAAAAGAACATATAAAATTTGGGTGTTACATATCAGAAAACGATCATAAAACTATTGGGTGACACCTATAGAGATTACTAGGGTTATTATGGTGGCTCAAACCCTTACTAATGACGTTAATTGTTATTTTTATTGGTTGAAAAGTTAAAACCGGGTAATAAAAACCGAAACCGAGCCGGGTTTTAAAATTTTCGGGTATGTATGGCCAAGCCGAACCGGGTCATAATAGGGCGTAAAAAAATGATAAAAAAATCATATAAAAAATAATAATTTGAAAAAAACGAATTCACATATAGATGTACTTGTCAATAAACATTAGATTTCACGAAAAAAATCAGCGACTTTACTATAAAAACAAAAAAGTTAGAAGGGATATTTTGAATTTCATGATTTTCAAATTTTGTTGAGCTATACCATAAAACGGAAGTAAGCTAAACTGCCTGCTCCAGGGGGAAATAAAAGCCAGGGTAGTATAGAGGGGATTCATACTGAGAATGATGCAATTATGGAGCCGGAAACCGGTTTTTTTTCCATTTTTCGGAACCGGGTTTTAATGTCCGGTTCGGCACTAATGGGTTAAGAAGGAATGGAGTTTGGTTGACGGTGATTTATCCTTCTAAAATAGCCAAAAACTTGCCTAGTACAATGGTTAAGACTTCACGACGAGCAAAATTGCTAAAGCTGTAAGCGAATTCTTATGAAACAAATCTAAATTAAAAAATTTAAAATAAAAAAAAAGGAGATTTCTGAGCTGTTCTGGTAAGCTCTAATACTTCCCCACTTATTTGAGAATAGATATATTATTACTTGGATGTTGCACCAGATTTTCATGTACTCTAATAAAGTAATGCTTGAAACTTCCACCCCTTTAACCACATCTCCCTCCCTCCTATTGGATTAACGAACTGACCAATAAAGGAGGTTCTTATAGCAAGCTAAATTGACAACAAATTTTCCCCTGCCAATATATCCATTTATTTATGCCATTTTTTGCACATAGATAATATTGCAAAAATGTTTTAATGTTTTGAATCAGAATGATTTCCTTATACAATTACATTATATCAGCGGTTGCGCTCCTAGCCTATAGAGGCTGTGCATTCTAAGGGAAAATAAATGGCAGAAAAGTAGCCTAAAACCATTTTAATGCTTTAAAAAATTTTAAATAGCCTAAAACCATTCCGGGATCTGTGAAGCTTCTCTAAAAAGCAGTAATTGAAATCTTAAGTTTCAGACAAAAAAACATACTTCTTTATTTCAGGAAAGCTTCACATAGGCCTCAGAATGGTTTTAGCTATTTCATTTTAAAATTTCAGTCTCAAAGTTTTAATTCTACGAATAAGATAATACTTTTATGAATCTTTGTTTTAATTTACGGTCTAATATTCCCTTCTGTCCTGGTATAATGTCCTTTTAGTATATTTTGCAGAACCTTTTTATGTACAAATATTTTTACAGATAACTTTTTGTTTTGCTAAAATTTATATCTTAATTAATATACAAGAGTTTTTTCTCCATTATTTACAAGAATTCTTTCGTAGATAAGTTATAGATTTCCGTTACAGTTTCAAAGCGAATTTTTCTTTTTAATATCTGCGGAAAGCTGGTGTATACATATGCTAATGATCTTTAATAATAACCAAACAAAATATAGTATGATCATAGTCAATCTGAGGTATAAAATTTGTACAATACACAGTATACCTAGAGTTCCACAAGTACTTTATTAGTTATTTATAACATCGTATTATAGACAGTTTTCCACGGAAATCATAATGAAACATTAAAATATTAAAACCAGTTTTGTTAGCCCCGAGGGGTAAAAGTCTAAGGCTACCAACACTGAAATAACACTAACACTGATTTTTTTATATTCTTTGAAAATTATCAGTAATATGCTATACATATTGTCAATTCCAATTTTAGAAGTAATTTGTTAGTGGTTATTTGCCTTTGTACATTATAAACTTGCGTACATTTTTGGGAGGTAATCTCTCTATACATAATGATATGTTTATATTTGACTAATGATTGTATCTAGCTACTAAAAGTGTGTCGTGTCAGAAGGAAGGGACTTGCATTAATCGTTTCTCAGCTATAGAGAAAAAGCATGTATAGCATCGTAATACAGACAATTTTCCACGAATATTAAAATAAAAATCCTAAAAATAATACCAATTTTGAAAGCCCGGGGCTAACAAAACTGGTTTTAAACTTAGAATTTTTCTTTTTAATATCCACGAAAAGCTTTCTATAATATGATGCGATAAATAACTATTAAAATATTGGATGCGAGGGAGAGACTAGAGAGGTTGCTAAATAGCCTAAAACATGGCTTATAGAGAGCTTACTAATCAAAAATACTACTTTTTGGCTTATATACTTTCAAAATCAACTTCCTCAGTGTCTTTTAATAGGACTAATGGTCTTGTATGTGTTTTGTATATTTAAACTACTCTAACATTATAGGTTTCTTCAAACCTGTAACATGGCTTATATAAAGCTAGCGGATACGACACTATATACCTCTAGAGGCACTTGAAGGGACGACCTTCAACTTTAATTTAAAATTTTTTTGTGGTGTTTTTTTTCTAGGGGCGCTTTCTTTTTGAGGATACGAGGTAGTTATAAGATGATATAAATACTGTAAATGAGAACCAATTCATTTTAATAGTTAGGGAAATATTAAGCTACACATAGACAGACATCTTGTTATTATTATGATTGAAAGAATATTCTCAAATGCAGACGGAAAACACTGAAATATGTCACTAGTTAAACATACACGAATAATAGATATTGGATAGACGTGAATATATTGACAGGGCAAAATTTCTCGTCAATTTAGTTTCCTTATATCTACATCTATTATTGGAGAGTTCGTTCATCCAGTAGTGGAGGGAATGGGGTAAATTGGGTTGATGGAAGGTAGTGTTTTTAAGCCAGCTGCGAGCATCACTGTATAAGAATAATAAAAATCTGGTGCAGCATTCAAATAATTACAATAATGTATTTTTTAAATTTGCAGTTTTACAGTAACACTATTGTTATAAGTATGTCTTGCTTCTGAAACGGAAATAAAAAAACTTGATGATTCATGAATATTCTTTATGTCTGTACTTTATGAATATTAAAATGGTCCTAATACTTCAAAACTTTCAGATTTTTCTATTAAACTATTATCTTGATTTGTTATAAAGTACTATTACAGGAATCATCATGTAAAGTTTGAAATCAAGAGGACAATTTTAAAAGGTGTGAATTAATAATCCTTTATGGACATACAGACAGATCCACCTTAAATATAAAAAACTTCGATTTTTAAAAAGTATTTATATTTACTTTGATTTTATGTGTTTTTGTAAGTAGATTTTTACGACGGAAATGAAAATTGTTCTAATAATTAGGCAAAACTAGACAATTTTACATATAAGGTGCGCCAAAATTAATAAAGAAAAAACAAGGACGATAACATCCATAAAATTAAAGCTCTTAAATCAAAAGGAAAGAAACAACCAATTAGTCTTGTATAATCTTAGAACTAATATAGTAATCAGGAAATTAATTTGTAAGTCTAAACAATATTTAATATAATAACATACTTTAATTTTTAGGATCCAATTATAGAAGTGCTTTAATTGTTATGTTGGAACTTGTTGTGGCAAACCCATATACGCGGATATAAAATAGAACTCGAGGCACCCTATGAAAACCATTAAAGCTCACACATTTTTTTGCGAACAAGCAAACTCACTTTTAGTGTGAGCTACTTTTGACATGCAGGCGTTTTTTCAATGTTACATATTATTTTTAAAAAATAGCGAGTGATATAATGATAGTATTTATTGCATATTATTATTGAAATCTGTCTGCTGATAATTAAACGAAAAATTATAAGATTTTAATATTCGTGGAAAATTTTCTGTAATACGATGTGATACATGATTTGATATTATGGCTGAGAATAGGTTCTAATCCGTCGGATATAAATCGATTTCGAGCCATACTGGAATAGATATTTCTTATGATTATACATTTCTATATTCGTAGTAAGTTGGATATAATACGATGCTAGACAAAATTTTTTCGTATGCATGAGAAAGATTATTCTATATCCTTTCTCCCCCTCTTAAAAACTTTATTTGCTATCTTTATTATTTGTATGTTTTGTAGCCACATTGCTTGACATAATTTTCTCATTAATGCAAGAAGCAGCACTATTTGGGACGAACATGGATATTTTCTTAAACAAACCATCGAAGAATTTTTGTTACTTGGATCTTACACCAGATTATCATGTACTCTGATAAAGTGAAACTTGTAGCCGGCTAACAAAATGAATCCCTCATCTATCCCCTCTATTCCATCTTTTCTCCTACTACTGGATGAACGATATGACTAATATATGATGTCCATGTTATTAGCCTAAATCGACGACACTTTTTCCCCTGTCTTAATATCCATGTAAGGGATAACATGCTTTAAAAACTTTGGGGACTTTGCTTACAGTTCTATGTTGTTATAACAAGAAATCTGCTCTTGTCGATAATATATCAGTCATTATCATTTTTAGTCGGCATAAAATATGCCAACAAAGTTATTTAAAGTTTTAAAGAATTTTTTATCCATGTCTTTGAAGGCCATCCAAAATTTCTTTTTGTAGGTGACAAAATTAGAGTTTATGGAATCCATACCCTTGACACTTCTTAATAGGACCTTACTATACATATTTATCAGAGATATAGAGATATGTAATATTATTATTTATGGAATCCTTACCCTTGACACTTCTTAATAGGACCTTACTATACATATTTATCAGAGATATAGAGATATATAATATTAGTATTTATATATTCCTTACCCTTGACACTTCTTAATAGGACCTTACTATACATATTTATCAGAGATATAGAGATAGATAATATTAATATTTATGGATTCTTTAGCCTTGACACTTCTTAATAAGACCTTACTATACATATTTATCAGAGATATAGAGATAGATAATAATATTTATATATTCCTTACCCTTGACACTTCTTAATAGAACCTTACTATACATATTTATCAGAGATATAGAGATAGATGATATTAATATTTATGTATTCTCTACCCTTGACACTTCTTAATAGGACCTTACTATACATATTTATCAGAGATATAGAGATAGACAATATTAATATTTATGTATTCTTTACCCTTGACACTTCTTAATAGGACCTTACTATACATATTTATCAGAGATATAGAGATAGATAATATTAATATTTACATATTCTTTACCTTTGACACTTCTTAATAGGACCTTACTATACATATTTATCAGAGATATAGAGATAGATAATATTATTATTTATATATTCTTTACCCTTGACACTTCTTAATAGGATCTTACTATACATATTTATCAGAGATATAGAGATAGATAATATTATTATTTATATATTCTTTACCCTTGACACTTCTTAATAGGACCTTACTATACATATTTATCAGAGATATAGAGATACATAATATTAATATTTATAAATTCTGTACCCTTGACACTTCTTAATAGGACATTACTATACATATTTATCAGAGATATAGAGATAGATAATATTAATATTTATGGATTCTTTACCCTTGACACTTCTTAATAGGACCTTACTATACATATTTATCAGAGATATAGAGATAGATAATATTAATATTTATGGATTCTTTACCCTTGACACTTCTTAATAGGACCTTACTATACATATTTATCAGAGATATAGAGATAGATAATATTAATATTTATGGATTCTTTACCTTTGACACTTCTTAATAGGACCTTACTATACATATTTATCAGAGATATAGAGGTAGATAATATTAATATTTAAATATTCTTTACCCTTGACACTTCTTAATAGGACCTTACTATACATATTTATCAGAGATATCGAGATAGATAATATTAATATTTATGTATTCCTTACCCTTGACACTTCTTAATAGGACCTTACTATACATATTTATCAGAGATATAGAGATAGATAATATTAATATTTATATATTCTTTACCCTTGACACTTCTTAATAGGACCTTACTATACATATTTATCAGAAATATAGAGATAGATAATATTAATATTTATGTATTCTTTACCCTTGACACTTCTTAATAGGACCTTACTATACATATTTATCAGAGATATAGAGATAGATAATATTAATATTTATATATTCTTTACCCTTGACACTTCTTAAAAAGACCTGACTATACATATTTATCAGAGATATAGAGATAGCTAATATTAATATTTATATATTCTTTACCCTTGACACTTCTTAATAGGACCTTACTATACATATTTATCAGAGATATAGAGATACATAATATTAATATTTATAAATTCTGTACCCTTGACACTTCTTAATAGGACCTTACTATACATATTTATCAGAAATATAGAGATAGATAATATTAATATTTATGGATTCTTTACCCTTGACACTTCTTAATAGGACCTTACTATACATATTTATCAGAAATATAGAGATAGATAATATTAATATTTATATATTCCTTACCCTTGACACTTCTTAATAGGACCTTACTATACATATTTATCAGAGATATAGAGATAGATAATATTAATATTTATGGATTCTTTACCCTTGACACTTCTTAATAGGACCTTACTTTACATATTTATTATGGATATTGATTTTCAATTTGCATATTATTGTATTTGTTTAAATATCTAGATTAAGCCAGTTTTATTAGCCCCTGGTATTAAGTTTTATGATTTTACTTTAATATTTGTAGAAAATTGTCTGTAATACGCTATTATACATGATATGTCAGTTTTCAGTATGGCTAGAACTGTTTTTAATCCAGCTGATATTAATCAGTTTCTCATATATTCAAATGGAACCCTATTAAAGGAGTTCAAACTCTTTTGTAGCTTCACAATGAAATTTAAATCTATTTTATTCATAAAATAATTTAATTGAGTATCTTTTATTAATTCTATGTTATCCTGTAATACTATCTTTAAATTATTTTATATTAATTTTAAATTTGTTTTTGTTCATTTACATATCTGCCCTACTCCTGTTTTTTATAATTTCTTTTCCTTTCCTTCCTCACCTTTTTTGGGTTACACATTAACTTAAATATAATATATGAATATCTTAGAATACTAGGGCTTAGATATTTTAATAGGTAGATGTTTATATTTAGTTTACACATTAACTTAAATGTAATATATGAATATCATAGAAAACTAGGGGTTAGATAGTTTAATGGGTAGATGTTTATTTTTGGATTATACATTAACTTAAATATAACATATGAATATCATAGAAAACTAGGGGTTACATAGTTTAAAGGTAAAGTTTACCACAATTATAAATCTTTAGTTATGACGCTTTCAATCACATATTCAGATACAGCAGATGTTTTTTAGAGTAGAGCAGAGATGTTTTTTAAACCGGAGCCACATCAATCGATGAATTATTACTTGGATGTTGCACCAGATTTTAATCCTTATACTAAAGTAACAGGATGTTTGTGTGTTTTTACCGAAGGATCTCGCTAACCGCTGAACCGATCGGGTTCTCCTTAACAGGGTAGTTTCTCAGAGGTCCCGGGAAGGTTTATAACTAATTTGGGGGAGGGTACCACCACCCTACCAGGTGAAATTACAATAAATTAAATTTTTTTCCCTCTTATCGAGAATCATACGTAACATTGCAAAGTATTGTAGCAATTTGTGCACTCATAAAGTATTGCTCGCAACTGGGTAAATTAGAAATGATATCCATTCACTTTACCACATTCCCACCCCTTCTACTGGATGAACGAACTGACCAATAAATGAGGTCCACATTAGTCAATATAAATACCCTTTATCAATTTCCACATCACTGGAGTAGTGTGCATGGCAATGAAAGTTTTGAAGGGAAGCATACCTAAAAACTGATTTTTGTAGAATGATTATGAGTTTCTAAAGTAAAGTATGCTTGCAAAACAGCCACGAAAATATATAAAACGTGTCTTTAACACATATCATTATCAGCATAGCGTTATTCTTATCATCTCAGTCTCTAATACTTTTCCAAGCAGACTAATTGTCATTTACCTTGTTTATAGATGGATTTGAAAAAAATGATAATATTAGATGAAGTATTTAAGTAATTTTTCAACAATTCCTGCCGAAATATTTTTCTTATCATGAAGTTACTTATTGTTATTTCACTCAATTCAACAAGGATAAAAACATCCATAAAAGCGAAGCTCTAAAATCAAACGGTAGAACAAAAAACAATATTACTTGTAGTATGTCATCACTTAATATGCAGAATATTTATTTTAACTTTAAGACTTGATTATAGAGAACCTTTGATTATATATTATACCTTGTTTTCTCTGGAATCATTATTCCAGAATTCAGAAGAATCGGATAAATATATCATGAAAAATGGTTGTCAAAGGAATGAATATTAAATAAATTAAATAAATATTTTTTTTGGTAACAATTCTATAGTTGCTGAGCTTTGGAATCATTATCTGAAATTTGAAATCGATAGGACAATTCTAACTGAAACGCCCAGAATCTAATTATAAAATCGCTTTGATTTTAAAACTTTTGCTTTTTTTGCATGCACATATAGTTTAAAGTTAATAATGTGTACCTTATTGATTGATGTGCACATACTTAAATTTGAGCTATATAATCGATATATTATTACTTGGATGGTGCACCACATTCTATGTACTCTAATAAAGTTATGCTCGCAGCTGGCTAAAATAACGATAATCCTTATCCAGCTTTTTTATACCTCGTATTGTTATTTGGTAGTTAAACCAGATCTTTATTAAGTCTAATAAAGTGAAACTCACAGCTGGCTCAAATAACAATAATCTTCATCCAGCCCTTTTATAACTCGTACTGGATGACAATTTGTCTATATATCCAATTATTATATATCCATTGCAATAAGTATGTGCAACCTAAATTAAGGCTTTGGAAGATTAAATTCATTTCGCAAGATTTCCCTTATTAAAATAAATCAGTCAAAATGCCGTATGGTGTTAAAGCAAAGTCTTTCCACTTTAAGGACGCAAACGTCCGTCTGCACCTTTGTAATGGTTAGCTCTCAGATCGAAAATTTGGCATGTTAGAACCATCCTACTGATTTCATCCTTGTTTATATGTGATTATGTTATAATTAAATTAAATATCTACTGTTATAGACATATATTAATTCCTATTCTAATTTTTTTGTCATAAAATTCTGCTATATATATATATACATCTTGCTTATTTCCAAAACGTATACTAGAGAGTTGGCAGTTGAAAAGAGCTATTCTTAATCTTTTAGCGGCCTAGCTGCCACTGAAAAGTAAACAGCAGCAATTATTTTAGCAATGAAATTAATTTTGGTTAAAGTGGCTGACCAATATTAGAAAGGATATCATTAAAATTCCAGAGTTCCATATCAAAGAGAAATCATCATATTAAATTTCTTTAATTAATTATCAAGAGATAAGATGTTAGATAACAAGGATGACAACATCCATAAAAGCGAAGCACTGAAATGGTAGGACAAACGGACATTAACACTTGTATGGTATCTGAACTGAATAATCAGAATTTGAAAGTATTAGAGTCGAAGCAAAATTGTAAGTAAATTTGTTGAAAAAACTGCTTGAAGCAGGATAATGTTTATGGACATACTTACATTTTTGGACTTGATTATAGAGTTGCTTCGCTTATAATATTGTCCGTTGTTGTCCCAGGAATCAATAAACCAAAAATCAGATCAAACGGATAATTAGAAAACTTGAAAATTTGTTGTTAAAAAAGTAGAAAAATTAACATTTTTTAAATGGACGTACGGACATTCTGGTAATGATTATAGAGTTGCTACGCTTTCTAAATCGTGCCAAACTACTACAGGAATCATCATGCAAAGTTTGAAATCGATAGGACAATTCTAACATGCCTAAATTAACGAATAAAAGCTATCTATCTCGGACGGACGTGCGGACGGACGGACCGACCCTAATTATAGAAAAGCTTCGCTTTTAAAAATTGAAAAAAACTAGGTATATAAAGATATCATAATTAGACATTTTTTAAACACGTATAAAAGAAACAGGATGTCTCTCTACCTAATGTATGTAGTTTAAGAAAACGCTAACCGTTGGAACGATATGTTTCCCATTTATGATGAAAGCTTATATTGATTCAGAGAATATTTTTTTTAATTTAAAAATTGTAGGGTCAACTTTCTTCTTATTCCTTCCTAGAGGCCTCTAGGGGCGTACCGGCTAGTATGATAAAATAATTTCACAAAAAAAAATGTTTCATTGAATGATATACATAGCAAATGATGACACACCAAATACCCCTTCTGTAGATTAAAATTAGTGGTTGAAACATTTGAACACTCAACTTTATAAAACAACCAATCAAAATTCAGTAAAAGTCCCCAAGATCCAACAAATAAGAAAACATTATTGTAAAACTTTGGGGACCATTGTCCCCTCTCCCTCTCTCTGAGGATACCTAAATTCCTGTGCTTATTGGACTATGCTGTTTTTATTAGCTGTGACATCAAAATATTTTATCATATATTTAGGGATCTTAGGGGATAGGACAATGAACGATAAATTGGTGTACATCCCCAATTATGACAAACATTGTTACATAAATTATTGGTGGAAAAGTTACGACACTGCTGTGCTAGTCTGTGATAGCAAATAAGAATTTAATAAAAGTTCACTAAGTTTTAAGTCAACGAATGATAGAATGGGTTTCATTACACTTGAAAACCAATCTGCCAACCTAAGAGCAAGTTGTAGGAATAAACAGTAAATAAATTTCACCCATTTTTATTTTTCAAATCTAATGTTACTCTTATATGACCAAAAAGTTTTTTTTTTTTTATCAAAATATATCCAATTTTTACGGAGTTTAAATGGCTTCCTGTATCTAATCAAAGAACTCTAAAAAAATCACAATTAAAGTTGTTGGAAAAGTGACTAGCAAAGTTTTTTTTCTCTCGAAAAGATTGATTTTACAGTAAAAAGTCATAAATTGTTTTTGGGACCTACAGTTTTATACACATGTTCTCTCATTTGATGGCTTAAATATTGGAAGTCTTTGTCAAAATTATTTTAATCTATAGAAGTGGTCATTTTGTTTATCACAAATAGGGGTGTTCAATAAATTGTCATATACCTCAAACTTTCTTGGACTTTGACAAAGAACGTGCAATAAAAGGGTTGGTTGTCTGCTAAGCTGTGAAAATTAGTGCCTTAAAACAACTCTTGAGATGAACTACCTACAATTATTTAGTTTATATTCAGCATCTGAAGAATGTACATATCTGTGAAATCCATTTGTAATCCATAATAAACTTCAAAGCTAAATACTTTTGTGAGTTCTAAATCAATACAATTATTTTAGATAAAACTTTTTTTACAGTGTAAACTATTTTTGGTGACAGTAATAAAGTCGGGTTCTAAAATTATTTAGTCACAATATAATAACACCAAAAGAGTAAGGCAACAAAGACTTCAAGTGTAATGTGATAATGACGTACAAAGCTACTCTGTAAACGGCTATGAAGGGTTGGTCGTGATATGAATTGAAAAGTTTACAGTATCATAACATCTCTAAGGAAAGGTTTATTTCAATACTAAATCTTAGGGCGGGTGGAGTGTTCCAAAAAACAACTAATTTTTAATTTTAATAAAGGTATTATCCCTTAATTTGATGAATGTCATGTTGACAATATGTATATGTTTATTACCTCTATTTCAGAGTTTGGGACGGTAAAGGTACCCTCTCAAAAATTCGCTCCTCTTTATTTTAAAGCTTTTTATAGGCGCAGGAAAGGTCTTTTCAGTTTGGCTTAGAACCAGTTCTAATCAAGCGGATATTAATCTGTTTTGAAGCCATACTGAATCTGGAGAGATCTTAAACTACAGACAAACATCCTTTACTATTACTTTCATTATAGGATTACATGCCTGAGAAGCAGTAAAAACCGTTTTTGATATCTTCAGTTATGACGTAGTTCAAGTCTAGAACACATAATCTCCACCTTCAATACGGAACGATTTTTTTTACGGCATCGTCATCTCGTTTTATTATATTAGGGGTGTTTTTTACAACTATCCACCCCGCTAGGTTAGGAACTAGGGCTCAACATTTATTGTAGTTTTATTATCAAAGCGTAGCTAATCTACAACTTTTTTTGCTGTAAGTTGTCACAATATTGTGCTGTAATTGTTATGGTTAATTTATATTTACCTTTATATTTAAAGGAACTTTAATGTTTACTGGTTAAATCGAATAAACAAACTAACACTACAATACCTTTTAATATTCATTATTATTTAGAAGAAGTCTGACCAGATTTTTGAAACAATTCTATTCAAAAATATAGGACGATTTATATGAATATACATTTTATATATATTTAAAGAAATGCTTCGCATCCTAAACGTCCCAGGAATCGATATTCATAAAATCGAGTAATATTGATTATTTAATACTTATATTTGCGATTACTTTTATTTAATGAAATCTTCCAATTTTTAACATTTACAAAACGGCCTGCTGTATTGCATCAAGATCCATGACAGATCTATATAGGAAATAAATGTCTATAAACAAGCTCAAGTTTTCCAAAGGTCAGATGTTAAAAACTCATACTGGTTCAAAAATCAATAATAAACTCTCAATGACCAGAATGATAAGACCCATTATTTTACTCTATGAAGAATAAATTAAATTTTTTATTTCATGTTGCTATTCAAATTATATTGAAGTACTAAATTTCTATTCATAAAATAGAAAATTTAAGTTTATAATATAGTAAATCAAGGAAAACTAAGTTTTAATGTAATATGATACTAGCGACGCGCCCAAATGTGTTCAGATATTAAACTAAAATTTAACATTTAGCTAAATAGTTTAACCCTTTCAGGACGATAATTTTAAACAAAAAAACATTGGGATCCTAAAATATTTTAAAAAAAGAGAGACAAAATTTTAAATACGGTTTTGAATAAAAATAATGAAATTTAAATAAAGATGGAAGAAAAGGGAAGTGAGAGAGAGGGACATTTAATCTTTAAAAAATGATGAATAAACGAAACTATAGAAGTCGTAGTAATCTTTATGAGTAACTTGATTTGTAGTACGGTTCGGGGAGATAGAGAGATTGAGGGATAGGTCAATGGAAGAAATAAGATTAATAGTTGGGGATAGGTCAATGGAAGAAATAAGATTAATAGTCGGGGATAGGTCAATGGAAGAAATAAGATTAATAGTCGGGGATAGGTCAATGGAAGAAATAAGATTAATAGTCGGGGATAGGTCAATGGAAGAAATAAGATTAATAGTCGGAGATAGGTCAATAGAAGAAAAATGATTAATAGTCGGGGATAGGTTAATGGAAGAAAAGAAAGTTAATAGTCGGGGATAGGTCAATGGAAGAAAAAACATTAATAGTCGGGGATAGGTCAATGGAAGAAAAAAGTTAATAATCGGGGATAGGTCAATGGAAGAAAAAAAGTTATTAGTCAGGGATAGGTCAATGGAAGAAAAATGATTAATAGTCGGGGATATGTCAATGGAAGAAAAGAAAATTAATAGTCGGGGATAGGTCAATTGAAGAAAAAAAGGTTAATATTCAGGGACAGCTCAATGGAAGAAAAAAAGGTTGATAGTCGGGGATAGCTCAATGGAAGAAAAAAATGTTAATAGTCGGGGATAGGTCAATGGAATAAAAAAGGTTAATAGTCGGGGATAGGTCAATGAAAGAATAGGGTTAATATTCAGAAGTGAGATAATGTAGAATATAAATTTTTAGGTGGTGCCTGCACCACCGATTCACTAGTTCTATAATATAAACACACTTTTAGAGTAATTTTATTACAATTTTTTAATGAAAGATGATTCATGTTACAATTATACAATCATATGAACATTGGAGTAAAATAATAGAGGAGGCATATGTAACTTTGACTACAGGGCGGGGACCCTGACCCGATTTTGTATTTGGTCTTTGAAATCTGCTAATAGCGTCGGAAACGCAGGCGAGTGAGTTCTTACAAAAGAACAGAAAGCAATTTAATAGCAGATGAAAAAAAAGGGCCTCCACCACGTAGGTCATCTATACTTACACATTAATTATATGAACGACCCTATATTATATTTATAAAAGAATTAAAGTATCTCCTAAAGATATATTTCATCCTTGATGATTATTATTTTTAATTGCTTTTTGTTCTAGGCGTTTATGACTCATACAAAACGTTTAAGATCATTTATAACATAAGTTTTCGGGTTGTTTCCCTTAAAGTGAATAGTCGATCTAAGAAAACCCCTCTCCTTATTCTGAAATATAAAGAATATAAATGCAGATAGTTTTTCGTTTGTTATCATATCTATGATACAAAGTAGTACGATGTCTGATGGTCTGTCTGTCCGTCTGTCTGTCTGAAGCTTAAGATCTCAGTAATCACTGAACCGATTTGGCTCTATTCTTCAGGGAATATACCTACTGGTCCTGGGATGGTTTTAAGCTATATTTACGGGGGGATGAAACAACCCCGACCCCCCTCCCCCCAAAAAAATTCATTTTACAAATAAAAATAAAAAAGAGGATTGACAACCACCCCCCCCCCCCAAAAAAAAAAAAATCTTTACTTTTTGGTGAAGCCCCTCGAGGCTAGGGGCGAAACCGCTAGAATTAAAAAAATTGTCAAAAAGTTTTTAAAATTGACATATTTTAATTGGACCTACTGATTCTTTTAAAGTTGCTATGCTTTCTAAATCGTACCTCACTTTTACAGGAATCCTCATACCAAGTTTGAAATGATAAGACTACTTTGATATTTAAATTTTAGATCTATCAGTTACGAACGTACGTAATATAAAGAGCTTTGTTTTTGTACAATTCTCCCAACCCTAAAAACATAAATAATCTGAAAATATATTTTTGAAAGATAATAATTAAAAGATCATTACCAAGGAGTCAGAGTTGAAAATACAACAGTGAATATATAATCGATATATTATTTCTTGGATGTTGCACCAGATTTTCATGTAGTCTGATAAAGTCATGCTTGCAGCCGGCTAAAATAACGATACTCTCATCCCCTCCCCGTTAGTGCATGGACGAATTGACCAAAAAATGATGTCCATTAGACTGGCCCAAAAAAACATGAATTTTTAAATCTTTACCATATTAATTTGCGGCTACCTTGAAGTTGTTACCGGCTCAAAAGTAGACCTTTTAGTGAAAACTAGACCTCTCTACTATGAAAATTGATCTCGAAATTTCAATCTTAAGCTTTTTATCAAAAACTTCATATTTTCATGATTTTAACAAGAAATAAGTAAAGAACTGCCAACCTAAAATAATGTAACAAGAGTTTAAATATTAAGCAATCATAAAAAGTAGACAGAACCGCCATTCCTGCCGAATAATTCCAAAAAACGTCTAAAAACATTGTTTTATTTAAAATGATAATTTGTGTAAGAAATTTAACTAAAACAGTAGTTATTAGTCTTATGAGAAGAGAAATGATGAAAAACTCTAAAAAATCTACATTTTAAAGACATAAAATAGGAAAAAGAGTTTTTAATAAATTTCATGGCTCAACAGACATTGTTGCCAATAAAGAGACAATTTATTTAAAGAAGAAATTAAATGAAGGTAAAAAAATATGTAAAACACTTATTCTCTTATCCAACTTTTAAAAAAAAGGATACTAATAAAAAAATTAATATTGCAAAAAATAATTTGATTGTTTATTATCAAACCAGGAATAAAGAGTAAGGCATATCTTTAATTATTTTTCTTCAATGATTTTGCTGTATGAATTAGCTTTCCCAAATTATTGTAATTGTACATAAAAAATATTTAATACTTTCTTTCTTCATATGTTTATTCCTGGTGATTTTAATATCTTATTTCAATGTTTGTAAACAAACAGACAGAAAATTTGATGTTTTGCTTTATATCTTGGTGTAAGGCTATATTAATTGGGGAAGAAAGAATGAAAATAAAAATGCATTTGACGAGATAGCGATAGATTTTTTCTTAGAATCAATTATAGGGCTAAAATCTACAAACAATGCATAACCTATTTTTACTTAACGCACATTGAAAAGCGATTTAGACCTTCATTTGGGCCACACTAATGTCCATGTTAGCAAGATAAATTGACGACAAATATTCCCCCTTTTAACATATCCACGAATATATTTACATATGATCATAGGCTATTCAAGGTTCCAATTTTGAACACTACATTTTTTGTACATAGAAATTGTTTCAAATATTTAATCATATATTCATCGCATTGTAGACAGCTTTTCGCGGATGTTAAAACCTATAAGTGTTTTTCAGCTGTCGTTGGGGGGCAACTCTTTGTAAAATTCACGACCTCTCCATTTGCCCCCCAAATATTATTCTATATTTATTTTCCTTGTTGGTTATACCCTATACCTGGTTCGCAAGATCCTTCGCAACTGACACACTTCAATTTCTCTATATATAATGACGGCAAAAGTTCTTGAAATGATTGGTATTACCCTGTAAGTGTAGAACACTAAATTACATAAATAAATGGGGCCTCTGGGGGCCTAACTACTGATATACACGTTCCATCGTTGTCTATGGGTGTTGTTTTGTTGAACATTTAACATTTAATGTTTAACTCTTAATGAAAAATAACATGCGTATTATACATTTCTCAAATTATTCTTTTTAGGATTAAGGATAATTATTCTATATAAAATTCTTAAATTAAAATAAATATCAATCTGTTTTAGATTTATATTCAAACAGTAAAAAATTTAATAAAAAAAACAACAAGTTTGTAAGCCAGCAAATAGAAATTTGTTTTTTATAAAACTTTGGGGACTAGTGAACATTTAAATTAAATTCCTCCTTTTATTTAAAATCTTCTTGAATTTCGACTTTTTGTGAGCCATAGCTATTCTTTATTTTTAATCATTCTAACTCTAAAGTTACAATTTACTTTGTCCATCGGTCTATCAGCCATGGTACAAAATATTAATATTAAATAATATAAAATTAGGGAAAAAAAGGTTTTGCGATTTTTTCCCAAAGAAATCTATTTTTGAATTTAACAAATACTCTTTAAATCTCCTTGTCCTTTTTAATCTCCTTCCATGATTTTTGTGCTTTGCATCTATGGATGTTGACATCCTTGTTTTGTGAGTGCATATCTCTTTCCCTTAATATTCTACATCATGACCTTGACCGACAAAAATCATTAAGATTTAAATGAAAGGTTTGAAAATTTACTCTGAAGAAAAAAAGAATGACAACATTCATAAAAACAAAGCTCTATAATAAGACGGAATAAGAAACGAAAATTGCCACTTGTAGAGTGTCAAAACTTAATAAGTAGAATATCAATCTATAAATCTAAACAAAGTTGTAAATAAACCTATTGTAAAATGCATAAAAACTGGATAATGCAAAAAGGAATTGATTATAGAGATGTTTTGCATTAAATATTGTACCATGTTGTCCTAGGAATCATTCTTCATATAAATAAGATAAGTACATCATAAAAATTGTATACAAAAGTTAAAAACAGCATGAAGCATGTTTTAAATGGACGTACATACAGACTTTCTAGTGACAATTATAGAGTTGATACGCTCAAATTGGAATTATTCTGTCAAGTTTGAAATTGAATGGACAATTTCAATGTGATCAAATTAGATTAACGATAAAAAGGAGTACATCCCCACTGACAATTAACAAATTAACCCTTTTGTAGATTAAAACTATTGGTTTGGCACTGCTAATTTAAAGCAAGCAATGGCTGTTTTTTTTAAAAACTTAAAGTGTTTAAGCCAATAAATAAGAGAAGTGTTTATAAAATTTGCCCCACTAATCGCTTAGTGGGGCAAAATTGTTTTCGTGATAAATTCACCAAAATCACATTAAAAATCTACAAAAAATAAACATAATCATAGAAGGGTTATGAACATAAGATTTTATTTAATTTTTGTAGATTTTTTATGTGATTTTGGAGGATTTTTCACGAAAACAATTTTGCCCCACTAAGCGATTAGTGGGGCAAATTATATTTAAGAATCTACCTCTGGTTGTTTCCCAAAACTAGAAAACAATGTTTAATTTAGGACATGCAGTATATATATTTTTAAGAATTTAAAGTTTGATTGTGCTCCCAAATTTAGCGACATTGTATAAACTCCATCAGAGGAAATTAATGAACTAAGGTAAAAATATACCAAGAAATAGGAATGAAGATATAATCAAATAGTAGAAATTATAAAGGAAAATAATAGATGTTTCTTTCTTATTTTTTCATTAGTTTTTAAACATAACAAAAATAACTAAAACTCTTTAGTTAGGTTTGAAGTATAAGATCTTCTAATGGTGTAAAAAAGGATAGTAATTACTAACTTTGGCTGCAATTTAACTTTTAAAATCATTTAATAGGTAAACTTAAACTACAGTTAAAAAACTTCAGATTATTTTACTCTTAACATATAAGATCTTATGTGTAAATTACTTTGGGTATAGTCCCTCTCATGGCAACGCCTCTTAAGGGGCGTTTCGTCGTATTTTCGCAGTAGCTTTTGTTAGGTTATCTAAGGTTAGGTTAGGTTAAGTTGGGTTAGGTGATTGCCCAGCAGGGTTAGACAATTGACCCCTCAGGATTAGAGCCCACCGCAGAGGCTAGAAAAGCAACTGTGAAAATATGACAAATCGCCCCTTAAGAGGCGTTGCCACGAAAGGGACTATACCCCATAAATTGTTTATGTAGAGTGTATTTTTGTTACTTAGAACATATAAAACTTTAAGAATTAGTTGGGCTTTCAAACAATAACTTTAAAATAAGAGGGGAAGAGTAATTTTTTTCCTTTTCTAAAACCCGTCGGGGGCTCTTCATCTGCCGGGCAACCTAATATAACCCAACCAAACATCTTATGAATATTTTTGAGGGTTTATGTGATGTAAAATTTTGAGTGAATACACCCACTGTGGGCTAGAATTGAATCAAGACAAAAGTAAGTGCCGAGCCCTGGGACCTATGTATGTGAAAATAGACATAAAACCATGATGATTCCAGGTAAAACCAAAATATTTCAGCGGGGGCTTTTTGAGAAAATTAGATTTAAAAATTTCAAGTTCAATTTTCACCCCCTAGGAGTTGCCGCAAAATAATGACAAGAAAAGCAAATATTATCTATTTTAAATAATGAACAACTTTGCTTTTATGAAGTCCTTCTTAAAACCTTTTTATATATGATTATTTTTAGGCTGAATTTTCGTGACCTTTGCAAAGCAAGTGATAAAAATGGCCATTTATTAACTCCCTTCAGGAGTGGTTTTATGAAGAACTTTATAAAAGCAAAGTTGTTCAAATTTAAAATAAAAAATATTTGCTTTTCTTGTCATGATTATGCGGCAACTCCTAGGTGGTAAAAATCGAACTTGAAATTTTCAAATCTAATTTTCTCAAAAAAACCCCGGCTGAAATATTTTGGTTTTACCTGGAATCATCATGGTTATATGTCTATTTTCACCATACATAGGTCCCAGGGCTCGGCACTTACTTTTGTTTTGATTCAATTCTAGCCCACAGTGCACCGTATTACTAATCTGTTGAACCCTGAGAGAGAAGTCATTTACATAATTTCCGGAAAGTCAAGACTCAAAGTTTCCCAAGTTTTAAATATTTTATTATAATTGGGTTAGTTGCCATACAAAACCTCAATTTGTAAGCGGAATTTTTTATATTATTTTCTTTGTGAATAAGTAAATGGAGAAAGTCGCTCAATGTGACGTCATAAAAATGAGGGATATGAGTGGGAAAGAAACCTCCTAATCACTTATTTTTATGAAGTTACACGTCTTTCTTTGAGCGACTTTCTTCATTTATTTCTCCAATTGTTTGAATTTCTGCTATTTTTGGAAAATTGGTTGTATTGTAAAGATGATATTGAAAATAGGCAGTCTAATTAATGCTTCATACATACACATTATCAGTTATGTGGTTAGATGTTGGATCAATATTTTGCTATTTATTGCAGAACATTCATTTGTAAGTTTAAACAAAATCTATCATATTTTTTAGTGCAAATTGCTTAAATACGATACTTCGCTTATAATATTGTACCTTATTGTCTTGGGAAACATTTTCTAAAATCAGATTAATAGGATAACTTTATCATAAGAAATTCTTTGTAAAAAAAGTTGAAAACATCGGCATATTTTAAATGAACATACGGACTTTCATGCAAAGTTTAAAAGCGAGAGGACACTTCTAACATGTCTAAATTAACGAAAAGACCTACGGACAGGCTCTGATTATGGAAAATGAAATATTAATCCATCTAATCAAGAATATTAATAAATTTAAATACTTTAAAAGATTTATTCAATACAAAATATTGATTTATCACATGCAACTATTTAGATTCTTAGAGAAAATAGGTAATTATGCTTCCTAATTATAAACAAAGAGGGAGTGATGATTGGGCTGTTTATACCACTAGTCCCCAAAGTTTTATAATAAAATTTTTTTAATTCGTTATCTTTAACAACTATGGGGACTTTCATTGATTTTGTTTGGTTGGTCCGTATAGTTGTGAGTCCAAAGGTTTTTACTTCTAATTGTAATCTAAGGGATACAATTGTGTATTATCATTGGAGATGTAAATCAATGTATCAATTGTCTTATCCATTTAGATTCCTGTTATAAATCATTGTAAGAAACTATGATACTATTAGTCCATTGTTCTAATATGATTTCTTTCGGGATTTTTCCAAACCTTTTAAAAGCAAGAACCTGGTTATACAACTCTGGGTACCATGGTAAAAATATAAATTATGTCAAATGTCCTCTCCCTCCCAGTTTACTATCTGGAGTAAAAGAAAGTAACTTTCTTTTACTCCAGACACTGCAGTGAAGGAGGGAGGGGACATTGGACAGAAGATTTTACTGGTACCCAAAGTTTTTAAAACATGTTCACCCACGTAACTCGTTGGTTCAAGAACGTTGGGTACCTTCAAAATACTCCTAAAACTATTAAAAAAGATGATTAAAGTCCCTCAACAGATTATGACGTCATTCGATAAAATAACCAATGAGAGGCCAGCATAAATTTTACCATTGGTCAATTACAGTGCATGTATATTGTATACTGGCCTTTCATTTGGCTATTCTATTGTAAGATGTCATAATCTGTTGTAGGACTTAAACCATCTTCCTATTAAAGTCCTATTTTAAAGAAGATGAGTAAAGTCCCTCAACAGATTATAACGTCATACGATAAAATAACCAATGAGAGGCCAGCATAAATTTTACCATTGGTCAATTACAGTGTATACTGGCCTTTCATTGGCTATTCTATCGCATGACGTCATAATCTGTTGAGTCACTTTAATCATCTTCCTATTAAAGTCCAAGTTTTATAACTAATATTTATAATCTACATAAAGAGTATTTTGTTTATCATCATTGGTTATATACATAAATTTAAAGTCTATTGTCTTATCCCCTAGGATCCCTGACACAAAGTGACATCAAAATTTGTTGTAGACAAAATTCAAAATATTAAAACATAATTAAAAGTAAAAATATTTAAACATATGGCTAATTAATGAAATTAGTAAGGGTGTGAGGGAAAAAAAGAAATTTTAGCGTAACTACTCCATAACTCAATTTATAACTTAATTTCTTGTGTCTTCTACAATAAGGGTCGGTCCTTCCGTCGTAGGTACGATTCAGAAAGCGTTGCAACTCCAGAAAGTCCGTTCGTCAAATTAAAAACTTGATGTTTTACTTTCTTACCAACAAATTTTAGTGTGATACAATTATCAGATTGATCTGATTTTTATAATACTGATTCCTAGGAAAACAAAGCACAATGTATAAGCGAAGCATCTTTATAATCAGGTTCTAAAAATGTTAGTACGTCCTTAAGGATTATCCCTTTATAAGCAGTTTTGCAAGAAATTTACTTACAATTTTTTATACTTATACATATTACATTTATATTCTATTATTCAGTTTTGATACTCTACAAGTGTTAATATTCGTTCGTCCTACCATACATTAACGTTTACTTTAAAGTTTGGTTTTAAAAATTTAAAAATTGGGAAGTTTTCCTAGTTATATTTCTCTTAAAAGGGTTTGGCAAGACCTATAAGAAGCTTTATTGTAATCAGATCGGTCCTTAGCTAAGTCATCCAGACACACTTGCAAATATTCTGTCAGTTATGGAGTGAAAAAATGAGCACGCCACAATTCACCTTCCAATACTAAACTAGTGATTAATGTCCTCCCTGTTAATATAATATTCATTTTTTTATAATATAGGAAGACATGTTAGAAATAATAAATAAAAAGCATTCTAGTGTCATGTAAATACGGAACTGTAACATTACATAAACAAACAAGAATTCACCATTAATAAAACATCTCCCCACATAAATTACCTCAAAAGGAAATCTCTTAGAGGGATGCAGCCATTGTGCAGAATTTACTAATTCGGCGGCAGTGAAAATGAACATTAATATCAAGGAGGGTACTTAGAGGTGACCAAATGTGATACATTTATGATTAGTAACACTTATTTCATTTTAAGTTAGAATAAATAAAAATTTAACAAATCTACAGTGCTTATTATAGGTCATCTCATTAATGTACGTACTCTAAAGTGCATGGTTTAAATTGACCTAGAAGAAAGTATCTAGGCGTCACTTTCCCAAATGCAAACAAAAACAATTTTTTTAACCATTGCTTCGACCCTAAGAGTACATATGGGCTAACTTCTTTTATATCAGACTGAAAATAGGTTAAATATATTAAAATAATTACATTGTTTAAGTAAAGTAATTAAAAATAGCTTAAGGTAGTGCAATTGAAGGGTTGAATAAATGACAAAAAATGGTATAGTAAAATTATGTATCATTGAATATATATTTTGATGTAGTTATAGAGATGCTTCTCCAAATGACACTTTGGACGTTTTGCCCTAAGTGTTTTAAAGATATATTTCTAAAATTTGAAACACAACGAGTAATAAATGAGTAACAATCCTTATAATAAAGTAACAGGATATCTATATGCATATGTCTGTAATGTAAGATCTTGCTATTTGCTAAACTGATATGGTTCTCTTTTACAATGTATCTTCTCATAAGTCCTGGAAAAGTTTGGGGGAGGGTACCACTACCCTCGAGGAAAAAATAACACCCTAGACAATTTATTTTTACTTTTTCATTTTAAAACGAAAATAAAAAAATTGGTTGTCGATTTCAACCCTTCCCCTTTTCTCCCCTCTCAAGTGCCCCTAAAGGCCTCTAGAGGCGTATTAGCTATTGAGTTATTTTGATGGACTTGCATATTCAAGGTCCGATTTTGTACATTACATAGATATAAATATTCAATACATATGAGTTTTAAAACAATATAACACCAAAAGCAATTCCACCTTCAGAAGCAGTATTTTAGCTGTTAGTTGCCCTTGTACTTTTTAAACCTGTATACATTTTCAGAACACTAATTACCTGTCATCGCAATAAAGAGAATAAAAAGGAGAAACCTGAAGATACCTCACTCCCATACCACTTTTATTGCACACAATTAAATGGTCACACATACCCAAGGAGGGAGAGGATATTTGACTATAAATTTAACTAGTTTCCAAAGTTTATAATCATATTTAATGGCCCTACATAAATAGGGTAAAATTAAGATTGGATTGGTTAGTATCAAAACTTAATAACCTATAATTTTTGTTCAACATAATAAAAGGGTTAATTTGGTTTATCATCAATGGGGATGTATTTGAATTTATCAGTAATTGTCTTTTCCCTGAAAGTCCATGAATACATGGTCTTAAAAAGTAGGACGGTTAGATCGTCAGCTTTTAAAGAAAAGAAAAAAGGATGACAACATCCATAAAAACGAAGCTCTAAAATCCGAAACAAACGAACAAATACTGTTGTAGCCTTGTAGGATTTGTTTATAGAGATGCCTCGCTTATAATATTATACTTTGTTGTCCCAGGAATATTTAACACAAAAATCAGATGAATAGGTAAGTCATAACATACAAAAAAATATAATTTTCCAAAGTTAAAAATTAGCATGTTTTTAATGAACGTATGGAATTTCTCGTAACGAGTTGCTAAATTGTACCTAAGTGTTGTATGAATCGTTAAGCAAAGTTTGAAATCGATATGACAATGTTAACGAAAATTTTACGGACATACTGACCGACTCTAATCATAGAAATAGCTTCGCTTAAAAAATATACATCTACTCTGAAAATATATGCGCATGTACTTCTTTTGTAGATAAAGTGAGAAATTTTTCTAGTTAATATTCAGGTCACATATGAATTTGTAATGGTACATTCCCTAAAATGCACCATTGAACCACCCTTTTCACCCTACTTGTAACTCAAGTTTTACAAACACTTTCCTTCATACGTGGGTTTGGAAACTTTAATTACTTTCATTAAATCTTGATTAGTTGGTCAAAATAAGCAGTGTCAAAACTTTTCAACCAATAAGTTTTATCATCAGAATTGAGGATGTACATTATTTTATTGTCTAGTGTCTTATCCCTTAATATCCCTGATTAATGTATGTCATTTCTTAAAAATCTATACAGAGGATGGGAGTGGGGGGAATTATGGATGCTACACTTGCGCTTTTAGGGATAGTGTTAGAAAATTCTGATAAGCTTTAGTATCAAGGACAAGTACAATGCAGTGCTAATTTTATATCCTAATTTCTACAATGGATATAGAATACGTGGATATATTGACAGGGGGAAATTTGTCATCAATTTTGGTTGCTTATATTGATCTCATTTATTGGCCAGTTAGTTCATACAGTAGGAAGGGAGGGGATGTGGTAAAGAAGGTGGATTGAAAGTATCGTTATTTGAGCCATCTGCGACTATCAAAGTATATGAAAAACATCCAAGTAATAATATATCGATTATTAATTTATTCAGGGACAAAGAAAAGAATTCCCAGGGATCTGAAGGGATAAGACATTGACAATGGGCGATAAATTGATACACATCCCTAATTAAACCAACCAATCCAAATGCAAGTACTAAGAGTATTTGCGCCAACAAACAAGAAAACATGGTCATTCAACATGTCGCATCAAGGCTTAGTAATAATTTTAACAAGGATTTAAATTGATCATTAAATTTTAAATATATTTGTAATGTAATAGTTATTTATCGCATTGTATTACAAAAATATTTCTACGGATAGTAAAATGAAGAAAAAAATAAGATTAAAGGGTCCAAAACTGGTATTAATTCTTTGATTTTTGTTTTAATATATATGGAAAATTGTTATTAATATGATCAAATAAATATTAGATAAGAGTTGTTAGACCTATGTGGTAACTAGGTATACCAATGATGAGTTGAATGTACTTCAAATTGAATTTAAAAATATATTATATTCATTATTGAATTGTAAAAAAAAATAAGACCACTGGGTATAGCTGCCAGCTCACAGTGTCCCAGTGGACATTCAGGTGTGGCGTCTGGGGCCACCTGAAGGTGACGTCGGTCCCCACCCTCATGCGGCCAACCAAGATTGACCCAGAAACTTGCCGGGACCTGGCCCCGAACCGAGTCTACACCCTGCCAGGCAAGACCATGCCATTGACGTTCCAGCTGAACCATCCCCTGTTCTTCACCCTTGATATGGTGGGGGCGCTGGTAACCACCTGGGACCACCTGGGAAGAGATTGCCCCTTGAGGCTGATCCGCAGCCTCCAGCCCATGTATAGCATCAAATTATATCCAGCTTTCTACGAATATAAAAGTGTACAATCATGAGATTAAAACCAGTTTTTTAGCAACGAGGTGCCGAATTGTTCATTCTATAATCCGCGGAAAGCTGTTTAAAATACGACAAAAGAAATAACTATTATTAAATCTTGATTAGTTGGTTAAATTAATCAATGTCAAAACTTTTCAACCAATAATTTTTATCATCATAGTTGTCCATTATTTTATTGTCTAGTGTCTTGTCCCTTAAGATCCCAAACTAATGTATGTCATTTCTTAAAAATCTAAACAGAGGATAGGGGGGGGGGGGGAATTATTGATGCCACACATGCGCTTATAGGGATATTGCCAGAAAAAAATTGATAAGCTTTAGTATCAAGGACATGTACAATGCAGTGCTAATTTTATATCTTAATTTCTACAATGGATATACAATATTACGTGGATATATTGACAGGGGAAAATTTGTCATCAATTTAGGTTATTTATATTGACCTCATTTATTGGTCAGTTAGTTTATCTAGTAGGAGGGGAGCCTGGGAGGGTATAGGGTAAATAAGGTAGATGGAAAGTATCGCCATTTTATCCAACTGCAAGCATCATTTTTGTAGAGTACATGAAAATCTGGTACAAAATCCAAGTAATAATATATCGATTCTTAATTTATTCAGGGACAAAGAAAAGAATTCCCAGGGATCTGAAGGGATAAGACATTGGGTGATAAATTGATACACATCCCTAATTAAACCAACCAATTCAAATGCAAGTACTAAGAGTATTTGCGCCAACAAACAAGAAAACATGGTTATTCAACATGTCGCATCAAGGCTTAGTAATAATTTAAACAAGGATTTAAATTGATCATAATTAAATTTTAAATATATTTGTTATGTAATAGGTATTTATCGCATTGTATTACAGAAATATTTTTACGGATATTAAAGTGAAGAAAAAAAATAAGTTTAAAGGCTCCGGGTTTACAAAACTGGTATTAATTCTTTGATTTTTATTTTAATATATGTGGAAAATTGTTTTTAATATGATCAAATAAATATTAGATAGGTATACCAATGATGAGTTAAATGTACTTCAAATTGAATTAAAAAATATTTCATATTCATTATTGAATTGTAAAAAAAAAATATTAGCAGAAAAGCTACTTTATAATTCGCATTGGTCTGTCCGTCAATGTATATTTGCACTTTAGTTCCGTTTAAATTTGTTTTGATTCTTATAGAAATTGCCATCCTTTTCTAACCTAAAATATACATATATCAAACGCTTTTTAATCTAAATTGTAGAAAAAACTCGCTAAAAAAAGTAGAGCAAGAAAAAACTAAATTAATAATACTGTTAGGTGTTAGAAAATTCGTGAATAAGACAAGAAGCTAAAGGGTATAGCTCTCACAATACTACGAATATTTTAAAATAGCTAAATATTAATTTATCCAGTAGTATAAAAAGAACCATTGAGCAAGATATTAAAGGACATATATACAAACAAACATCCTCTTACTTTAGTATACATAATTATATTATATCTTTTCCAATTATTTAGTAATTTTTATAGGTACTTTAAATTACTGAAACTAACAATCTAACTAATTTACTAAAATATGATGCTAATCTATAATTTTATGTTGGTTTGTGGGATTACTTAAAACATCCCACAGGCTATAACAGGGATTAACTTTTTTGTCCATTTCTTAATACTTTTACAGAGAATAAAGCGTTTTCAGTCTTTTTAGGTCATGTTCGGTTTTATGTGTAATAGATAGGTTTGTCTTTACTATATACAAAGCTTGTGACTTTGGCCTTAGCCTCTATGTTTTTGTTTGATAGTTATTTTACCTTCCAGAAATTGAAATATATATTTTTCTAAAAGGAAAACCCGATCAGTCAAAATTGTAAAAAAAATATTATATGGTTAACATATTGGGTTATTATGTTGCCTAATCGTTTTAGGAACCACCATTTAAGGATTATCATTTCATATTACAAGATAATTCCTTGTCATTTTAGGAATCTTCATTCACAATTTGGAATAAATATTGCTTTAAAATTATGATGGCCACAACCTAAAATAAAGCTCTAGTAAAGCTTAATATAAGTTAATGTTATTAACATACCAACGAAATTGATTTTAGACATATCTATTGCTTTGCAATTTGCTATTTGTTTTAAACCGAAAGGGCGATTCTTCTAGAATGCTTAAATAGACAATAAGAGTTAACACTTATGAGTCGATTTTAAAAATGTTCTCTATTAGACTGTATATAATCAAATTTACTGTAGTAGCGGTTACGCCCCAAAATTTTGCATTGACAGGGCATTATTCGCAAAATTGATTATTTAACAATGTTTTTAACAATTATAATGATATATGGATGGGTAATAAAAATAAACCATCATGTTTTTCAAAAATTGTAATTATAAATATATAATATATATGATATTTATTTATTTATGCCCTGATGGCGGAAAATTGTCCAAGATCAGTGGAATGTTGTGGATCTGCGGTTAATAATAAATTTGATTTGATTTGATTGAAAAGAACAAAACATGATTTTTTTTCATGGGCATTTTCTCTTGGGAGGGTGGTGGTACCCTCTCTAAACCTTCTCAGGACCTTTGTTGTAAAAGAGAACCACATCAGTTAAACGGTTAATGAAATCCGTCGGTAAAGACAGATAGACTTAGAGACATCCTGTTTTTTTTTAAGCACAACTGTGCATAACTGTCCTTGTTTACTGCTAAACTGTGTATGTATAACGGTTTCAACCTTTTTTTTGCATCCCCAAGATTTATTCAAAATGTTAATAAATGATTTTGCCCCCGGGGGAAACACGATAAAAATTGTTGTTTAGAGTCACCAAGGCGGGGTGTGATCATTTCTGCAAAAAGACTTCTTTTGATTAGCACAGCTTTAAAAAAAATTTCGAAATAAAATTCTTCCAAGAAATGAAGATCCTAATCAGTTAAGTCGTTAGCAAGATTTTCTTGGACAGACAAAAAAAAACTTTATTAATTTTAACATAAAATAGCTGCAATATGCTCCAAAAAGTACTTTAAAGGGAGTAGTGTAGTTTATATTTGATTTTGATTCCAAAAAATAACCATAGGCGGATAGAGGTGCCTATTAAAATACCTGGGACTGTAAAGAATATCCATATCAGTCCAGCAGTTAGCAAGATCTTGTAGTACAGACGTAACCATTTTTTTTACAATGGGACAAATACATGTTTTTGTAACAATTAGATAATGCAGAATTAAATTTAAGATTTTGGTTGATTGTGATTGAACACCAAAAAGGCAACCTTTAATAAAGCTTATACGCTTCTTCAGGGTTATCGGATAAATAATAAAAAATCTTAAACATTAAAAGGTCAATATTACCAATATTACCAATATTATTATTTTTTTTTCTCATTCAAATACATACAATTCTATCATCACTTCTATAAGATTTTTGTCTTTTTACTATAGCAGATAATCTATATAAAAGGAAGGGTCTTACGGGATAATATATTAAGTTGATGTAATCCCCAATGTGAATAAACAAAATGACTAACTGTGTTAACTATAATTGATTGTTGAAAATTTAAAAAAAAAACACTCAAAATGCAGTAAAAATATTCAAAGTTAATAACCAACGAGTAATTAAACTTGGTTATAAAACTCTCCCAATGAATCTAAATCCATTTTTTTTCTTTGTAAAATTAAAGAAAAATGTTATGTCTAGTCCCTTATCCTTGTAAATTACGTATGCATAAAGCAAATTGTGGTCACAGCCAAAAAGATAATATTACTAATGGAGGGTGGGAAGGGGTTGTTGTTGTTGTTGTAAAAAGTACACCCTCCCCCTACCAAATACTGAGGAAAATTTTAAAATCTCAGGGGAGGGAGAGGACATTGGTTTTACTTGAAACTTTGGTTACGTGGTGATATTAAATCTTGATTAGTTGGCTAAAAACAGGGTCAAATGTTTGGATATAGTCCCTTTTGTGGCACAAAGGAGCGATTCGTCGTATTTTCAAAATGGCTTTTGGTTATTTTAGGATAGGTTAGGTTATATTGTTGTGATTGCCCCGCAGGGTTAGAGCCCCCCACAGGGGCTAGAAATAGGTAAAAGCTACTGTGAAAATACGAAGAAACGACCCTTAAGGAGCGTTGGCACAAAAGAGCCTATGTGGTAATACGACACCCAGACGGACAGGCCGTTTACAGAGTTGCTTCGCTGTGACTTATGATAACAAACCCCCTGCACTAATCTTATTATATCACCATCTATCTCATGACCGCTGTTGACCCCGCAACCCAGCGGTCAAACTGGCCTGCCTAAATGTGGGGAGGGGACTCAAACATGCAACTATCACGCGTCCCTCACGCGCTTATATAACCGGGAGGCGTTGCCTCCCCTTTTACCACCGCTGCCCCCACAGCCTGTCTACCGCCGGGAGCTAAGCCCTAGCGTCCCACACCCCCTTCAAACCTAACCATTGTTATAATCTGTTGTATATATATAGTAAACATAGCTTGTAAATATTATTCAGTTTAAATATATAATTTCTGTATGATTGAATCCTGCTTGTTTGTTTGGTAGAATAATTAAAGGCTAGGGCTCGTTGAATCCGAACTCGTTACCCCGTGGGCCGAGAACGCTCGGCTTACCAGAACTTGGTGTCAGCGTGTTTCAATCGAGTCTTACAGAAACTAGCCTATTCTACCTCTGATTGGACCCTTTGGCAAGTAAGGGGACAATCAGCCGCCAACTGAGAAGCCAACTGACCCGTGAGACGGCCTTTTTAGGTCGAATTTCCATCATTTTGAACGCAATATGTGGGCCTCTGGCCTACGGCAAGCAGATTTAGCCTGCTAAAAGCGCCAGTTAAGACGCTTTTTCCGTGCTGTGTAGGAGTAGCGCTAGGTGCGCAGCCACGGCAATCGGATAATTTAGCTCAGACGGCTACAGAACTGAGTCTAAATTGGCAAGTGTAGCTGGGACAAGCCCCAGGACACCCAGGCCAAACCTACGAGACAGACAGCTGGGTGCTGGTCTACTTAAGAAGGCAATGTGTGGCTGCGAAGCTTCAGCACACAAGTAAGCCCTACCACTGCGACGGATAGCAGATTTTGAGCCACAGGCACGGCAGGACGGGACATTCCCTGCCGCTGCCTCCCAGGATTCGAACCCGAGGCGCTGCAGGACGGGCCATTCCCTGCCGCCATTTTCGGGATTCGAACCAGCGGCGCTGTAGGACGGGCCATTCCCTACCGCCGTCACCCCTCTGAACCTTGCAGGACGGACATTCCCTGCTACCAGTGCTTCCAGAATCACACCTAGAGCTCCTAGTGATAACAACACATAAGTGTGTGTAAATGTCAACCAAGTGATAAAAATAAATATAAATTGTTGACCCAGTGATAATTAATAAGCTCTAGTGATTCGAAGCTACAGTCTAAGCCACCATGGTAAGCGATACCACCATAGCTGCGGTTCGGCCACCACCGAAGTTTCTGCCAACCCCAGCCGAACGAGAGGCCCCCTTGTCTCAAGGGCAGGACCTCCACTTCCCCTGCCATGTCAGGGTGAGGTTTCCTACTCCTGACCCTGCCCAGCACGTACAGGTTGATGCCATGATCGATTCTGGCAACCGTGTACCAGGGTCTGCTGTAATTTCTGAGCACCTCATGCACGCGATGGGCGTGCAACGCATGTTGATTCCGGATAACACCCAAATCCTGACTGCTAACGAGGAAGGCCAGCCCCTCCAGGTAATAGGAAAATTAAAAGAGTTATATATGGCAGTCTCACACACCCTTATACTCCATCTATACCACGTGACTGTGGTCCGGAACCTCTCACACCCTCTGAACCTAGGAGGGTATTTTCTCAAGGAGTTCGGAACAAGGCTCTGTTTCGACATGCAACCACCTTGCTTGTGGGTGCGTGGGGAGTTTATCCCACTCCGTGGCGTCCCCATTGACCGGGAGACAGCCGAGAGAGAGCTAAGCTATGAGGGGCCTCTGCCAGGCCCCCTGCCTGAGCAGCCGCGTGTGGTTGAGAAAGGCACACACTGGGTGGACGCTGAGCTCAACGCACACAAGGGAGCTAACCTGCTAGCCATGGGGTTGCCCCCAGTGCCCAAGGTGCCGAGGGAGAGCCTGCCAACAACGTTCCCTGAGATTGCCAGCCCTCCAGAACCAATCTTCTCCGCCGACACCTTTATCAACGGCCAGCCGTGTCCACCTGGCCCCCTCTACCTGGGACCTCCAGCCAGTCCACCAGCCAAGCCCGAGTCCAGACCCGTCAAGTCGCGGTCTGATGTACCTGGAGCCACACTCAACTCTCAGGCCTCAGCCTCTCCCGGCGCCGTGCCCGTCAAGTCGTGGCCGGCTGCCCCCGGAACCATGCATGGCTCCGCTACCTCAGCCTCTCCGAGCGCCGAGCCCGTCAAGTCGCGGCCGGACGCCCACGGAGCCAAGGCTGGACCCAGCACTTTGGCCTCTCCCAGCGCCGAGCCCGTCAAATCGTGGCCGGACGCCTTCGGAGCCACCCCTGGCTCCGACACGTCAGCCCCTCCAGAAGCCGAGCCCGTCAAGTCGCGGCCGGTGGGTCCCGGAGCCAAAGCTGACCCCGCACCAGCCACGTATAGGCTAAGCGCTGTCACTCCAACTGATGGCCAGCCACCCCAGCTCCGCACAGCCAAGCGGGTGGTCCTGCCTGGCCGCGGGGTCATGGCGGTCCCTGTTGAGCTAGTAGGCCATCGCACCAAGGATGCCATCCAACTAGCTGCCCCAGAACAGAGGTTTGGGGAGGATCTTGTTATCCCAGAGGGCCTGTATGCCCACAGGCCTGGCTCCGCCACTGTGTTTAGAGTACTGGTGGTAAATGAAGGGGAGATGCCCCTCTTGCTGGATGCTGGCCTCCCAGTGGCTGGGGAGCTGGTCAAACCTGACATTCTAGAGGTCTCTGATACGCCTCCCCCGCGTCTCCACTCGTTCCAAGAACCTGCTGAGCCTCCAGAAATGCAGGAGTTGTGGGAGGCCCTGGAGATGGAAGACAATGAGTTCCTACGCAAGGACCCCTTGCTTAAGAAGAAGGTCTGGACTATGTTGTCAGAATACAGAGACGTCTTCTCTAATTCTACCCCCGGCTGCACAGATGTGGTTGAGTTGCAGCTGCGCCTCAAGCCAGGGACCCAGCCGATCCGCCAGAGATTTAGGGATCTGAACCCGCGGCAAGAGGCTGAACTGGAGAAACAACTGGACACCTGGCTACAGGAGGGAGTCATAGAGCCGTCAGACTCCGCCTGGAGCAGCCCCCTGGTGCCCATCAAGAAGAAGGACGGGAGCACCCGCTGGGCCGTCGACTACAGAGCCCTCAACAAGTGCCTGGAACTGGACAGCTACCCCCTGCCTAGGATCCAGCAGTTGGTAGAACGAGCTGGCGGGCACCGTGTCTACAGTGCTTTAGACGCGGTGGCCGCATACTACACCATCCGTGTGTCCGAGGACAGCCGGCCCTGCACCGCCTTCACCACCCCCAGGGGCTTGTATCAATGGAAAAGGATGCCCTTTGGCCTGGCTACGGCACCGTCTGTCTATTCCAGGTTTATTGCAGGGGTCCTAAACCCACTAGGCACAGCCAACCTCCAGTCATACCTTGACGACGTCCTGACTTTCCACCAGGATACCTGGGCCCACCTGGCCAGGCTCCGAGAGGTCTTGGAAGCCCACCGCAGGGGAGGGATCCGCCTCAAGCCAGCCAAGACCAAGCTGTTCCGATCCAAGGTGGATTATCTGGGCCACACCCTCAGCCGTGAGGGGATAGCCATGCAGGAGGACTATATTGACCGTATCCTGGACTGGCCAGCCCCCAGCACCCCCAAGGATTTGCTGGCGCTGCTGGGGTTCTTTGGATACTACCGCCTGTTCATCCCAGAGTTTGCAGACCTCACCTACGAGATGAATCGGCAGAAGACGGCCAAGACCCTAACCTGGACGCCTGAGATGGAAGCCCAGCTGCTGCAACTCAAGGACAAGTTCCGCAAGGCCCCCATCCGAGCGCCGCCCAGGTTTGATTTGCCAGCGGTGTTCCAGCTCACCACAGACTTCAGCAGCCGCGCCATCTCTGCCATACTGAGTCAATGTCAGGATGGCAAGGAGAGGTTGATTGCCGCCGTGGGGCGCAAGACAACCGACCCTGAGACGCGCTACCCGTCCTGGAAGGGAGAGATGGCCGCCATTATGTATGGGATCCGAAAATTCCACGGCATCTTGTCCTACCGCAGCTTCCAGATCAACACTGATTCCTCAGCCTTGCTACAGATGAAATCACTGAACACCTCCACAGGGATGGTGGCCCGCTGGCAGGAGGAGCTAGCGGCCTTAGACTTTACCGTCTGCCACCGGCCTGGCACCCAGAATACCAACGCCGACGCCCTCAGCCGCCGGGAAGATGCCAACATGCCAACGGCTAGTGCCGAAGAATTAGCAGAGCAGGCTGAGTATATCCACAACCTTTGCCAGCTAGGGGAGTCCGCAGCTAGCCGGCCCCCTGCCGCCCGACTGGATCCAGCTAGAGTATTGGAGGCCCAGACACAGGACCCCCTTCTGCTCCGTGTCCGCCAATGGGTGGCTGATGGCAAAGCCCCAACTAAGGCTGAGCTGCGTGGCAAGGAACGAGACGAGCAGCAGTACGCCAGCCGCTTCCCAGCCCTGGGGCTTGACGAGCATGGCTGCCTCACCACCACCGACCAGACCCTGACAGGGGAGAGGACAAGATACCTGCTGCCTTCGGCCCTCCAGCAGGATGCGTTCTTTCTAGCCCATGGGACCCCCATGGCCGGGCACTTTGGGATGGACGCGACTATCGCCCGCGTTGCCATGCACTTCTGGTGGCCCAACCTGGCCCGTGACATCCGTCTGATGGTACAAACTTGCCCTGAGTGTGTCCAGAAGGTTACCAAGGAGAGACTGAAGCAAGGGATCCACGTGCCCTCCCGCCAGGGGTATCCACAGCAAGTCCTATTTATCGACCTGGTGGGGCCACTGCCAGAGACCCCAGCTGGGAACCGCTATATCCTCACCTGCCAAGATGGGTTCAGCCGGTTTGTCAGCCTCTACGCCATCCCCAACAAGCGCACTTTCACGGTGGCTGAGACCCTGTTGCACCGCCACCTGGCCACGTTCGGATGCCCCCTGAAGATCCATTCCGACAATGGAATGGAATTTACCGGCCAGGTATTCCAGGAACTGGCCTCCAGGCTTGAGATTGGCCTGACACATCCACCACCCTACAACCCGCAGTCCAACCGAGTGGAGAGGTTTCATAGGACGCTCAACACAGGCATGCGCCTGTTCCTAGACAGAGACGATAACAACTGGGAGCCCCACCTGCCTGCCATCGCCTTCGCATACAACACCAAGGCCTGCAGATCCACTGGCGTGACCCCGTTCCTGGCCTTCTTTGGGAGAGAGGCCAAACTTCCGGTGGACATGGTACTACGGCTGCCAGAGACCGAATATGCTTCAGTTCCAGCCAACGTCCAAGCTCTCTTGCAGCGCTACTATGCAGTGTATGATGCCATCCAGCAGAAGGAGGAGGGAGCCATCCGGAGGAGCGCGGCAGCTTACGAAGGCACGGCCAAGTATGAGGTTGGAGACTTGGTCTGGTACCTGGCCCCCCGCCTGGTGCCAGGGAAGGCAGCCAAGATTACCAAGAGATGGACTGGCCCCTGGAAAGTCGTGAGGAAAGCTACAGAAGTCCATTATGTCATCAAACCTGCCTCTCCAGTAGCCAGGATCTCAGAAGTTACCGCGCATGTAGGCCGACTGCGCAAATACACTGGAGATGTGACTGCCCACCAGATCCCAGCAGACATCCAAGTTGATATGGACGGCGACGAGGATGCCACCGAGCTGCCAGTTGGAGCGGCGGCGCCCGCAGCTAGCGACCCAGGACAGCTCCCAGTGCACCAGCCAGCCGCAGCCGCCCCACAGCCTAGCGGCCAGGATCGTGACCCAGTAGAGGAGAACCTGCAGGAGCAGCCCAACGAACCACCGCCGCCGCCGCCCGCTCCAGAGCCACCCAGAGATGCCATCTGGAATCCTGACGCGGACATGGAGCACCTGCCAGCCAGCAGCGAGCCTGTAGGAGAAGAACCAGCCACTGCGATGGAAGAGGCCGCCCCAGAAGACGAAGCTGAAGCCATGTGCCCCCTGTTGATGACAGCCATCCCCATCCGGGTAGGAGCTAGGAGACCAAGCAACCTGAATCAAGCAGGCGCCCCCATGGAGTTCTATGCGCCCTTTGCCATCGTCATTCCCCCCTTAGGAACCACCAGAGTCTGCCTAGGCCTCCGTGTCCAGTTACCAGCCGAGGCAGAGCTAATCCTGCAGACGAGGCAAAATTTCCAGCGGCGGGGCTTGGCCGTCGCCAACCCACGCCTAGAAGCCAACCAGGAGCTGACAATGCTGATAACCAACCACAGTCAGACCGAGCAACGAGTGTCCCAGGGAGCCTGTGTAGCCCGAGCTGTCCTCCATCGAGCTGTGCCCCAAGAACTGCCTGTCCTGCGCAGGCATAGGCTGTCGTATCCCCAGGTTCAAGGCCTGGTGGCTCAGGAGCCACGCAACCCTTGAAGGGGAGGTTGTGGTAATACGACACCCAGACGGACAGGCCGTTTACAGAGTTGCTTCGATGTGACTTATGATAACAAACCCCCTGCACTAATCTTATTATATCACCATCTATCTCATGACCGCTGTTGACCCCGCAACCCAGCGGTCAAACTGGCCTGCCTAAATGTGGGGAGGGGACTCAAACATGCAACTATCACGCGTCCCTCACGCGCTTATATAACCGGGAGGCGTTGCCTCCCCTTTTACCACCGCTGCCCCCACAGCCTGTCTACCGCCGGGAGCTAAGCCCTAGCGTCCCACACCCCCTTCAAACCTAACCATTGTTATAATCTGTTGTATATATATAGTAAACATAGCTTGTAAATATTATTCAGTTTAAATATATAATTTCTGTATGATTGAATCCTGCTTGTTTGTTTGGTAGAATAATTAAAGGCTAGGGCTCGTTGAATCCGAACTCGTTACCCCGTGGGCCGAGAACGCTCGGCTTACCAGAACTATACCCAAATGTTTTTACCCATCAACTTTAATCTACAGAAGATGTAATTTTGATCATCATTGAAAATGTAAATCAAAGTATTGTCTTATCTCTTTAGATCACTGTAAATTTGTTCGAAACTTTTATTTAATTTGCTTGAAATTAGTTTAATTTCTTAAATTTAAAAAAGGGCTTCATTAGAAGAAATCAAATTAGTTATAATCGAAGCTACTCAAAAATTTACAATGTTATTAATGTTTTTGAGAGACAGAGAGGAGACATTGGACTGAATTTTATCCTGGTAACCAACGTTTTATAACCATTCGATGGATTTAAATGATTTGGTAAATTTATTGATTCATGATTGGTTGGTTCCAAACTAACAGTGTTTAAACAATTTAGCCAATAATTTTAATCTACAGGAGAGGATGTGGATTAATTTGTTGTCCATTGTCATATCCCTAAAGACTCTGCCCAAATTTTGTCAAAATTGTGTCAAAAATGATACTTGTGACGTCTAAAAATGAGGGAGATGAGAGGAGAAGTGGAAAAGAAAACCCCTAAAAAAGAGATAAATAATAACTCATTTTTTATGACGTCACATAAATGTTTTTTGACATAATTTTGGCTTTGTAATTTTTAGAAATTTAAATTTTCTTGAATGCTATTTAAAAAACAACCAAAATTACAATGTACATCAAAGCTCATATTTTTGTTTTGTTTTTGCTCTAGGATTCTTTGGATATTGCCATACTGGTTAATTTGTAATAATTGAACAGTTAAACAAATTAAGAGATGTGATTTAGAATGTCATATTAGTTAAATATCGCATCGTATTATAGACAGCTCTCCGCGGATATTAGAATAAAAAAATATAAGATTAAACGTGTTTTGTTAGCCACCAGGGACCGAAGGCCCAATGATGATAAACAATGTTTCTTCCTCTGAAGATTAATTATCGGTTGAAAAGTTTAAACACTGCTATAAGTTTAAGGCATCCAATTAAGATTGTTTAAAAGTACCCAAAGTTTTAAACCCAACAATGAGAGAAACGTGTTATTCAAGCTCTAGACTCAATCAAAATTTACAGTCCAATGTCCCACCCCTCCCTTCATTTAAGATTTGTTTAAGAAAAATCAAAATTATCTATCTATCTGGAGGGAATACATACTTATTATACATAATGAGACCACACCGTAATATAGGGGACATCTATCTATCTTATGAAATATCTAGCTATCTATCATTTACATCCAGGAATAAGTAGAGAGGTTAGCAAATCAAAATTCAAACTTTTTTCGTATAGAATAACAAGTTAAATGTTTGATATTTCCATTAAGCTCTACTTTTCAAAATTAAAGGTCTTCTAAATTGCTTTTGCTGTTATTATTACCAATATTACGTTCACAAGGCCATTTTCTAAATAGATTTTTTATAGGTATATTGCGTTTTTAGTATTACAAAATTAACGACGCATACTAAAAATAAAATGACATTTCACGAATTATTAATATATTTGAAAAATAATTAATTTTAAAATTTATGTCAATGTGAATGACCCAGGGAAGGAGGGGACATTAAGCTGTTTATTTCAATAGTAGCCAAAGTTTTATAAAACCATTTTCTTATTCATTGCTCAACAACTTTTAGAACCTTATTGAATTTTGATTAAGTCGAGTGTCCAAACATTACAACCACTAACTGCAATATATAGAAGATATAATCAAACATCATTGGGGATGTACATTAATTTATCGGCAATCTTATCTCTTTAGATCCCTGTTATGACCACAGCAACGCTCTGGGCAATGTCAACCCAAAAAACTACATAACAGGCGACCAATTTCAATATAGGGGAGAGAACAATATTTGGAAAAACAATTATAAAATAAAATAACCCGCAACGCGTCTTACTAGAGACATTTAAAATACTGATTTTAAACATAGTGTTTTAATTCAATAGTTAGAGCAGGGGTATTGCACTGGTTTATAAACAGGCGCAACTCACTTATTATTAATTGGAACTTCCAGACAAAGTTTGTACACTGCTTGTAAGATACCCAATGTTTTTAAGATACAAATTATTGGGTACAAGCAAAATTTACAATCCAAGGTTCCTTTATGATTTTTTTAAAGTGCTTGTCCTTTTCCTCGGGACCAATTTTAATTTCCAGACCATCTCTTTTTTTCATGGGAGCAAAGCTTTTCTATATTTTACAATTTTATCACATAAATCGTAATAGAATCTAGGGGCTTTGCACCTGAAGTGACAAAAAGGGCTAGTAAAATAGCTGAAAACCAACCCACTAATAATATCTGAAAATAAAATAGACTAAAACCAATACAGGAACTATTGCTATCTTAAGCTTCAGACAAAAAAACTTATTACTTTATAGGAAATTTGGTTATGTTCTCCATTTTAGGAAAGCTTCACATACAGGGATGGTTTAAGGCTATTTATCTTGTTTGGCTTTGGATGGTATTAAAATATTCATATTTTAGATAGAAGTCTTAGGATGGGTTTAGGATGTATTTTCGTCTTTCAATATGTCTTCTGATATAAAACTCGTGGATGCTAGGGGCTCAACCGAACGTATTTCCAAATATTATATTCATCCAGCTATGGATAATTGCATCCTTGTAAGTTTGTGTCGCTGCGACCCACCCATATCAATTTTATTGATTACTAAGGTCTTTTTAAAAGTAATATCACATAACACGACCATGATAATATAAAAAAACAAGTATGACAACATTCATAAAAGGGAAGCTTTACAAAACATGTATAAATTTTATAACTTGATTATAGAGATGCTTACATCATAATATTGCACCTAATTGTTCTAGGAATCAGTATTCCAAAAACCAAGGATATCATATTAAAATTATTACGTCAAGTTTTAAATCTAGGACAATTCTTGCATGTCTAAATTGATGATAAGTGCTAGCCGTTACCTTTGGAGAAAAACTTTGCTTTTAAAAAAGGTACTGTGACAATACATTTTTAATAGCTTTAGAATCCCATTAAATTTTTGGCCAATTTGTCTCAAATTTTGATTTGTTTTTATATAACAGTTTAGACTCAGTTTTTGTAGTTTATGCAAAAATCTTTAGGGATAAGACAATGGAGTCATTGGAGTGCACTGTCAATCAATATCAATAATAGAAACCAAAGTATTAAGCCAGCAAATACATAAACTTTAGTTACTAGTATAGTTTGCAGTCAAATGTCCCCTTCATCTCTGAGATTATTCCAATCATTAAGTATAACACTCTCTGGATTATTATTTTAATTAATAAACTTTATATTATCTTCAGTATACCTTTACCTGACTATGATTATAAGGTGTTGTATCCAAGAAATAAAATAGTTGTATTCAGTATAAATCTACGTATTAATATTATATAAACTTTATATTATCTTCAGAATACCTTTACCTGACTATGATTATAAGGTGCTGTATCCAAGAAATAAAATAGTTGTATTCAGTATAACTCTATGTATTAATATTATATAAACTTTATATTATCTTCAGAATACCTTTACCTGACTATGATTATAAGGTGCTGTATCCAAGAAATAAAAGAAAAAAGTTGTATTCAGCATAACTCTGCATATAAATATTGTAAAAACTTTATATTATTTTCAGAATACCTTTACCCGATTATGATTATAAGGTGCTGTATCCAAGAAATAAAAGAAAAAAGTTGTATTCAGCATAACTCTACATCTAAATGCATACAAATTAATGGCAATTCAAGGTGTTCATACAACCCATAAGTCTTCTTTTATTTTCATAGATCAATAAATGTCACCAAAGTTTTAAACCAACAAATCAAAGATTGAATTAAAAACAAGGATGACAGCATCCATAAGTAGCGAAGCTCAGAAATAATGAATGTATATTATGAATATATTTACCATATACCAGTGTCATTCTATATATTTGATGAAATAGGGAAATGACGAAAACTTCAAAATCACGCAACCTTTAAATCACGAAAAATTTAAAATCTAGGAATCGATCTAGCACCACAATATATAAACAAAACTTAAGAAAACTTGATGGAAATATGTAGACTATTAGCATATTCAATCCCTGATAATTTCAGCAGTAAATTTTGAATAGGAATTGAGAAAACAATAGGAAACCTAAAAATCTAGGAATCGATCTAGCATCCCTATTAATAAAAAAAATCGTAATAAAACTTAAGGAAAAATGTAAAATGTAAATTTAAGCAATCCCTGAAAATTTCAGCCCATTATCTTAAAAAGGAGTTGAGAAAATCAGAAAAACATGAAAATGTAGGAATCGATCTAGCACCCCAAATGACAGACGGTTGGACAAACAATGTATAGATTAGATGGGCATATGTTATAAGAATCTTCACTAAAAATTTCAGCTGTTTATCTTTTATAGGAGCCGAGAAAATCACGTTTCCCCCACTTTGTCTCAGACGGACGGACAGACGGACGGACAGACGGACGGACAGACGGACGGACATTTCGAATTATAGAGTAGCTTCGCTACTAAAAATAGTGTAATCTTCAGTCTAATATACCCTTTCTCATTGGAATGAAAGAAAAACATTGACAAATTGACAAAAAGACCTCAAAAAAGAAAGTCAGTATAACAGCTAATCTACACAACATCTAAGTCTGTCACAACATTGAACAAAAGCCTACCATAGTGAGTCATTGTTAAAATTATTTATCGCATTGTATTATAGGCAGCTTTCCGCTAGTTATAAGATTACAACTGCCATTGAGTTTATGATTTTTATTTCAATATTTGTGGAAAATTGCTTATAACATAATGCATGATTTTTTAGAATGGCTGAGAACTGGTTCTAATCCAGCGTATTTTAATCAATTTTGAAGCCATACTGGAAAGGATTTTAAAAATTCAAATGTCTAATTAATCATTCAATATTGCTTTGTAGGAACACTATTTATGCATTTTAAAGGCCTGGAGCAAACAAATCAAACTAGATCCTTATCTTAAAATAAAAGTATGATGTTTCCTTATCATTAACAACAGGGAGAGAGAGACATGTCTTGAAAATAAAGTAATAGGATGTATTTCTTTTATAAGAATCCTAATCCTAAAGATATAAATCATGAAACATTTAAATATAAGTGGTTGGATGTCTTTCTATCTTGCTGAATGATACGGTTTTACTTAAACAGGAAGCTTATTACAGGTCCTAATTATAATTTTAAAAAGATGTAAAAATTAAATTTTAAAACAAATAGGATGTTTGTTTATATGTCTTGCTGGATTCCCCTTTATATTATTGTAACTGATTTATATTTTGTTTTATTTTAATTATGGGGTTCACCGCATCATTTAGTTTCGCTAAATTTATATACATCCCAATGATGGTAAACAAAATTACCCTCTATATATATATTAAAATTAATGGTTGAAAAGTTTGGATATATTTAGCTTGGCAACAACAAATCCAAACTCAATAAAAGTACCAAAAGTGTTTGAGTCAACAATTGAGATAACATTGATATAACACCTTGGGTATCAGTGTAATTCACAGTCCAATGTCCCCTCCCTCCCCCGGATAAGAATAGCTTCATCTTAATACTAGACATAAATAATCAGGGGAAGGGCAAAAGGTACTGTGAATTAAGATAGTACCCAAAGTTTATAACAATTGTTGAGTTAAAACACTAGGTACTTTATCCAAAAACTAGCGGATACGCTCCTGGAGGCCTCTAGGGGCACTTGAGGAGAGGGGAGTCGAATTTTATAATCCAATTTATTATTTTAGATTTTAAAAGAAAAAGCAAAAAAAAAGAAGAAAAAAAACTTTGGGGTGGTGCCCCCCCCCCCATTTAAATCATTTATTTTAGTGAACAAAAAATATATTTTTTTTTTGGGGGGGGGGGATTTTTTTTCTAGGGGCGATTTCTCTTGGGAGGGTGGTGGTACCCTCCCCCAAAATAGTTATTAACCTTCCCGGGACCTACCCTGTTAAGTAGAACCTGATCAGTTCAGCGGTTAGCGAGATCCTTCAGTACAAACACACAGACAGATAAACATACATCCTGTTACTTTAGTATAACGATGATTTTCAACCAATTATTTCAGAATGTGACTGGGGATGTATCTTAATCAATTTATCTACCATTGTCTTATCCCTTGATATCCCACACCATCCCACCTCGCACGCCCAAGCTCATGATCACCCCATCTCGCACGGCTATGCTCATGATCACGGCTCTTGTTTAAACAAAGCGATGACAAATTAGGGTTTGTTTTCAAATTAGCCGGAAGATACGAAGTGTTTGTATGTATGTAGCCTTGATTCTCTGAAGTTAGGATTCAGATGCACGAGGAGATTTGAGGTGAGAATCCTTTGGCTAATCCTAGGTTGGTTCATTCATTCATTTAGCCCACTTCTCTACTCATCCATTATCGTCATGGTTTAGGGTTGCCAGGTTCCAAAATCTGGCTGCTTCCATTGGTCTGGTCCACAGGTCTCGTACTGTAAGATCTGTCCTATTGTTGGGACATTCAAAGAGGTGTTGTGTTGTGTGTCCGGCGTTCAAACAGAGGGGGCAGGTGTCTTGTATTGTTGGATTCAGGCGGGACTTGAAACTATGCAGGTAGTTGCTATATCCAGAGCGGAGCTGGGCCAAGGTTGCTCTGGTTTGTCTAGGAAGCTGTTTCTTGGCGGCATTTATAGGGGGAGGAACAGCATTTAGAACTTTATTGGGTAGCATGTCACTTATAGCTTGAGAGACAGATTGAGTGTGAATTTGTTTTAATTTCTGTTTGTACTCGTCCTCAGGGAGATCAGGTCTGGACATTTGCCTGATAACAGCTCCAAATCTGGAGGACAGGGTCTGTTTCATCTGTCAAGGGGGGGGGGGGGCTTGGCTTTGACAGCTCAGTTTTGTTGGGATGTTGGGGCTTCTGAGTGGCAAGCAGAAACTGTTTACTGAGCATTTCACAGTGTGGTTTTACCTTCATGATTTTGGTCTCGGAGTGTAGATGATCAGTGTCAGACATTTTGTGGCATCCTGTGGCCGCTCTAAGAGCGCTGTTTTGCGCTGTCTGAAGACCTTTCCATGACGTTTCACTCAATGAAGGTGTCCATATGTGGCAGCAGTAATTTAGTTGTGACTGACCAATGACTTTATATGTATTGACAACTACTTCTTTTTCATTGCCCCAATTGGATCCAGTGAGAGCTTTTAAGATGTTAGTTTTGGACTGAACTTTTGTTTTGAGGTCTGTAGCGTGTTGTTTGAAAGAAAGAAGGTTGTCAAATGTTATGCCAAGAATCTTAGGTTTATGGACAGTAGGAACAATTTCACCATCAATTTTACAGCTAACTCTGTTTTACATTCATTGGAAGAGGTAGTGAAGAGGGTAGCAGATGATTTAGATGGCGAAATTTCCAGGTTTCTGTTCTTAAACCAAATGTTTAGTGTTTCCAGATATTCATTGATTTCTTCAACAACAGGTTCTATCTTAGGTCCCGAATTTAAGATATTTGAATCGTCGGCATAGGTTTCCAGTCTAATGTTACCTGGGGGAGCAGGCATGGAGGACATGTAGAGGTTAAAGAGTATTGGGGACAGGACACCCCCTTGGGGAACTCCTTGTTTAACCTTTCTGTATTTAGAGGTGGAGTTTCTAAATACTACATAGGTCTGTCTTCCACGCAAGTATGCGCACAGGAATCTCTTAATATGTTCATTAAGATCAAGCTGTTTAATGTCTTGTAGAAAGATGGTGTGGTCCACAGTGTCAATGGCATGTGACAGGTCAATTGCTACACTGACTGTTCTGTGGACTGGTATATTCCTGTTTAATCCATTGTTGATGTGGTCAAGAATACATTGGAGGGCTGTACCTGTTGATCTTCCCTTACGAAAGCCATGCTGGTGGTCTGCTAGCTGGATGGCCTCTGTCACAGCGGGAAGTAAAAGGGCTTCCAGAATCTTGATGGCCGGAGACAGGAGGGATACAGGGTGGTAACTGGTTCCTTTGTTAGCAGGTTTACCTGGCTTAAGTAGAGGGATAATTTTACCGGTCTTCCATAAGTTCGGAATGATCAATAATTTCAAGCACTTGTTGAAGATGTTGGTCAAGAATTCGATGGCATTTGGACCAATATGCTTCAGCATAAACGGTGACAGACCATCAGGGCCCAAGGCTTTTGAATTCTTGGACTTTTTGATGGCTGCCAGAGTCTGCGCGGGGGTGAAAACTACAGGTGGATCCTTTGATTTACACTTCAATTTACGAAGTCTGCTTAGCAGAATCTTTGCTGGTTTTTTGTCAGATGTTGTTGAAAGTGTTGGTGTTGATTGCTTGCAGCATGGTCCAGTCCAGGTTTTAAGCTTTTTCCGTTCTTTGGATGATTTTAAGTTGGAACATTTGACGTGGAGCCACTGCAGACAATTGGTACATTGAACAGATGTTGGTGAAAGAACTTTTGAACAAATAATGCAGTGCCTTTTTTAGGGGCTGGATTTTGTTCAATGCCAGCTCTTATCAGAAAAAGCTGAATAAGACAGGCTGGTGTTGTCTTATTCTTTGTCAAGCATATTAAAAACTCTGTTTAGCTGAGGGATGTTCCTCTTTGTCTGTGATGTTAAAAAAACCAAATGGAAGCATGATGGTGGTTGACGATGTTGGTAAGGTAGGTGGGAGATTGTAAGTGTTTGCTCTTGGCTTCTTCTGCTGCTGCTGATGGTGTTGATGCTGCTGTAGAAGGTGGTTCCACGGCGTAGACACGGCAAACATAGGAACCCCTAGGTTGGTAAGCTTCGTGCATAGCTGAGTGTATTCTGTTACATTACAAGCTGACCCGCGATTCTCGTGGAAGCTACTTAATTATTACATCACCCTGGCCTAGAGTTTGGGCATGTGTTCCATATTAAGCCACCCTAATTAACCCATTAGTGCCGAACCGGACATTAAAACCCGGTTCCGAAAAATGGAAAAAAACCGGTTTCCGGCTCCATAATTGCATCATTCTCAGTATGAATCCCTCCTCTACTACCCTGGCTTTCATTTCCCCCTGGAGCAGGCAGTTTAGCTTACTTCCGTTTTATGGTATAGCTCAACAAAATTTGAAAATCATGAAATTCAAAATACCCCTTCTAACTTTTTTGTTTTTATAGTAAAGTCGCTGATTTTTTTCGTGAAATCTAATGTTTATTGACAAGTACATCTATATGTGAATTCGTTTTATTCAAATTATTATTTTTTATATGATTTTTTTATCGTTTTTTTACGCCCTATTATGACCCGGTTCGGCTTGGCCATACATACCCGAAAATTTTAAAACCCGGCTCGGTTTCGGTTTTTATTACCCGGTTTTAACTTTTCAACCAATAAAAATAACAATTAACGTCATTAGTAAGGGTTTGAGCCACCATAATAACCCTAGTAATCTCTATAGGTGTCACCCAATAGTTTTATGATCGTTTTCTGATATGTAACACCCAAATTTTATATGTTCTTTTTTTGTAGTGTGTGTCTTTTAAAACTTCGAGCAACGGGTTTTTTTACCCGAAAACGGCGGCACCTATAGCCGAAACACTAAATTTGAAATAAATCGCTTCGTATTATACTTGTAGCTCTTTAGATTACATGAGGTTGTGTAGTTTTCAATTACGGATCGTATCAAAGTTCTAAAAAGTGTTCATCTCACTTTTGGCGTTCAAAAATTACATTTTTCGATTTTTGGTCAAAATAACCGGGTTTATACAGGTCAACCGGGTTTTAAAACTGGGGGAAAGCACCAAAAACGGGTGTTAATGCCTGGTTGGTATTTATGGCCAAGCCGAACCGGGTTTTTTTGCAACTTTCCTGTGCACGCCACTAGAGCAAAACAAAAAAATACGAATTCCGTTTTGACCATTATAAAGCTTCCCTGAAACTTACAGCTCGATCGGCCCATAAAAGTGGCGCTCGGCACTAATGGGTTAATGGCACTCTCATATGAATGAGGAGCATGGACGAGGGAAAGCAAAGCACGATTACAGTTGCTTGATAGGTAGAATCCTAACTTCCTACAAACCTCCCTCCTTACAACCTAAGGGCATCTCAGGGAAGGTTGTGTAATTATATTCTGACAAATTGCAACAGCATTTGTCATCCAAGTGCAATATACTTGAACTCAGATTTTCCCAACCACAGCGTAGTGCACTAACCACTACTCTATGGGACACCCTATAAGATACGAAGTCGCATCAGTAGGCGGAACAAAGTGTCTCAAAAATCAGCCATATGACGTCATAAAAATGAGGGAGATGAGAAAAGTGGAAAAGAAAACCAATAAAAGAGTGATGGATGATCCCTCATTTTTATGACGTCACATGGCTGATTTTTGAGACAATTTGTCCTGCTCTGAAATCTTGATAGTTACTTGTAGAGACAGAAGTTAAAATGAAAAAGATTAATACTAGTTTGTTAGCCATAAGTAGCCTAATTTTATTTTATTATACGTAGAAAAGTGTTTGTAATATGATGCTATACAAGATTTTTCAGTGTGGCCTAAAACGAGTTCTAATCCAGCGGATGTTAATCCGTTTCGAAGTCATACTTGAAAAAATATAACACACATTTTTACTTTCAGCAAAGAATATGTTTTAATTGCTGTTTGTTCATGATATTAACCATAAAAGAAGTTAGAATAAAACAAGGATGAAAGTATACAAAAAAAAACAGAACATCCTATAATAAAATCCAATTATCAAATCAAGAAAAGCCAAAAAGCATATAGAACTAATAGTATTAGTATTATGAAAACTTCGGAATCCGAATCTTGTGGAAATTATTATTAAAATTTATTAAGGATTAACCTTTATTATAGATCAACTTTTCTAACCCAGATGTAGAAAGATGAACTCTTTGATCCATGAAAAAATGAAAATAAAAGCATTGTTTAGGGCTAAACTCTTTAGACCTTAAAATTTAGGGAAGGGTGTTTCTATAAATTACAAAAATTTTAATTAACCCATTAGTGCCGAACCGGGTTTTAAAACCCGGTGCCAGAAAATGGAAAAAAAACCGGTTTCCGGCTTCATAATTGCATCATTCTCAGTATGAATCCCCCCTCTACTACCCTGGCTTTCATTTCCCCCTGGAGCAGGCAGTTTAGCTTACTTCCGTTTGCTGGTATAGATCAACAAAGTTTGAAAATCATGACAATTCAAAATACCCCATCTAACTTTTTTGTTTTTATAGTAAAGTCGCTGATTTTTTTCGTGAAATCTAATGTTTATTGACAAGTACATCTATATGTGAATTCGTTTTATTCAAATTATTATTTTTTATATGATTTTTTTATCGTTTTTTTACGCCCTATTATGACCCGGTTCGGCTTGGCCATACATACCCGAAAATTTTAAAACCCGGCTCGGTTTCGGTTTTTATTACCCGGTTTTAACTTTTCAACCAATAAAAATAACAATTAACGTCATTAGTAAGGGTTTGAGCCACCATAATAACCCTAGTAATCTCTATGGGTGTCACCCAATAGTTTTATGATCGTTTTCTGATATGTAACACCCAAATTTTATATGTTCTTTTTTTGTAGTGTGTGTCTTTTAAAACTTCGAGCAACGGGTTTTTTTACCCGAAAACGGCGGCACCTATAGCCGAAACACTAAATTTGAAATAAATCGCTTCGTATTATACTTGTAGCTCTTTAGATTACATGAGGTTGTGTAGTTTTCAATTACGGATCGTATCAAAGTTCTAAAAAGTGTTCATCTCACTTTTGGCGTTCAAAAATTACATTTTTCGATTTTTGGTCAAAATAACCGGGTTTATACAGGTCAACCGGGTTTTAAAACTGGGGGAAAGCACCAAAAACGGGTGTTAATGCCTGGTTGGTATTTATGGCCAAGCCGAACCGGGTTTTTTTGCAACTTTCCTGTGCACGCCACTAGAGCAAAACAAAAAAATACGAATTCCGTTTTGACCATTATAAAGCTTCCCTGAAACTTACAGCTCGATCGGCCCATAAAAGTGGCGCTCGGCACTAATGGGTTAATTACTTTTTTTAAAATTTTTATTCTAATTGTAAATATCTAATTTTTGTAGAAGCGAAGATACTCTGGATCCAACTTTGGTTGTGCGTAAGTCAGACCGTATCTATAATAGGGATATGTGATTTTCACTGCTGTTATTTGAGATGAAAGTATAAATTTTAAATTTTTAGATTCATCTTACCAATAAATATCAGTATATAAATTACTTGGTCCGTCGGTCTGTTTGTCATGCCTAAAAAAATGGAAATCAAGATTTGATTGGCTGTTCTAGAGGACATCCGATTGTCCGTTTTTGGACCATAATTGTCTCAGGATGGGGTAAAGAGGTGTTTACCTCCCTCAAACTTTGAAACTCCTTCTTATTTCTTTTCTAGGGGCGATTTCTCTTGGGTTGGTGGTGGTAACCTCCACAAAAATAAACATTCCCAAGACGCATGAAAAGATGTTTTGTAATGGAGAATCTTATTGGTTCAGCGGTTATCTAGATCCTTCGGTACAAACAGACTCTTACAGTTTCTGTTATTTTATTAGTAAAAATTAAAAAATAAGGCTACTTTTTTACTTAGCTTTTTTGTTGGGACACCTAAGAGGAACAATAATACTAATAATAATATGTGTTGTAAAGTGAATTTCAGTTTTCACCCCCTTTTGTCGGCGGATAATGGTTCCAAGTTGGCAAACAATGCAAAAAAAATAGTAAACAGGGATCTCAAGGGATAAGAAAATGGATGATAGATTGATAAACATCCCAGTTATCAAATTGTGTGTAGTTCAAAATTTGGCAACAAAAATTGGGAACAACCAATCAAAATTCAATTAAACAACCAATCAAAGGTTTGAGCCAACAAATAAGATAATGTGGCTATAAAACTTTGGGTACCAGTTTAACCTACAGTCCAACGTCCTTTCCCTCCCTGAAAAAGGGCATGCACGCACAACGCACAAAAGTGCAAAAAATTGCAAAACAACGCACAAAAATGAAATACTTAACCGACAAAGATGCATATTTATAAATAGCGCCTCTGTTTCATAATCAGGATATGTTCAACCAGCATTAGAAATTTGTTCCAGTTTTATATCTTATTATTAAGATACATCTTAAAAAATATGCCAGTTTTGTTTTCCCTTAAGCCCCTTACGGCTAACAAAACTTGTTTTAATCGTATAATTTTCATTTTAATATCCGCTGAAAGCTGTCTATACTACGATGCTATTAAATAACAATTACTACTTACCTTATGATGAAAAATAACAAGAAAAAAGAGAGGGGGGGTTGGAGTTAACCTCCCCCTCACCCCCCAATAAAAAAAATCGAGAGCATGTAGGAATTTATACTGAAAAGAAGACCTTAATCGTTTAAATATATAATAATCCTTAAAAATGATATGATCTGTGTCTTTCTATCTGTACTGAAGGATCTCTGTAACGGCTGAGTTCATGTGGTTCTCTTTAACAATGAAATCCTCTCCCCAATATTATTAAACTTTTTTTAAAACCGAAATAAAAATTTAACGTATAGCAGTTAATTGTTCTCCTTTAAAAAATCCTTGTTATCTTGATAAAGCTTTGCTACAAATGTATATATTTATCCTTGTTTAGCTTGTTATTCCAAAGTTTTGATATGTGTATGGGGTTATGATTATAAATAATATTTTTCTTTCTAATTAATGCAGTAATTAGGTATGTATTATAGGACATAAGGATAGAAGGGGGGTGGGGAGGAGGAAGAGGGATATTGGGCTATAAATTGTGCTGGTCCCAAAGTTTATGAAATCTTTCTCGTTGGCTTAAAGATTTTTAGAAATGAAGTCTAAAAAAAATGTTAAGGAAATTTTAAAACTTCTTAAATACAGGATGCATTTTTAGGATTTGATCATAGAGATGCTTCGCTTATAACATTGTACCTTGTGGTAATAGGAATCAGTTTTCCAAAAATCGGCTGAATATTATGATTATGACATACAAAAATAGACTTGCGGACTTTCTGGTAGCGAGTTGCTATGCTTACCACATCGTACCTAATTGTTATAGAAATCATCATACAAAATTTGAAATCGATGAGACAATTCTAACATGTTTAAATCAACGTAAAAAGCTGTCCCGGACAGACGGACCGACCCTAATCTTTTAATGATTATTATTGATATTGAAATATACATACTGTTAAATTGAAACATTTTTAATTAAAATATTAAAGGTCACTTGAATATTATAACTTTTTAATAAAACTACATTATTTTGTGGTAATTATGGACATTATTATCCTTGTACGGTTATGAGTATGATAATAATGATTTATATGTATAAATATTGACAAAAACAATGAATATTCATAAAATTCATGTATAATCAAAATTATTTTCAACAATAAAGCCAAAATTATCTTGTGATAACCCTAAATGGTATAAAATAATGGATGTATTATTACTTGGATGTTGCATCGATTTTCATGTACTCTAATAAAGTGATACGTAAAGCTGGCTAAAATAATTATACCCCAAATCCACCTCTTTATCCCATCCCCTCCACTCCTACTGAATGAACGAACTGACCAATAAATATACAACAAATATTCCCCTGTCAATATATCCACATATACTATATACATTGATAAATGGGGTTAGCTGATTTTGAGTTTCTGATTGTGTACATAGTTTCCTCATCCTATCTTTATATTTACTACTAGCTAAAAAAATCTTAAAACTTCAGAAAAAAAATCAAAATTTTTAAAGGGCGAATATAGGTTTGATATGATATGGGCTTATTTCAAGCGTGCAATTATATAGATTATAAGTAACTTAAAGACATTGACATATTTAACTGTATAAGTCCGTTTCTAGCCTAAAACCGAACTGATTCGTTGATATAATTACGCCATTTCGCGTAACTTGTGTGGTTCCCTAAGAAATCCAAACATCCCTGCATCACACAAGGGTGCGTCGGAAGGTTGTATTATAAAGCTTTTGTTCAATCATAGTCATAATGAAGACGAAAGGAATGGGAAAAAAAAGGATGCTGCAACTTTTACTTTTGATCAAATAAATTTTTCATAACATAATTTTGTAAAAGTACATTGAAAAAGGGAGGGCTGAAAACTAATTTTAAAAAAATATTTCAAAATTAAAATATTATGTTTGTTTGCTAAAAGTTGCATCATGTTTGTGTCTTTACCCAGGCTACAAAAGGGTAAATATATTTTACATATTATATATTTTTATATAAATAAATTGTATTCATCATGAATAAATCTAAAATCTTAGTAGAGAAAATAAATTTAAAAATTTAATATTTATCTTTATGATGCACTATAAAGCAAAATTTTTGACGCTATTTAAAATTTGAATAAAATACTATATAATTAAATAAAATAAACATTTTAATTATCATTTAAGATGCATGCCAATGAAATAATCAATTAAACTTAAGAAAACTAGTCAAAAAAAGTCTTGTAAAGGGCTAAAATAAACGATTTTGTAGGCCATCTCATTTATTATATGTTGAAGAAAACACGAAAATTGTAAAATCTACTTAAGGATTTTTTTGAATTTTTAAATTTAACATAGATATTCTAAAACTATGCAATGGCACCTTTGATATAAGCTCATATCATATCGAACCTATATTCGCCCTTTAAGATAAAAAATTGAATGTATAATATATGAATCGTTTATACATTATATCGCTTTTTCCTTTGATCTGAGTAGCTGAAAATAGGTTTTGCAATATTTGGGTCATATGCTGTACAACTTCGGAAATTAGGGAAGTAATGGGCAATAAATTTCCAGTTGATCCCCCCAATTATATAAATTTGGTGTTCAAGATATTCAAATATATACAATCACTTTAAAGTTAGAGCCTGTACTGAAAAAATAGTCCCGAGCTAACAAATTTGGTATTGATTTTATGATTTGTATTTTAAGATTTGTGGAAAATTGTCTGTAATACGATGTTATACATAATTTTTCATTATAGCTGAGAACTTGTCTTTATTTTGTGTATAATAATCAGTTTAGAAGCCACACTGGAAAAAAAATCATATATTAAAGATTTTACCTTCTACCACTTTGGTAGACGTTGTAAATATACTATACTGCCCCTTCTGTAGATTCAAATTATTGGTAAAAAAGTGTTGACACTGCTAATTTGTACTAAGATTCTTATAAGCTATAGAGTCCGCAAATGAGAAAATGTGCCAAATTGATTATTTTAAGCAATGTGACAAAAAGGCTTTAGAATTAGCTGTGCATGTATTTTAGCTATGCTTTTTAAAAGCGAAGCTTTTCTATAATTAGGGTCGGTCCGTCCGTCCGTCCGTACGTCCGTCCGTACGTCCGTCCGTCCGTCACGGATAGCTTTTTTCGTTAATTTGGACATGTTAGAATTGTCCTATCGATTTCAAATTTTACATGGTGATTTCTTTAGTAGTAAGGTACGATTTAGAAAGCGTAGCAACTCTATAATCATTACCAAAATGTCCGTACGTCCATTCTAAACATGTTGATTTTTTTTACTTTTTTGAATAGCTTTTTTCGTTAATTTAGGCATGTTAGAATTGTCCTATCGATTTCAAATTTTGCATGGTGATTCCTGTAATAGTTAGGTACGAGTTAGAAAGCGTAGCAACTCTATAATCATTACCTGAATGTCCGTACGTCCATTTTAAACAAGTTGCTTTTTTTTACATTTTTTAACAACTAATTTGTATGTGACCTAATTATCCGATTGGTCTGATTTTTGGTATACTGATTCCTGGGACAACAAAGTACAATATTATAAGCGAAGCAACTCTATAATCAAGTCCTAAAAAGTAAGTATGTCCATAATCATTATCCTGTATCAAGCAGTTTTTCAACAAATTTACTTACAATTTTGCTTTGACTCTTATACATTCGCATTCTGATTATTCAGTTCTGACATTATACAAGTGTTAATGTCCGTTTGTCCTACCGTTTCAGAGCTTCGCTTTTATGGATGTTGTCATCCTTGTTTTTCTAATGGATGGAGAAGACAATGGAAGAATGGACTTTTTATGCATATCAATATTTGATCTTTAGCAGGGTTGGAGCCTGGAGGGGACATCGAACTTTATAATACCCAAAGTTATAAACACAATCTGCTATTTGTAGGCATACATTCTTTGGGTACTTTATTGACTTTTGATTGATTGGACTCAACTAAGCATTGTTAATACTATTTTCACCAATCTTCAGTATGGGTAATTTTGATCATCATAATTGAAGGTGTATAGGTACTACATCAGTTAAACGTCTTATATTATTTTTTTTCTATTCCTTGAGACCTGGCATCTGAAATTCAGGATTCTAAAGGGATAAATTGATGTACTTTCCCAATGATGATATACAAAATTACCCTTCTGTAAAATTTAGATTAAAATTAAGGGTTCAAACGTTTGGACACTCAATAAAATGAACCAACCAATAGAAATTTAATAAATGTCTTCAAAGTTGATAAGCCAACAAAGAAAACTTTAATGTAAAACTTTGGGGACTTGTTTAATAAACAGACCTCCCTCCCTGTTTGAAATTATTGATAATTAGGAATGATATTCTAATAACTTTTAGGTTTTTAATTTGATACTTTATATCCATTTTTAAACATCTTTGACATGCTATAAAACCATTATCTCAATTAATACAAAATCAAGGTTAAACATACAAACAAATATATTTATATAGAATTAGGTTACAAACTCTATAACAAGAACAAAAAATGTGTATTTAGCGATATAAAATAAGCCTTTGAATTTAAAATAGCAGTCTAATACAATACAGAGGAGCTATTTATGACATTTTTATAAATAAGTTACCCGTTTTAAGGTAAATCGTTTACTTTCGCAAAAGAACTTTTTGAATAAAACATATATTTTATGCTTAACTCCAGCCAGGTTAGGTTATTGTAAGAGCCCCGTAGAATAAACGACTCTCTTGTGTGTACTAGCCTGTACGGGTACTTTTGATAACAATACTTACTGATAAGGAAATTAATTTTTTTTATAGTTTACGTATTCGCGGTCAACAATTTATGTCTTTGTTTTAATGTAGAATGTTCATTGCTCAATGTCATATTATTAGGTGTCGTGTTAACAGAAACACTCCCTAATTGTATCATGTAAATAATTTCAGGGATCTTAATGGATAAAACAATGGTCGAAAAATTGATGTAAATCCCCAATGATGATATACAAAATTACCCCTTCTGTAGATTACAATTGCTGGTTGAAATTGTTTGTTCGGACGCTCAACTAAATTAACCAACCAATCAAAATTCAATTAAAGTTACCAAGGCAGTTAAGCCAACGAATAGGAAAACGTTATTATAAGACTTTGGGGACTAGTGTAATAAACAGCATAGATGGACATAAACAGATATATAGATGAACATAACTAGTGTTAGATAGATATATATTATATATAGATGGATAGATATAAATACATAGATAGATAGATAGATAGTTATACATAGATAGATAGATAGATATACATAGATAGATATATATATATATATACATAGATAGATATATATATATATATATATATATCTATATACATAGATAGATAGATAGATATATATACATAGATAGATATATATATATATATACATAGATATATATATATATATATATATATATATATATATATATATATATATATACATAGATAGATAGATAGATAGATATACATAGATAGATATATATATATATATACATAGATATATATCTATCTATTTATGTATATCTATCTATCTATCTATGTATATCTATCTATCTATCTATCTATGTATATCTATCTATCTATCTATGTATATATATATATATATCTATCTATGTATATCTATCTATCTATCTATCTATCTATATATATATATATATATATCTATATATATATATATATATATATATATATATACATAGATAGATAGATAGATATAGATAGATAGATAGATAGATAGATATACATAGATAGATATATATATATATATACATAGATAGATAGATAGATATACATAGATAGATAGATAGATAGATATACATAGATAGATAGATAGATATACATAAATAGATAGATAGATGAATTGAATAATATTCAGACGCCTCTCTGTTAGCAAATTTGAACCACTCGCCAAGCTTTCATTCATTTTACAATTAGGTGTCCATACAATGAAATTTTCACCCAGTTTTTGGGTACCCCACCCTAATCTTTACATTAAAGTAACAGAATCTCTGTGTGTATCTGTTTGTACCAAAGCATCTCGCTAACCGCTGAACCGATATAGTTCTCCTTTACAGTGTAGCTTCTCATAGGTTCTGGGTAGTTTTAATAATTATTTTAGGGGAGGGTACCACCACCATCCAAAGAGAAATCGCCAATAGAAAATAAATTCCAAAAATATTAAAGTGTCGATAGATTTCGCCATTGTATGACTTACTTGCCTATTCAAAAACCAAAATTAAAATTGGGGGGGTTTACTTACCGCCCCCCCCCCCCCTCCCTAGGACCCTAGAGACTTCTAGGGGCGTATCCACTAATAAATAAGGTAGCAAGATTTTTTGAGTAAAGCTTAATATTTCGATTAAGTTTTCCAATAAAGGGAAGCTTCACATATTTCTTTGGATGGTTTCAGACTTTTTTTTAGATTAGGCAATGTGTTCTAATTTTTAAGTTGTTTTGTAAGAGTACCTATCACATTGAAATGAGCTTTCAAAAAGCGTAAACGATAAAAAGCGCAACAGTTTAAAATGTTTTTGTTGCTTGTACTCGTTTGATCTTATTAATATACAATTTAAAATCATAAACTCTTTATAATCTTTCTTTTAACACGCAACGTGTGTTCTATACATCTTATTTACCACCTATATATGCAGTAGCGAAGCAAGTCTTTTTTTAGGGTATGATCGCAAGTATACTTTCTATATTTCTCTCAAAATCGTGTAGAATGGATTTAGAATATACGGGGATATTATGACAGTTCGTTGATGGAGTAGTAGACTAGGGGAAGGGGTACAGAGTTTGGATTGTGGAGGGTGGGTCTTTATTTTAGCCAGCTACAAGTTTCCCTTTATTAGAGAGCATGATAATCTTGTGTAAGATCGAAGTAATTATAAATTCATTGTAGTAAAATTCTCTGATTTTTTTCCACATAGGGAGATTACATATGACTAAATTATACTTTTTATTACTTTTTTACATTAAAATCTAATTATATATTTTATCATTGTGTAGATAGATTAATTAGGATTTATATAAACAAATACAAGTATAAAGATTGACAAACGTCCATTTTGAAAAGATAGACAGATAGAATGACATAGCAATCATAGTGAAGATGTTTATCTGTATTAGAGAGCTAGAGAGTGGTGATTTTTAATACAAGGCTTGCATTCAAAGTTTTAGGATTGTTAGCAAGGAGCACAGCTTCTCTATACCTACCCTCGGATAGCCTTCAGGGCGGGATACACCACGAAAGTTTATTTTAGTGTATCTCTGAACCAAACCTTGCTATTTGCTGTACATTGTTATATAGTCATGCGTTCTTTAGACAACCAACCCTTTGATTGCACACCCTTTGTCTTAGAAATCCTAATTGTGCATGGGAACATTTGCAACTATTTTAGATTAAGACATTCCCATATTCTAGCTATCTAGGTATTTTATGAAATAAGCTGCACCACAAATGATCGTTGTTTTACTTGTTATTAAGATAATAGTAATGAAGTTGAAAAATAGTGTTGAATATGACATCAGGCATATATTTAAACTGTTGCTATAATCAAGGGTTATATATCCTCTCATTTGGCTGGAATTGTTGCTCTTTAAAGGACAGTCAAAAAAATGTTTTGTTAAAGTATTATAAATCATTTCATTTGGTTATGAATATTGCCAGTTTAGCGCATCCGCTTGTTGTCGAATAGGCGATAGGTTCGAATCTTGGCCGATACCGAGTCAAAGCTAAAGAAATGTTGCTGGTTTAAAGGACAGTAAATAAAAAAATGATAGACTAAAATTTATTACAATATATTTTTTTATAAATAATTTATAGCTTTAACCTGAAATTCTGGTTAAAGGAGCAGTTCAATGGTTGCAGGAGACCTGGAGGACCTGCAAGATAATACCTGGAACCTGGAATCGGAATGTTCACCAATATTTTGTATTTTTAAAGACCATTATAATATTTTTGTAACTTCAAAGGCTTTGTTAAAGTAAAAAAAATCTCCCAACTTTTAAGGACAAAATCAACTGTCCCTTTTAGTTTTAACAGCACAAGTTGTTACATGCATGTTCTAAAATGAATGTTAAGGTTGTATCAGTGAAAAAATCTATATTATCATCATTAATCAGCTATACTAGAGGGGAATGGATAAAAAAATACAAGGATATTATGACAGTGAAAAAATTGTCGTTTTAAATTTAGGGTGGAATTTATTATTGAATTTATGGAACATGGAGAGGGAGAAGATGTGGTAAAGAGGTGGAAAGGGGGGTCGTTATTCTAGCCCGCTGCTTGTTTCAGAAAATGCACGGCTAGAGCTATATTGCACAACAAGAACACACATCTTGTTTCTCTTTATTAAAGAACATGAAAATCTGGTGTAACATCCAAGTAACAATATATCCAAATAGGGAGGACAGGGATACAGATATGACAAAAAACTAAGTAGAACGCAACTGTCATTCAACAGACCAATACTTACAAAGCTAATAATGGAGTATAATCTTTTTTACTATTTTAATAAATGAAAATATTACATGTAATGAATGTTTTATAACTTTTTTATACTCATATACTTATATTAGTACTCATATAGGCTTTCTTTAAGACTTTAAGCTGTTGACTTAATTGTATATAGACACTTCTATTTTAAAAGTGCATCTTTTTGTGAGAAATTTAATGACATTTTTTAATGAGAATAATTTTCCTTAATTGTAAGCAATACTAACAACTATTTCATTCAGATTCCTTTTGACAACACGCAAGAGTGCACTTTTTACCGGGAGGAGGGGAACATTGGCCTAGTACTAAAAGTACCCAAAATATTATAAAAGCACGTTCTCTAATTCGTTGGCTTAAAACTTCGTGGACTTTTATTGTGTTTTATAAACTTTAATTGTATAATATTATTCTTCAACAGTTTTAAACTACAAAAGGGTGATTTTGTTAATCAAGATTAGACTTTTATATAAATTTTCGGTCTATTGTCTTATCCCTAAAAATAGCTGATGTAATGCATTGGATTTGATTTTTTAACAGTCTTTAAAAAATATAAACCAAAGGATTAAAAACAATGATAATTTTTTTTTTATAAAAAAAACAGAAGATAAATATTGAATTTATTTAACGTCAGTCACAATGAAAAACAGGGTTGGCATAAAAAAAAAACCATGTAACAAACCCAAGGAGTATCATTTTTATCATCGGGCCGTAGGCAAGTCTTAGTCGATTGGGGGGTACGGAGGTTTTCTGATAGCAAATATTGCGTTATTGGTATACAAGGTAAAAAAACAACATTTTAAAGAAATTCTTTAAATAAAACCCAACGTGTATAGACAGACATCTTAATGCTAGCAGACATATGTTTATCAATATTAGAAGAAAACTATTTCCACAAGAAGAATTATTCAGGTTTCTACTTTATAATTTTAAATATTTTTTTTCTGATAAAATGTTTGACATATATCGTATAATCATTTACAAAAAAAATATTTTGATAATTTAGATTTCAGAGAAGATGAATCCCTTCAAAAAACTAAGACGACATTTTGCATCTTCTGCTATGACATTTTAGAAAAAAATATAAAAAACCAAAATTTAGTATGAAAACTATTTTCATCGATTTTTCTGAAGGTATTATAGTATTCTGTGGGTTTGTTATTATCATTAACTTATATCGAAAGTGCCAAACATTTTACCCTAACTTATTCATTTAATATAAAATGAACCGTGAGCTGGATATAATACAATGCTAGACATAGTTTTTTGTATGGATGAGAACCGGTTCCTATCCACTGGATTTGAATGAATACGAGAAAAAACAATAAAATCAAAAGAAAACCAATAAAACCCGGGTTAATATGAATATTTCAAAATACTAAAATCATAAAATGTACAGTACTTACAACAATTTTTGTTGATTTTTAATTCTTGAAAATATCTTAATAGTAAAAATAAACGTATGGAACAGGTAATTAATTATGTTTGAAAGGAAACTCTTTTTTGATTTTGAAATATTGGAGAGATTCAATATTTGAATGCCCTTTAGAAATATGATTTATAATATTATTAATTTTAAAACATAATATTATGTTAAAATGATGAGATAGTTGCATTGACCCCCCCCCCCCCCCCCCTCAGTAACAGTCATTGACAATGTCCAGTAATTATATTTGTCTAATCTTGCACATCTGGGTTTTCAACATGGTTATCAGGTGTCTGGGCATCCTGCAGCGCTGACTCAAATTTTTCCGTTGTACTCTGTGGTTTAAAACCAAATTCAGACCATTGAGACCATTCAAGGTTGGCTTTCTTTTCAATTTTGTCTTTCCTGCAATGTCTCCAGCAAGATGTAATTTTACCATCTTAGTAACCTTTGCCTCAGCTCTTCTGGTGAACTTGTCATTGATTCTTTTTCTTGCCGCAGAATACACTTGGCCCAAGAAATATCCATGGCCTTTCAGTGCCAAGTTTGGGTTTAACTCCTCTATTTCCTTTTTTTTCTGTTTGATTTGTACCTGTACTGGGAAGAGTTTGATCATGTAATTACATATCTCCGATAATTTTAACTCCTTCTGAGTTGTGGAGGCAATATCCTTGTCTGTTAAAAAGCCCATGGCATAAATTTCCATATTTCCTCCATGTCTGCATTCTCTGTATGTCATCCCAGTTTTCGTCAGCAAATCTCTGATTTAGCTCAGCTAGTTGTTGAAGAGTTGTAATTGATTGCAGTACTGGTTTGGATGGCTTTTTTGTGGAGCTTCTGATACCTGCATTTTCTTAGCTGCCTTTGATACTTTCACCAATTGATCAAGGATTTCCTTCATGTCTGCATCCATTCTCGCCCTAATACTGGCTTCCGTAGCAGCTAAACTTTTTTTTGTTACGGTTGTTTCAGGCACAAGCACAGAATCTTCTGCTGGATTTTCTGGAGCTGGCAGGGTATATGTACGACTTGACTCTTCTAGATATACTGGTAGGGAGAGGAGTGTTGTAAACTGCAAACCAAAAAGTTAGGCAAATCCGAATTTTTCAATTAGCAGCTGCGGTATTAATTTTCAATAGATGCACTATTAATATAATTTGTTGATATATCCCTTGATTAATAGTTTCCAATGTTGAATTGCTTAAAATAAACGTCAGTGAATCACAATGACTAAAAATATTCATTTAGAGGTAAAATAAGTGAACCAAAAAGAATATTCCATCAATTTATAGCTTATTATTGCTAAAATCAGTAAATTTCAATCAAATAACACATTAACATAAGATATATCATTAGAAAAGCATTAAATATTATGGAAATATATATTTTCTATAAAAACAGTGTCTGGGAAGGATGCTGTATACCCCCGAGAGGTATGAGACTTACAGACAGGATAGTTATAGAGCAATTATAGCAAAGATAAACTACCTGTGTCTGCAAAGCAAGCCTGATCAAAGTTACCACAAGAATCTCCAGAGGTTATCCAAAGGGTGCACGGCTGGCGGGACAGGAGTACAGTTAGGGTCTCCAGAGAAATATTATGGAGTTCTTGATTTAAATACCTTAACAAGATATGTTATAAAATTGGCCAGGTGGTTGAAGTCTAACTTCACCTGGCCTAATCTACGTCCTATCCTCCCCCCAATTAGATTATATTAGTGAGGAAAAGAGAATTATAATTAAGCGGTCTGAAAAATGAAAATCTTTATTTGCTGGTTGCAACCGTGAAATTAGAATGTCTGCCGCAGTGAGCCACAGGCAACCCGTGTTCTTCTCCAGTGATTTGGTGGCCTGTAAGTGTACATACATTAGTGAACATGACACTCCCGGCAAGAAAAAGAACATAGGGCAGTGGGTTGACCACTGCAGTTTACAATATGAAGACAGATGATAGGATACAATACGCCCAGAAGCATTTGCCCTAACGTGTCTTATCTTAGGAGGTGTATTATAGAGTGGCTGTGTGTCTCATTTTTGGATTTTTATGTCTTCTGAAAGACATTTGAGTTTGAATAAAAAATAGAAGGAAAACATTTGAAAAAGAAGCAAAAAAATCTAGATTTTCATGTTTTGAAATCTAATGCTGAGGTTGTCAATCTTGAGGGCCTCAATCTCTGCCCTGGCGGCTGTTGTCTCTGCCCGAAGCTGGGTGACTTGCTTGAGCGCCTGTTTGGAGGTTTTTTTAACCTTTCTAAATTTTGATAATGAATTTGGCGCAAAGGGGTCACAACCTTAGGGCGCCTCCACGCCGGGGTGATAGACCAGTGATACGCCTCGGCGGCCGGACCCATCTCCAACACAAACCTAAATACTCTGTCCTGTATGACATTGACCTCATACCAGGCGAGGGCTTCAGGCATGCAGGGGGCCCAGGATGTCCAGCTATCCAGATCCTCTTCAATACTGGAGAAACGGCGGGCGTGGCGGTTCAGATACCGCGAGTTCAGTTTATCTTTTGGGAAAAGTCTGGCGTGTTCCACCAGACCACGGTGGATCATCTCCATTGCACCGCAGATGTCCCGGACTTCACGATTTATATGTTTCATTTGATTATAGGGCTTGAGGGAGGACAGCAAGTGGAACGGCACACTCATTTTTACAATTGAATTCGGATTTTTTCTGAAAGTATAAAATCATGATAAAATTATTTTTTATTTTTTTTTTTAAAGTTTTGTATAAAACATAAAATGCGATTTTTTTTCATGTGACACCTGGCGTGGGGGTTCAATAGATCAATCCCCATACTGCCAGTCAAAATGGTGATGGTGATCATGTTCACTAGCAAAATGGCTAACATATCTACCCTCAGTTATGGGGGTGTTAGCATGATGATTTTTAATGTGCCCTCCGTTGGCTCTCTTGAACTCTAGAAGTCTCTTATCCATTGAGGAGGTCAGCTTAAGCACTGTAGAGGCAGGTACAGAGGCTGCAGCCTCTTGTATAGCTTACCAGAGGCTATCAACAGAGGAAAACTGGCGACCATCTGCATATATATGATGGTTTATGATACTACAGTAATTTTCAATGGGGTTAAGGTCAGGGGAGTTGGCCAGCCAATCCATAATTTTCGCTTCGCCAATACATTTTTTCTTAAGGTAATCCATAGTGTACTTGGAAAGGTGAGAACAAGCATTGTCTGCATAAAAATGAATTTTCTTTTAGATGCAGGATTGAAAGCCTTATACCAAGGGAAGAAGGCTCTGGAGATAAAATCAACCTTATTCGACGTTCACTCAAAGCCCCAAAAATAATGGACTTAAAAGTGTATTAAACTGTATATAAGACATTTGAGAATATATTGATACCATTAATTTGCCTCTTAAATAAAAAAAAGTATGTTTTTTTAATATTTTTCTCTTGCTACAAATCAAATTTCAAATTTGAGTCACCAAAAATCCTAAACTAATTTTTGCTCTAGAAGAATCAATTTTTGGAGTTAGAATGTGCTTAATACCTCATTTTAATCGCCTGGCATTGCTTTATAATATATAGGAAATAACTTGGTTGTTTATAGAACAGCTGACTAAAAAATCAAGGTTTTGTGATAAACCCACTTTAGTTGTTGCTCCATAAATGATATTTTTTTCCCCAATTTTTTTGGTTGTAAAGAAGCTATATATATTCATATAACATCCACCTAAATTTGACTTTTGGTATTTTATTTATAACATCACCAGAGGGAATTGAATTTTGGAAAAAAAATATCAATTTATATTTTACACTGCTATGCATTGTTCTTGTTCTTGTTTCTAAAAAATATTTATATTATTAAAAAGAGAATTATTTAACGCTTCTATAGGTATGTTTATCATTTTTCTAGGCTAAATATAACTATAATTACACCATTTTAAAGTTAGACATCATAACATATTAACACAATTATTGAATCGGTCTGTATTATTAAGCTGGCAACCCTTAACCCTTACAGATCGGGCCCCAATTCCCACCTTAATAGATCGGGGGGGGGGGGGGCTCAAAGAGCCCCCCCCTCTATCTCGGCTCCTGGTACAGATAAAGACGTAAAAATTTTTTCTGGTGGTTCATGTGTATTTTTAGAGAAAATTACTTTTTCTAGTCATAGCAGTCAGACTGCTCCTTAGCCACTTTTTAGCGGCCAGCCGCTGAATTTTAAAACAGCTGTAGAGCGGCCAATTTTTCAGCTAGGATGACCAAATTTTAGGACGAACTTTTATTTTTCATAACAAAAAAATTACTTTTTCTGATCATCGCCGAAAAACGGCAAATAACGGAAACCGTTATTTTTGGCGGTTACGGTGGTAAAACGGCGGTTGGCGGCGCAAAATAATACTTTTATCTGTTTATTATTGCCCAAGGATTTACTAATAAAAATTATAGGTCTCTAGCTGTAATAAAAGCCACGATATTCATGATATATACCTGTAGTAAAAGCTGGACAAAAATCGGTCATAAAGTCGGTCAGGGAGCGGTCAAACGGTCATAACACCACTTTTCTCAGATGGTCATTGATATCTAAGTATTCACCAAAAAAATTTTAGGTTTCTACTTTATACACAAAAGTCATAATGTACAAATTTAGATTTATTTAGAATTTTTTCTAATTTTTTTTGCTACCCAACCGACTTTGACCGGACACCACGACCGACACAGACCAGATATCCTAATAAAATCAACTCTTGCCGACGTATAATTACTAAACTTAAAAAGTCATGAAGTTACAGCTCTCCATCTTACCTACAAAAAAAATGAGATTGAAAAAAACTAGAGGGGGGGGCTCTGTAAGGGTTAAAACAGCTGCATTTCATTATCCTATTATATAAAGTAGTAAGCTTTCTTGTCTTCAGCTTAAGATTTCGACAATTACAGTACCTATTGAGTTCTCTGTTTTATGGAAGCTTCTTATAGGTCCCTGGATAGTTTTGGAATTTTGAAAAAAATATCAATTTATATTTTACACTGCTATGCATTGTTCTCGTTCTTGTTTCTAAAAAATATTTTATAATTAAAAAGAGAATTATTTAACCCTTACAGATCGGGGGGGGGGGGCTCCAAGAGCCCCCCTCTTTAGTTTTTTTTTGATCTCATTTTTTTTGTAGGTAATATGGAGTGCTGTGACTTTATGACTTTTTAAGTTTAGTAATTATACGTCAGCAAGAGTTGATTTTATTAAGATATCTGGTCTGTGTCGGTCGTGGTGTCCGGTCAAAGTCGGTTGGGTAGCACCAAAATTAGAAACAAATTCTAAAAAAATCTTAATTTCTACATTATGACTTTTGTGTATAAGGAGAAACCTAAAATTTTTTTGGTGAATACTTAGATATCAATGACCTTCTGAGAAAAAATGTGTTATGACCATTTGACTGCTCCCTGACCGACTTTATGACCGATTTTTGTCCGGCTTTTACTACAGATATATATCATGAATATCGTGGCTTCTATTACAGCTAGAGTCCTATAATTTTTTTTGGTAAATTCTTGAGCAACATCAAACAGAAAAAAATATTAATCGGCGCCGCCAACCACCGTTTTACCGCCGTAACCGCGGAAATTGGCGGTTTCCGTTATTTGCCGTTTTTTGGCGATGATCAGAAAAAGTAAAAGTTTGTCCTAAAATTTGGTCATCCTAGCTGCAAAATTGGCCGCTCTACAGCTGTTTTAAAATTTAGCGGCTGGCTGCTAAGCAGCTAAGGAGCGGCCTGGCTTCTATGACTAGAAAAAGTAATTTTCTCTAAAAATACACATGAACCACCAGAAAAAAATTTTACGTCTCTATCTGTAACAGGAGACGAGATAAAGGGGGGGCTCTTGGAGCCCCCCCCCCCCCCCCCCCAATCTATTAAGGTGGGAATTGGGGCCCAAGCTGTAAGGGTAAATGCTTCTATAGGTATGTTTATCATTTTTCTAGTCTAAATATAACTATAATTTCAGTATTTTTTAAACATTATATTCAAGTTATTGTAATTTTAAATAAAATATCAATATCAAGAACTATTGGAACAATTTTTACCTTGCAAAACAAGGTGTTATAAAGTGTAAGATCCCTTACAATACCTATCTGTCTGTCTATAATGCATTACACATGTAATGCTAATAAAGAGGATGCTATAAGAGTGCTATTATAATGTGAACTTCTCATAATTGAATGGGCTTCCTGAAACCAGAGACCATGAAGTTGGCCTAGTCACTACAAGAGGGAGTGCAGGAATATCCAGGGGGAGGTGCTTGCAAAAGGGTAATTTTTTAGGGATGGGGGTAATCACCCCCTATAATATATTATGGGGGGTATAAACCCAGCCGAGCGCTGCAGCCATAGTCATTATTTTGTAGACAGAGGTATAAAAAATTTCAAAATTGTAATATTATTAAAATAGCAGTCACTCCTAGGTTTTATTTAAGCAATGTCCACTTTAATGTTTTTTACTCCGAGGTTTGTCCACCTCAATGTTTGTCCACTCTGACGTTTGTCCCATTCCTACATTTGTCCACTCCGATGTTTGGGACTCCTGCATTTGTTCACTCCGATGTTTGTCCCACTCCTGCGTTTGTTCCACTCTGACGTTTGGGACTCCTGCATTTGTCCCTCCAATGTTTTTCCACTCCTACATTTGGCATGGAACCGATTATTGGTTGGGGTGCTAGTTTGATTCCTAGATTTTTAAGTTTTCAGGATTTTTTACTTCTATTAAAAAAAATTTAAAAGGCTGGGTTTATACCCCCCATAATATATTATAGGGGGTGATTACCCCCATCCCTAAAAGAATTACCCTTTTACAAGCACCTCCCCCTGGATATTCCTGCACTCCCCCTTGTAGTGACTAGGCCAACTTCATGGTCTCTGGTTTCAGGAAGCCCATTCAATTATGAGAAGTTCACATTATAATAGCACTCTTATAGCATCCTCTCTATTAGCATAACATGTGTAATGCATTATAGACAGACAGATAGGTATTGTGAGGGATCCTACACTTTATAACACCTTGTTTTGCAAGGTAAAAATTGTTCCAATAGTTCTTGATATTGATATTTTATTTAAAATTACAATAACTTGAATATAATGATGTTTAAAAAATACTGAAATTATAGTTATATTTAGAATAGAAAAATGATAAACATACCTATAGAAGCATTAAATAATTCTCTTTTTAATTATAAAATATTTTTTAGAAAAAAGAACGAGAACAATGCATAGCAGTGTAAAATATAAATTGATATTTTTTTCAAAATTCCAAAACTATCCAGGGACCTATAATAAGCTTCCATAAAACAGAGAACTCAATAGGTACTGTAATTGTCGAAATTTAAAGCTGAAGACAAGAAAGCTTACTACTTTATATAATAGGATAATGAAATGCAGCTGTTTTAAGGGTTGCCAGCTTAATAATACAGACCGATTCAATAATTGTGTTAATATGTTATGATGTCTAACTTTAAAATGGTGTAATTATAGTTATATTTAGCCTAGAAAAATGATAAACATACCTATAGAAGCGTTAAATAATTCTCTTTTTAATGATATAAATATTTTTTAGAAACAAGAACAAGAACAATGCATAGCAGTGTAAAATATAAATTGATATTTTTTTTTCCAAATTTCAATTCCCTCTGGTGATGTTATAAATACAATATCAAAAGTCAAATTTAGGTGGATGTTATATGAATATATAAAGCTTCTTTACAGCCAAAAAAATTGGGAAAAAAAATATCATTTATGGAGCAACAACTAAAGTGGGTTTATCACAAAACCTCGATTTTTTTGTTCTATAAACAAGCAAGTTATTTCCTATATATTATAAAGCAATGCCAGGCGATTAAAATGAGGTATTAAGCACTTTCTAACTCCAAAAATTGATTCTTCTAGAGCAAAAATTAGTTTAGGATTTTTGGTGACTCAAATTTGGAGAAAAATATTAAAAAACATACTTTTTTTTATTTAAGAGGCAAATTAATGGTATCAATATATTCGCAAATGTCTTATATACAGTTTAATACACTTTTAAGTCCATTATTTTTGGGGCTTAGAGTGAACGTTGAATAAGGTTGATTTTATCTCTCTGTCTAACAGGCTACAGTAATATTCGGAGTACTGTTTTACATCTTTTATGGTCCAACAACTGTGTCCCCTATAATCCCAGCCCAAATCATAACCCCTCTTATGCCTATAGCAGGTTCCATTGTTTTGCTTGTTTAGAACCCAACCATCAGGGCCATCCAAGGTAGCTTGACACTCATCAGTAAAAACTACCTGTCTTAAGTCAGTCTTTAGGTACTTGACTACCCATTCTATACGTTTAACCTTGTGGCTGTAGGTAAGGGGACAGGTAATGAGAGTTTTTTTTACCTTACCCATACTTTATAGCACATGGTTCCTAGTTGTCTTAGTAATATCAAACAGCCCAGCTCCCTGAAATATAACTTGGCTGCTAGCATGTTGGTTTCTGAACAATTCTAGTTTAATTTTTCTGAATTCACGATCACTAATTGTTCTCCTACTCCCATTTTTTTCTTTTATTTCTTTTCAGCTTGCCTTCGTTAAAATATTTTTGCATTGTTCTGTGATCACAGCAAGTTTTTTTGGCAATTTCTAATGTATCATTGCCCTGACTAAAAAGAGTATGAATTTGAGCCTTTTCTTGTTGACTCAAGTCCTTTTTACGACCCATAATTCTGAAAAGAAAGTAAATTTTTTTGGTTTAGTAAAATTTACTAAAAACATGAAAATAAGTAAAAAAAAACACTAAAAAATACTAAAAAAAATACTTTTGCTTTTTTATGATGGTGTCACCTTGAAAACAAACAGCGTACTGAAACTTCTGTACAAAAACTTATATAGACAAAATATCTAAAAAATAGATATCTGCATAGTTTATGGTTTGCAGTTTATATTGTAGTTGGGATGGACCTGGCTGATTTGATAAATATGGATCTTGAGCTTCTGACGTGGATAAATCAACTGGAGCTTCTTTTTGTATCTCGTCTTGAATAATACTTTGGGTTTTACGCCAGCAAACAACGAATCAAACTCTCCTGACGCCATAACACTAACAGTATACCCCTGATACAATTGCTTGTCAGCTAAATTTTGATCGGCCAAGCTGTTTAGGATACAACTTTGATATTTTATTTTTAGTGTCATGTCTCTTTGTGGATATAATTTGATGCTAGTGGCTGCGCCCTCATCATTTAGAGGAGGGATGGAAATAGAATATCATATCTGTGACTTAAATTACATATATGAAGCTCTTTGCTAATGAATAATTAAATTGGTTCCGTTATTAATGTTATCATAAAGAACAAACAAACGTATAAACTTTACCTACTGCTTTATAAAATAAGAAAACAATGCATTATAAAGCACACGACAAATCTCGATTTAATTTATTACGGGGCATACAGTAATATTATTATGAGCATTACAGACACTTTATCAAGGAACACAACATCCAGAGTTGGGATTTTTTTTTTTTTTTGGAGGCGGCTTGCTGGCTATGTTTATCAGCTATCGTTGCTAAAAATTTGGTCAACAATATATATAATACCGGTTATCATCGGCAGGATATCTGGCGAGGATAATTTTTCATTGCAACACCCTAACCAAACAGTAATGCCTAAAAAACAGTCAAATCAATGCATTTGAATTGTATTTTTTTAGTTTAACGCTTTTTTAGTTCTCTTAAAATTTTAAGTTATTTGATATTTTAATATATAAAGTCATTATTTATAGAAAAGCTTTGCATTTTAACAGGTTATAATGTCATAATCATGAGGGTTTATATAACCCTTTGTACTGAGTGACTAAAAGATACTATTAAATAATTATCATCATTTTAGCTTGCTAATATGGACCACATTTTTTATTCAGTTCGTTCATCCTGTAAAGGAGAGGATATAGGGTAAAGAGGGTGAATTGTTTTAGCGAGTATTCATTTATCAGAGTATATGATGCAAAAAGTAGATATAAGATCTGCTATTCTGAGAAATTTACTGCTCCTATAACGAAATTAGGCTATTTTCTTTGGGGTTTAATTCACCGAGAGTGACATAAATAAATTTAAGGGGGATTGGGGGGACTATACAAAAATCCCTTAACACAATACAACTCTAAATTAATAATGTAAATTAGAATGTATTCTAAGTTGATATATTAACAGCATACGTTTGTCTGTTACTATGTAAAAATAGCTGAGATCGTTTCAAAAAGATAAAGTGCAATAATTTAAATGGTAAAATTGCATACACCACTTGCATTGCCATAGATCACAAATATGAACTATAGCCCACCCTTGCGATTAAACAATAGTGTTCATTTAATACATTTTTTTATTTAAATAGCCAATCGGTTCTGTGCTATTTTCTCTTTTGGCTGGATTTAAAAATTGTGAGCAAAAAAATAATTTAAACCAGCCCAAACAAACGATATTGATTCAATGTGTCTAAATTCGTGTATATATTTGGTTGGAAAGTACGAACACTGCGCCAACAGAAAATTGGCAAATCGTGAATTCATATTGCAAGGGTTTTCTGTACAGATATTCTTACAAAACCGTATCATCTATTAGATTTTAAGAGTTCGGGGGAAAAGGATACGCCAATGGACGATAACTTTACGTTGTTATAACAATAATAAAAATATTTAAATTAGCTGTAAAGCTAAGATACAGCAAGTTTTACCCATCCAATCAAGATTTATTGAAAGGATTAAATAAAGCGCGTGCTAAAAAATACACCCTTTAAAAAATTCTTATTGCATTGTATGTGTCAATAGTAGAAAAATGTCATGCATACCGTAAGAAAAATATAATGTCCATTCCTGTGCTAAGTAAAATTTTGGAGCTACGTGGTAAAATGTCCCAACTGAATTTTAAAAAATACCCCATTAGTTTCTGAACAATCTTTAGAACTCATTTATAAAACTTTGGGTACCAATTTAATTTACAGTTTAATTGTCTCTCCATCCTTAAAGACCTCGCATTTCCCATATATCAGAGAAAAAGTGAGCTTTTATGATGATTTGTTGGTTTAAATAAACTTCATCAGATTTTTGGATAAAAATGTCAAAACAAAGCATAAGAGCTGTATCAAGCTTTAAACACATGCTAAAATTTTATATGGGACTTAATACTGGATTTTTATTAAGTCATTCTACATTCCCCTACAAAATAGCTCAAAACCTTTCCTGGACCCAAACTTAAATTTATTGTTTAACTGTTTGAGCCATTTTTGAGATTGTACTGGACATACAAAGAAACAGACATACAAACTAGTATTTATAGCATTATATTATAAACAGCTTTCCTGGGATTATAAACTCATAAATTATATGATTAATACCAGTTTTGGAGGCCCTCGTTGTAAGCATAAATTTAGGATAAATTCATATTTAATTTCTTTTTAGAAATGGTTTGATTCTAGATTGAAAAATCCACGAACTTTTATTGAAAATATGTATGATAGCTAAAACATTCAATTCATGGCAGAGATTTAGATGCATACATTTCTATATAAACATGATTTTATAGAAATAGGAATGTCCGTAGGTCTATCCGTCAAAATTACAGTCTTTTACTGCAGTTGTATACAAATAGTTATCTGGAATTTATCTAATAATTATTTATTGCATCGTATTATAGACAGCTTTTCGCTGATATTAACGTGAAAAATTTTAAGATTAAATCCAGTGATAGACCTAAAGTGGCCGAAGGTCCCAGCTAACAAGACTGCTATCAATTTGATGAAAATATGATTTTATCTTAATATTCTTGGAAAATTGGATATAATTCGATGCAATACATGAATTTTCAGTACGGATGATTCAGCGAATATTCATCGACTTTGGAGCCATAGTATCTATTAATTATCTAAAAAGCCCCTTATTTGCCATGACATAAAATAGAAAGCAATCCATTTAAATAAAATATTTCATGTTTATTAAACTGTAATGGAACTAGTCATCCTTGTTTTATACTAAAAAAATATGTAGTTTATCAAATTTACTCTATGCACAAACTGTTTTCATACAAAATGGTCAAAAATAGTGTGTATTGTAAGATCTGCAGAACGGCAAGAGAAAAGTAGAAAATATGTAGAATTTCGCTTTACAATATTTTGTAAGAAAAAAGGCATCGAATGTCTAAAGTTTTTCTTCAGTAAAAATAAACTGTTGGGTCTAGCGAGTTATTCTTTTACAGAAAAACTTTTCTGTTCAATAGTAAATATGAGCAAGCTGCGCTCTACAATTTTAATTAATTTAAGATACCAATCAAAAGAGAAAAATATATTTAATACAATCTATGTCCAAACCAATAATTTTCTTATCCATTAAGATACCTGTGTCTAATTGAGTAATTGACATTTTAAGCTAAACTAATTGGTTCCAAGATAACACAATGTATAGCAGCGCAGCTAGTCTATATCCAGGTCTATTCGTTTGTCCGTTATAAATTAAAATTGTCAGTATTGCAGTTTCCCAGAGTATTTTTTGTTAAAAAAGGCTACAGCATTGAATCTAAAGTATTGTAATAAATTTATTATTACTTAGATCTTACACCAGATTAATATGTGCTCAACAAAAGTGAAACTAGTAGCTGGCTAAAATAACGCCTCATCTTTATTCCATCCCCTATTTTCCTACTTGACTGAACTGACCAATAAATGATGTCCATGTTAGATTGACGTTAATTTTTCCAATGTCATAATATCTATGTATATTGTATATTATATATCCATTGTAATCTATCTATTCAATGATAATCTATTTGAATATAGATAGAATAGTGTTTGTGTCAATATATTATGTAAAAGAAGCTTTAAGTAGCTTTAATAGGTTTTTTAGTGTAGGGTTAGAGAGAAAATTTGGTAATTTTAAATATAAATATACAGAGCTGGATCTTTAAATCATTTTTGTGGTGAGGCAGATCGGGGTGAGCCAACTTTCCACCAATGAAAGCACAGCATTTTATGAAATGCCGCGCTGTGATTAACTGAAGTTCGGCTAACCCCGATCTGGCTCACCACTAAAATGATATAAAGATCCAGCTCTTGCAAAGTTGCAAAGTTAGACCATAAAGAAAAAATCGGGCAATCAAAGAGTTGGGTTGGTTGTCTTTCAAATTTGGAATGTTGGTGCCTTAGGACCTACTATAAGATCTGGCACTTCATTGTTATCAACCGTTTCAGAGGTTTTAATCAGGCAGTAGTTATTTAAGGACAAACACGAACCCTAGCGTTTAAGAAAAAGTCAATTATAAGTTTAAGGAATGTTTTAGTATGGATGCGAAACTAATTAAAATCCACTGGATTATAACCGGTTCTGTACTGAAAAATAATGTATAGCATCGTATTACAAACAAGTTTCCACGAATATTAAAATACAAACCATAAAATTAATACCGGTTTTATACCTAAACTTTTTCAATACAACCCTATTTTGTCAAAATTGAAAGATGATGCGTAAAAAGATCTTACTTAGAGATAAAAATATGTCAGAGACCGTGTTACTTACAAGCTAGCTTAATCATGGATATGGATCAGAATTCTCAAAAAATGAAATAATCGATACATAGGCGTCCAAGGGCGAAGGTAAAACATACAATAGATTACTCCCCTCAAACCCAATTTTGACCCCATAAAAACAAAGCTTAGACATCCCTTGCTTGTGTGAACTTGACAACCCCCCCCCCCCCCCTACCCCCGCCTTTTGAGTGAAACATAAAAAAAACTAGGATAATATAACTTTTAAAATATCATGGATTAATGTTGTATGTTGTAAAGAAATAAGTGTCTACCAATTGATTTTTTTCCTCAAAAACATATCCATACTAGTAGAATTAGTTAAATAAGCTACTTAACATTCAAGTAATACCAAGGATAACATATCTACAAAGTTAAGGATGGTGTGAATTTATTTGGCTTGCTTCCTGCATCAATTTACAAATCAAAGAATGCGTGTTGGACTATTGAGAATATTTAGGGGATGTATCAGCCCCATTGACAATGAAATGGCACCACACGTGTTGTCTGTATTACATCCCCCTCGATTTTGGTTTAAGAGGGGTGACACCTTTTTCGGGAACGCTTCTCTGGCAAAAACCCTGGACACGCCAATGCATTGAAAACGGTTCCAGGACAAACGAAGGAGTGTCTAAAATATTAAATTAATTAAGTATATCTATACAGGTTAGGTTGGGTTAAGATATGTATACACAAATAAGCCCCCCGCAGTGCTTTTGCATTTAAAAAGCCTACAAGGTGGTTTAGAAGAGGTTAGGTTAGGTTAAGTGTCCACTCCGACGTTTGTCCAATTCTACGTTTGTCCACTCCGAAGTTTGTCACTCCTGCATTTGTACTAAGACCTTGAGAACTAAATTAGTTATAGAGATGCTACGCTTCCAAAAAAATCAATATATTGTAAACTACTAATTGGTAAAGGGCCTATTATTCCAACAACAACAACAAAACATCAATACAAAAATACGTCGTAGAAAAGTCCTAAGACCACCTTGAATTGGCAATACGTTTTGTCATGAGAAAAACAAGGATGACAATATCCGTAAAAGAGCGAAGTTGGTCAAATAATAGGATGTCTTGTTGTCTGTATGTAGTAAAGGATCGTGATAACCGCTACATTGATAGGTTGCTTTACTCCTTTACAATAAAGCTTTTCTTCCAAAGAAATCAACCCCTCCCTTACACCATCCCTTCCCCTCCTTCTAAATGAACGAACTGATCAATGAATGATGTACATGACAACAACAAAAATTCTATATCCTTACATAGTCTTGGTAATAAAGGTAAAGCAATAAAAGGGTAAATGATTTTCTCGTATTCATTCGAATCCGGTGGATAGGAACCGGTTCTCATCCATACGAAAAAACTATGTCTAGCATCGTATTATATCCAGCGTTCTACGAATATAAAAATGTACAATCAAAAGATTAAAACCAGTTCTTTCGGCACTTTGGGGCTAAAAAACTAGTTTTAATCTTATAATTGTACATTCTATATCCGCGGAAAGCCGTTTATAATACGATGCGAGAAATAACTATTAAAAATCATAAATAATCTTAATATTACTTTATCTCAAGCTTGCTCAAGCATAAACTCAAAATCAATTGCATTTAAATTTTTTATTTCAATGGAATTTTTATTAAGCTTTAAATGAAATTTTTTTTATTAGAGAGAGAGAGAGGAAATTCGGACAATTGAGTTGAAGCTTAATTAGAGTGATCAATATTTTTATTTTAAAATCTTTAACAGGTTCGTGCACATGATTCTGCGTAGCTTATGTAAGTTTTAACCGCGAGGGAGGGTATGCAGGTACTTTAAATCTTTGGGATCTCTAAAAATTATCATCTAGAGAAGGAGCAAATCTGTTTATAATTATCAATTCTTTAATAGTCATGGAAAATTACGATGCTACACATGATTTTTCAGTATGCCTGAGAACAGGTTTTAATCCAGCGGATATTTGTCGATTTTAAATCATACTGGAAAAAAGTTTGGGTCTAAATAATATCTAAAATAAAAAGATATTAAAGTTGGTCACGGCTCAAATAAATTCAATATTCAAAATTATGCAATCAAAATAATGGATATATTATTGCTTGGATATTGCACCAGCTTTTCATGTGATCTAATAAATTTTTTCTCACACCTGGCTAGAATAAATGTTTCCATCCATACCTTCCTCTCCTACTGGATGAATAAACTGAAAAATAAATGTGGGCCATGATATCAAGCTAAATTAAAAACAAATTTACCGTAGTCTATATATCCAGTTATTGATATATACTGTATCCATGGCAATAAAAAAATTGGATAAAAGATAACTAGAATAAGAAAGGTTAATTTAAGCAAAGCATTAAATAAAGATTGATAAAAAGGCTAAAATACCATATCTATAATACAAATAAACTCATAAAGTAACATATAGTAAAACGATCTATCAAAAAATTTCAGAGGAGTTTAGTACTGGGCCTTGGCTGATTTTAAGCTAATTTAGGGAGGTTACGATAACTTCGAGATAAAAATTACTTGCCACCCTGACTGAATAAATTGAAGAATAGCTTTACTTTTGAAAATTATTGAATTCTTTAAGTTGAACGTTAGTTTGAATTAAGAAAATAAAATCAAACCCTTTTAAAAAGTTTTTTTTTCACCGCACCTCGTGACTACCAAAACTATTAATAACTTTTCATTTAATATCCAAGGAAAGCTGTCTATAATACGATGCGATAAATACAATTCAAGTTTCAAAATTTATGGAATAACCTTTGTAAATAATTTTGTACTTTAAGTTTCCGTGTCATTGTTTAATGTTTACACAGTGATAGATACCTAGATAGTCCAAAAGCGTACACAAGTTGTGAAAGTACAAGGTCAAATAAATACTGAAATACTGCTTCTAAAAGTTTTGGTAAATAATAAATAAAAAATATTTGCAAAACTCAAAAGAATTATCCATCCTGTAATATAAATTATTAGGGTCATATTTGTCTGAAGCTTAAGATCTAAATAACAACTGAACTGATTGGATTCTCTATTTTAGTTAAGCTTCATAAAGTGTTTGGAATGGTTTAAAGCTATTTTTGAGACCCTTTCTGCTTCCTCGAATACAGAGCCTCTGGATCCTAGGAGCGCAGCGGCTATTGTACTACAAAATACTATGTACAAAAATGGACAGTGAATTTGCATGTCATTCTGTTTACATCTCAAAGAAAACTTAGCGGAACGAAATGAAGACTAAAATATCAAGAACGCTTTTGTTCACTAAAAAACAAAAGTCTAATAAGAATTCTTTATTAGAGCATATTTTTTCTTTGTATGAGATTAAAATGATAAATTCCATGGACCAATGTGAAGCTTGGAAAAATGGTAATGATTTCTCTAATGTTATAATAACCCTTTCTTATTCGTTGACTTTACACCTTTAGGGACTATTATTAGATTTGATTGGTTGGTTCATTAAGTTTATCAATTTATTGGCCATTGTTTCGTTAGATCCGTGATTTGAAACACTTAAAGTGAATCTAAGTTTTATAGAAACAATTTTCATGATTATAAATGAGTTACAAATGCTTGAAAACAACAAGAATTGTATAAGGTGTTCAACCAGTGCCGCGCAAATTTTAAACGGGCAAATTAATGTTATTGCTTAGATTTGAATATCATTTGACTATATATGTATATAGTCACATTGTGCATTTTTAATAAAACTAGCGGCTGGGGGCGATTTCTCTTTGGAGGGTAGTGGTACCACCCCAAAAATAGTTATAAACCTTCCCAGAACCTATGAGTAGCTACCCTGTTAAAGAGAACTATGTCGATTCAGTCGCTTGCGAGATCCTTCGGTACAAACATACAGACATCCTGTTACTTTATTATAGGGATATATTTTAATGACACAACCCAATTACAAAATTATACAAAATCGGGAAAGATTGGGTTGTGTCTATTTTAATGGATTTATAGTTGTACCGAAATACCTCGCTAGTTGCTGGTCCTATTTGTCAATTTTATGTACTCTCATAAAATAATTCTCGCAGCTGGCTTAAATAGCGGTACCTCATACCTCCCATACATTGGATGAACGAACTGACCAATAATTAAGGTCAATAATAGCAAGCTAAATTAACGATAATTTTTCCCAAATCCTAATATCCATTTTTATATTTGGCTATTATGTACTTTTATGATTTATAGCTATTCGAATAACAATTTTTTTTTTTATTATTTGTAACACTATATAATTTTATGGCGATTTAAACTGTTTTTAAACTATTTTTGAAAGGTATATCAAAAATATACTTTGAAACCTGTAGAATCATACTGCAAAGCCAAAAATGAGAACAATTGCCCACATCAATTTTTATTAGGATTTTAAAGTTTATTTTTTACTATGGATTAAATAATTTTTACTGAATCGTGATGTTTCTTCCCTTTGAAGTTAAAATACTCAGCTTTTAAGGTGTCTTGCTTCGTAAATATTGTATGCTAGTATACAGTAAAGTTAGGTCTTTTGATTTTATCTATCAATACTAATTAAAAAATAATTCTTTACAATATATCAATTAATTAACATAAAAAAGTTTCATGTCTATTATACATTAAAACACATAAAAATTGGCTGTAAAGGGTTAAATAAATTAAGATGACAACAAATGTTTATGCAATACAACAAATTTTTTTTTGTCACATATACAAATATGATATAAAATAAGATTATTCAAACATATTTTTAAAAAGTATGTATCTTTTGTGAGTAGGATTTTCATTCTTTTCATTTTTATTAAATAAAATTATTTAACTACGTTTGAAATAAGTCTCTTTGTGAAAACACTCTTTTGGAAATTATAAAGAATTGAAATGAAAGAAGATTTCTTATTGGTTTAAATTCAGCATTATGTTTTTTATTGTATTATGTCAGATTTTTCAATGAAATTTATTGTTTTAAAAAAAAAATTATTTCCATTGAACAGAGTAATGTTTTTTTTTATTGTATCAGTATAAATTGAATTATATAAAATTGTTCACTAAGTAACAATTTTACACGAAGTAAAAAAAGACCTTTTGATCTGGTAAAAATGACCAGAGCAACAGTAAAAATTAATTTTTAAATCCCCCAAAAAAAGTTTTTTGGGGACTTAATTCAAATTTGGGCTCTGAAGTTTGATTGTATAGGTGTCCTAGTATATTTTTGACCCACCATTCAAAAATAGTTTAAAAACAGTTTAACTAAGCTTACATTTTTGTGTGGTAATTATAACACACTATTATGTAAGCATAATGATCAACTATTTATTATGATTTCTAAATGCTTTGTTTTTGCTTAATTTTCCGTAAGATGTTGCAAACAATCTTTAACAGGCAATTTTTAAAGAAAGAAGATAATTAGACACTTCAAAAAATGATTCTTAATAAAAATAAAGCATACTATCTTTTGAGGTAATAAATGTAGGGTTAGAAAAGCAGTAGACGAAGCCCAATCTGTACAACTTTTGCACCACTTTTGATTCCTGTGACGTAATAAAATGAGGGATTCTCTATCTCTTTTTTAAGGGTTTCCTTTCCCACTTCTCCTCTCATCTCCCTCATTTATATGACGTCACAGGAGTCAAAAGTTGCGGAAAAGTGGTACAGATTGAGCTTTGTCAAAGCAGTATACAGAGAGAGAGGGAACAATGTGCTTTTTATTGCAGTACAGGTCCCCAAAGTTTTTAAATAACGTTTTCTTGTAGGTTGGTTTAACAACTTTGAGGACTTTTATTGAATTCTAATTGGTTTGTTTATTAAGTTGAGTCTTCAAACGTTTTAATTAATAATTTTAATCTACAGAAGGGGTAATTTTATGTGTCATCATTAGGAATGTACATTAATTTTTATGAGCAATTGTCTTATCCCTTTAGATCCCCGATTAATATGTAATATATAAAAAAAGGTTGAGAGATTGAGAAAGATATATTTAATAACTGAAATAAATATAGTCTTTGAAAAATGGAAAAATAAATAAAAAAGATATAAAACATGGGTTGATAGTACCCATAAGTTATTCTTTTGTATGAAGTAGTAAAATTGTTTTGTCTGTAGCTTAAGATTTTGAAGGTTAAGTTCTCAATAACTACTAAACCGATTGAGTTTTCTATTTTAGGGAAGCTTTACACTGGTTCTGGTTGGGATTTAGGCTATTTTTGTATTAATATTAATTATCAGGATTGTTCGGTGCTATTTTTTAAGGGCATATAAGCTATTAAGTCATAAAGACAAATATAATAAAGGGAAAGATAGAAAGATAAAATAACTACAAAATAGATAGATAGAATAAGGAACAAGTAAGCTACTACAAGATTGATGACAGAACAATTCCGATTCCGATTTTATACAGTAGCTTTAGGTTTTCTCGAGTTTTACAAATATCTTTAATTGGTTTATGCAATAAAATTTATATAACAAAAGATCGTTTTAACCTAAGGCGTAATAATTTAAGTATAAGAAGCAGTATTTTGGTGGTCATTTGCCTTTGTACTTTACAAATCTGTGTACATGGTAAGTAAACCAGGTTCCTGTCACCATGAGATTAGATATACTTGTCAGTTATACATATGTAAGTAAATTCTACTAGCTTTCATAGATTAATTTTTAAAAGAGTAAACAAATAGAAATATCTGTGTTGATATTAAAGAAAGAGGACGTCGGGCTGTTTATTACACAAGTCCCCAAAGTTTTATAATAATGTTTTCTTATTCGTTGGCCTAACAACTTAAGGGACTTTTATTATGATTGGTTGGTTGATTAAGTTGTGGTCGAAACGTTTCAACCAATATTTGTAATCTACAGAAGGGGTTATTATGAGGATGTACATCAATTTATCGGTTATTTTCTTATCCTTTTAGATACCTGGTTTTAGTAATAGGATTTTTGTTTCTTTTTCCGTTAACTACTTTTCGATTAGTTTTAGGGAATCTTCACATACCTCATGGCATGGTTTAATTTAATTTAATGGATTAATCAAAGTTTTTAGATAGTTTTAGGTTTTTTTCCTCCCCTTCCCTTGTTATAAACATTAGAGTAAAAAACTAGAGGGAGAAAGGGTTAAATAACCGCATTGTGCAACCTTCTTTTTTGGTAATTGAAAATCAACCAATGGTGTCGCTTACATTAACACAGCCAAGTAGCAGAATATAATTTAGAAGCAAATGAAAGAGGTCGTTGATAAATGAAGGGAGGTAGTTGTCTGTATATACATCTATACTAAAGATCTGTGTTATTAACATCTAATAGCTGGACTACTTGTAGATAGACCTATTCTTGTTTTCATGTAAGTAAGTACATATAACAAACTTGTGTATGTAAATGAATTTAAAAATCTTTATAAAACATGTGTATTCAATGAAACAAATATTTTTATATTAAATATATCCTATTATATAAAGTAGTAAGCCTTTTTGTATGTAGCGAAGGATCTCGCTAACCGCTGAACTGATAAGGTTCTCTTGTGAAGCTTCTTATATGACTTGAGAAGGTGTTAGACTTTTTTATCCTTATAAAAATAGTATGGGTATGGTTTTAAGCTATAATTGGATTACATCCCGCTATCCACTGATGATAAACAAAATTGCCATTACTGTAGATGCAACAATGTATGATAAATTGATGTACATCCCCAATGATGATAATCAAAATTATCCATACTCCAGATTGAAATTATTGTTTGAAAAGTCTGATCACTGTTAAGAAGTTTACTATTTATTCAATTTTTTCTGTCGAATATTTGTGGCTTGTTAAACACATTTAAGATTTGATTTACGTCCCCAAAGTTATTAAACCAATGAATAAGATATTGTGCTTGTAACACTTTTGGGACCAGTATAATTTACAGTCCAATGTCTCCTCCATTCCTAAAAAAATTTGGGTTTTTTTTTGGATTTGTCAAGCATTTATGAGATCGATGGTAACGAACATCCAACTACTCTTCATGTATATGATTTTTTATTTGGCTAATTTACATGATAACTTTATACATATGTATAATATTGTTGTTGTAAATGTTACTACATCTAAATGAATAAAAAAATACCTTCATGAGAATATGTTTAATATCTTTTTTAAAACAAGGAATTCCTTATTCCGGATTCCGTAACATCTCACGGGAAAAAAGATATGTAATTATAGAGTAGACATGCCTTTGAAATCATAAAGCAATATGGTGTCCGTGAGTCTGGTTGTCTGTATGTGTCGAAGGATCTTTCTAACCACTGGACCGATATGTTTCTCCTTTGCATAAAGCTTCTCAAGGGTCCAGAAAAGGTTTATACCTATATAGGGGGAGGTTACCAAAACCCTTGGGCTGGAATTAATCTTCCAAACAAAATACTACAAAAAAGTAATTGAGGGACACACACAAACACATCCTCATACTTTTAATACCAAATTTGCCATGCCGTTTTTTCCTTATAACAACTACAAACTAACAACACCATTTTTTCCCTTGCAAAAAGACCAGTCTATTAATAAATATTTTATTTGGAAAAAAACTAAAGCAGGGTATATCAGTCCTTCCTTGTTACACTTTAAGATGTTTTTGTATGAACCCTAAAAGATCGGGTACTCGTAGAGTTTTTAATAATTTCTTTTTTTATCTGTCAATGCGGAATTTTTGACGTTTTTTGCCGTTCCCGAGGTTCTAATGAGCATTTGAGGTAAGAAGACTTTGAATTATTAAGATAACTGCGAAATACTTTTATTTAGGCATTTTAATTTACTAAATTTCATGTAAAGTAATTTTTTTTGTATATTCAACCGATTTTTGTCAAAAGGAATTTTAAATGCACATGATTTATGTTTCTTTTATTACTTATGTTATAGCAATTATTTATATTATATTATTTTATTATTTTTTATAATATTATTTTATATTATATTTATATTATTTTCTTGTTTTTACAATTGAAATCCATCTCGACGAAAAACGGTTAGCTGCACAAAAAATTTGACTTCACATGAAATTTAGTAAATTAAAATGCCTAAATAAAAGTATTTCACAGTTATCTTGATAAATCAACATCTTCTTACCAAACATGCGCATTAGAACCTCGGGAACGGTTCGGTTTTTGCGGTTTTTGCATAAATAACTAATGATTTGTCTTGAAAAGATCTACAAAATGAATAAATAGTCTATGGCCCTAAAACGACTCCTTCCCCCAAAAAAGAGGCAAAAACCATCATTTTTTAAAAACATGCACAGGGTGTCCCAAAAGTGTAAAAACTTGTAAAATAGGCAAATATTATTGTTATTAGTCAAAATCTGTATCTATATGACAGTTTTAAGTAACTTAAAGTGCAGAAAAGTGGTACACTTGGCAAATAATGCACCCCCTATTTAGGCTTCTTCTAGTTGAGTAGATGGCTGCAATTTTGTACAGTTTTCTTTTTTGATATTTAAGTTATGACTGTAAATGTTAATCTGTTTTTTTGCTTATCTTTTTATTTAGCAACCTTTACCCGTAGGTCCTTTTTTAAAATGAAGAAACCTATAAATCTGCTCTCAATAGAGATAAAGTTCTAATATATTTTTTGTTGTTTCCTTTTATTATATAGAATTACCGACTAAAAAACATTTGGAGCTTTAGGACAGGCTAAGAGACAGATAGTCAATCACCCTGTCAAGTAAGATAACGTATTGACCATTTTACCGTTTTCAGTGAAGCTTAGCATATAATATGGGCAGAAACACTTAACAGTCGTGCACTTTTCCAGACCTTAATTGGTTGACAGGGGGTGAGGGTGAAACGTGAAGGGTTAAGCGAATTATGAAATTATTTTTAAGACGTTTTGTTCCAAACAGCTGGCTAATAGACTGGGCCTGCAACTTACATAGGACAGAAATTGTTTAATTTAGGGAAGAATTGCGTGGCATAATATTTGATGTGAGAATATTTACAGATTAAAGTGTTCATACAAATCTACCAATTAACTTGCGGCGTTAAAAAGCATATATATTTTCTACATTTGTTAATATCATCCGTATGTATGTAAGTTATATTATATTTGTATGACGATTTCTGAAACTAATAGGTACAAGTTTTGAGGAAATAATTGGTTGGTATAATATTTGTATAAACCTGCAGATTAAACTTAAAAGGGAATGTGATTTTGACAGACAATTATAAGTGATAATTTCCCCACAACCCCCTTCCCTTATTTTTCCTTCTTCTTAACCACTTCCCTTCAGTTACATATAAAAACCAGTTTTACGCCAACAAAATATCTAATGTTCGGCAATAGCAGCCCCTTTCCTTATACAAAAGTGTCTCTTTGGAATAATTTTGCTACTGTTATGTTCAGCATCAATTTGTACGTTTGATTGAACATAATAAAAACCATCTGGTTTATTTGTTTATGTCGTACAATAAAATAACACCTAATTAAAGTATATAATGTATTGTCTTATGAGTTTTAATTTGACTATGATACCTTATTTATATATATCTGCATATGCTTTTACCAGGGAGGGAGGAGACATCGGGGTGTTTATTGCACTTGCCCCCAAAGTTTTTTTTTATTCGTTGACATCACAACTTTGGGGGCTTTTATTGAATTTTGATTGGTTGGTTTTTTAACGTTTCAACCACTAATTATAATCTACAGTTGGAATGCTTTTGTGTATCATCATTGGGGATGTACATCAATTTATCGGCCATTGTCCCATCCCTACCTCCCTGATATGTATGTGTGTGAAAAAAAGTGACTAATTGTCGACATGAGACTCACGTTATCGTGTTTATTATTTAATCCTATCCTTGTATACAAGTAATAAGATGTCTGACAGTCTCTTTGTGTGTCTTTTGGTGTTTTGGATTTTGCTAACCCTTGCACCTTGTTCTTTATTAAAAGCGAAGCTTTTCTATATTTAGGGTCGGTCCGTCCGTCCGTCCGTAACGGATAGCTTTTTTCGGTATTTTAGGCATGTTAGAATTGTCCTATCGATTTCAAACTTTGCATGGTGATTCCTGCAGTAGTCAGGTACGATTTAAAAAGCGTAGCAACTCTATAATCATTAGCAAAATGTCCGTACGTCGATTTTAATTATGTTGCTTTTTTAACAACAAATTTTTATATGATCTAATTATCCGAATGATCAGATTTTTGTATACTGATTCCCAGGACAACAAAGTACAATAATATAAGCGAAGCAACTCTATAATTAAGTCCTAAAAATGTAAGTATGTCCATAAACATTATTCTGTATCAAGCAGTTTTTCAACAAATTTACTTACAATTTTGCATCGACTCTTATACATTTATATTCTAATTATTCAGTTCTGACACTATATATACAAGTGTTAATGTCCCTTTGTCCTACCGTTTCAGCGCTTCGCTTTTATGGATGTTGTCATCCTTTTTTAATCTAAAAGTTAAGCACATACATGATCATTTTTCAAAATTGTTTAGATTAACTTTATCTCCATTCTTGAATAGACAGGAATCTAAAGTGATAAAAATTACCGATAAATTGATGTACGTACAACCCCAATAATCATACACAAATTTATCCCTTGGTAGATTGCAATTAGCGGTTCAAACGTTTAGACACTCAACTTACTGTACCAACCAATCAGATTTTAATAAAAGTTGTTAGACCAGCGAATAAGAAAACTTTGGGGACTAATGTAATAAACAGCCCAGTGTCCCCTCCCTCCCTGTTGAATAGAAGCAGTAGCAACATAACAAAGTGTCAATCTTGACAATTGATGAGCTTCGTTTAAACATTTTAATATTCAGCTACAGTAACTTTTATGCCTTTTTTTAAGAAAAATGCTTATTTCATAACTATCTATTAGTAGCCAAACTACTCTATAATTCCCTTTGTATGTCCGTATGTTGTTCCATCCCTTTGACATTCTAAAGACCTAGTTAGTGTCAAAGCTTCTCTATAATTTTAAATGTCCGTCTGTATGTCTGAAACGTGTTGGGGGAAACGTGATTTACTCGGCTCCTATTCAAGATAGACAGCTGAAATTTTTAGTGAAGATTCCTTTGACATATGCCCATCTAATCTATACATTGTTTTGTCCATCTGTCTGTTTCTTTGGGTGCTAGATCGATTCCTACATTTTTAGGTTTTCGTGATTTTCTCTATTCCTATTCAGAATTGAAGGCTGAATTTATCAGGGATTGAATATGCTTTTATTTTACATAATTCCATCAAGTTTCATTAAGATTTGTCTATTAAGTAGAGTGCGATCGATTCCTAGATTTTTAAGTTTTCGTGATTCAAAGAATGCGTGATTTTAAAGGCTTCGTGATTTACATATTTTATCAAGTTTAATGATTATTGTATGATACTGCTCTATCATAATTTTTTTCTCGATATAAATTTATCATTTATGAGTTTGCTACTTATGGATGTTGTCATCCTTGTTTTAAAAATAATCCATTATTTTATTTTACTTTTAGGTCCAGTAGGATCTAAAAAAATCATGGACCGAAAATTCTACTCTTTGTTGTGATTTTATACATATTTTTAACGGGTTTTAGGCTTTTTTTTGTAATGAATAACCTAATTTACTTTTTTGGAATAAAACTCTATGTCCAAAAGTAAGAAATAACGAAGTTGCATTTAAAATAAAAAATATGATGAATTTAAGGACTATAAAACAAAACAAAAAGAAACAAGTATGACTGGTTACAACGGAGGGAAAATAAAATATCACGTATATATTCAAAATGTTTAAACACAAAACTTATACTGACATAAAAGCAACATCTTGTGTGTGTATTAAAGGATCTCGCTAACCACTAAATTAATATGGTTCTCCTTTACTGTGAAGCTTCTTTTGACCAGGCTTAATATCATTTTCAAATTTTCTTTTTAAAACTAAATTGAAAAATTGAGGCTCTACTGTGTGAGGGTACAACCCTTGGACTCTTCCTTAAAAAATGTAAGTGAAGGGTCAACACCCAACCCTTTTCTCAAGTGCCCCTAAAGGCATCTAGATGTGCATTAGCTAAAAACAAAATTGTTAAAATATGTAATACACACAACAAAACTAGAGTAGCTAGACTCAAACTAACGAAGCAGCATTTTTTAGGAAACATAGGATTAATCTAAATACAATAAAACATTTTTAAGTTGTAAAATTTTTTTTAACTGTTTTGATTTAAGTTATGTTTAAATTATGATTTGATTTATAAACTAACAAAATGATATAAAAATCTATATATACAAATGTAAATTATCTTATATTCAAAAAAATTAACCCTTAATGGATAAATCTTTTTTAAAAGCGAAGATTTCTATATTTAAGGTTGGTACTTACGTCCGTCCGTCCATACGTCCGAGAAGGATAGCTTTTTTCGTTAATTTAGGCATGTTAGAATTGTCCTATCGATTTCAAACTTTGCATGGTGATTCCTGTGGTAGTTAGATACGATTTAGAAACCGTAGCAACTCTATATTAATTGCCAGAATGTCCGTACGTCCATTTTTTAATATGTTGATTTTTTACATTTTTAAGTGATCTAATTTTCCGATTGTTCTGATTTTTGGTATATTGATTCCTAGGACAACAAAGTACAGCAAAGCAACTCTATAATCAAGTTCTAAAAATGTAAGTACCTGTACCAAGAAGTTTTTCAACAAATTTACTCACAATTTTGCTTTGACTCTTATCTATTTATATTCTGATTATTCAGTTCTGACACTATACAAGTGTTAATGTCCGTTTTTCCTACCGTTTCTGAGCTTCGCTTTTATTGATGTTGTCATCCTTGTTTAAGTATTTTTCAAAGTGTTTGTCCATCCATTTTTGTACTTTCAATCTTCTTGATATTGTTAGTTTAAATTCCATTGGATTTTAAACAGAAATATGGCGTTGAGGGACAAAGCCAATTTTAGAGAAATAATACTCTAAAACTAAAAGCTTAAAATGACACAACAAAAAATGAAGAATGAAAATCTATTCTATTTAAACTATGACACACTGGGATTAGAGGTTTATAATATAGGATTAAAGATATATAATCCTTTTAAATAAATAGTTGGATGTTGAAGATGATTAAAGTCCCTCAACATTTTATGACGTCATACGATAGAATAGCCAATGAGAGGCCAGTATACACTGTAATTGATCAATAATAAAATTTATGCTGGACTCTTGGATGTTTGTTTATCGTCGATTGATTTAATTCTTATTTTAAAGCTCTCTTTTGTGTCTTTAAAGGTTTTTGATTGTCCCCTTTCTTCTTAAAAACTTAAAAATAGCCTAGAACCAACACAGGACATTTTTAAAATAATTAACTCAGTTGGTTTAGTGGTTAGTGAGATCTTAAAGTACTTTATATAATACTAGCGGCTTCTCACCTAGCCTCTAGGGGCTTTGCCCCAAGAGGTATAATTTACCTACCCAGCCGAAAAAAAATGCGACTGGGTCGCAAATTTTCGCGAATAAATGGCGAATTCGCAAAATTCGTAAAATTTAATTTTGAAAAATCAGGGGGGAGGGAATTTATTGTTTTTTTTTGGAGGGGGGAGGGGGACCCACCCTCAAAAAAATAGCCTAAAACCACCACAGGACGAGTAGGTATATTAATTGAAGAGTAGAATCCGGTCGGTTCAGTTGTTACTTAGATCTTAAGGGACAGACAGACGGACATACGGACGGACAGACAGACGGACGGACAGACGGACGGACAGACGGACGGACAGACGGACGGACAGACGGACGGACAGACGGACGGATAGACGGACGGACGGACGGACAGACGGACGGACAGACGGATAGACAGACGGACGGACAGACAGACGGACGGAAAGACGGACAGACAGACATCATTCTACTTTGTATTATAGCCAATGGAAATTTAAAATCTAAAATGGTTGTTTTAGAAGCAACAACCCTCCCTTTATGGGAATAATATTTTGTTTAATATGCTACATTTAACAAGGATGACAAGATCTATAATAGCGAAGCTTAACAAACCAAAAAATGAACATTATAAGTAACAACGGAATCAAAATATCTAGGAGTATAAACATAAATTTAATTGAAGTTGATAAAAGTTTATTAAAGTTGATAAAACTATCCGTTACTGACTGACGGACTGACCCATAATAACAGAAAAGCTTCGCTTTTAAAAGACTGAAGATAATGTAAATCGAAAAAAAATCATGACTTGGTCTGAGGGTTTTCTTCCGAGTTCGGCAGTCGTTTAGATAGATACGCCACAGCTGGCAATTGGCAATTTCAATTTCAACCGGACACTTTAATTTCATTAACCCTGTAGAAAAAAAATCAGATATCAGTATTAGAATACTGGCGGATGCGCCCCTATTATCTAAGGGCTCTGTATTCGAAGTGTAAGAGAGGCGATATACAAACAGCTTATAACCATCCCAGGACTTAAAACTGAAAACATAATAGCTTAAAACCATCACCTTGCCTATGAAAAGCTCCCCAAAAATAGAGAATTCAAAAGGTTCTGTAGTTCTTTAAATCTTAAGCTACCGACAAAAAAAATCATGTAATAGGATATAAACGACAAAATCACTGTTATTCCAACGATCCGCAGCCACAGCAAGTGCAGCGCGGCTGCCGAGCCCTGGCTTAAACTATTAAATAATGAAGCATATTTACACTTTTTTTAATCCGTATTGTGGAAAAATTAGATTGTCATTTCCTTCCTTATATTCTTATGGTGTAAGATAACTTTCACATAAATTATTTTTATCTATCAGCATATGCATCTGAATTAATGGTTCCTAGAACAACAAGGTACAATAATAATTATAAATTAAATGATCAAATCCTAAAAATGAAAATATACCCTTTTACTACATCTTGTATTTACGCAATTTTGCAACAATTTTATGTACAATTTTGTTTAGACTTACAGATAACTGTTCTGCTTATCAAGTTCTGACACTTTACAAGAATTATTTTGCGTTTGTCCTTCCTTCTGAATTTAGAACTTCGCTTATATGGATGTTGTCATCCTTGTTATAAAAGATTGTTTTAGTCTTGGTGTAAAGCATTGCATTCTTAGTCTTGTATATTCTCGCTATATATTCATTAAACCTTACCAAATTATCAAATTCCTACATTATTAATTTCAGTTTAGGTAGGATCCTGGCAGACAAGCTTCCAAACGGATAAATGTCCTCTGGATTAGAACCGGTTCTAAGCAATACTAAAAAACAATGTATCCTATAGCCAGTTCTCTAAGAATACCCACGGAAAACTTTCTATAATACGATACGATAAATAACTATTATGAATTTGCAATTTTCAAGTTCTATGCTTAATGCAAAAACTCTTTTTTCTTGATATACTTGACACAAAAAGTTGTCAACTTACAACGCCTTTAATCCTTCTTCCCTATTAACAAAGTGTACTTTTTAGTAGAAATGCTACTCTATACATTTAAAAGTATTTATGTTTGTCCATCTGAAATGTTTCAGGAAAGTACGTTTATCTCAGTTAATCATCTAAAAATCCGGAGAAAGCTTCGTATTGGTTCTTTAGATTTTATGCACTTATCAGGCTTAGATATTGTTCTTGGTTAGGTTTTAGGCTTCTTTTGGTGAAATGGGGGAGTATACTTAAAAAGAAATATTACCCAATGAATTAGAAATGCACCCAAGTATCTACGGGATAAAACAATGGCCGATATATTGATGGTATCCCGCATTATGATATATAGAATTACCCTCTATTTATAGATTACAATTAGTCGTTGAAACGTTTGGATACTCAACTTAATCTATCAAAATTCAATAAAAGTCCCCAAAGTTATTAAGCCAACGAATAAGAGAACATTATTACAAAACTTTGGGGACTAGTGTAATACACAGACCATTGTCCCTTCCTTCCTGAATAAACCCCTCGACCGTTTTTTTTTGTTAATATCAAAAGTTAAACATGTTACTTTATTATGATTGGCGTCAATTGATTCTAGGGGAGCAGTCACTAGTGTTTAAATATTATATTGAAGTATTTGTATGGGATTATCTTGTAAAGAAGCTTACACCAGTCAAAACATTGAAATCTGACTGTCTCAATTTATATCTGTTCTGGCTATTCCAATTTGAATATGTTTAATGTCTATCTTATAATTTAAAGTATTAAATAGCTCAGAAAATACTGGATCAAATTGGTTGTACCTTTCAGCAAAGCTTCATAAATATCTTGGAGAAGTTTCTGGCTATTTTACCTACTTGGCCCTCCCATAAAGGCTAGGGGCAAAGCAACTTTATATTCCTTCAACTTTTCTTTTACGTAATTTATTTTTATTTTTTGTAAGTTCTCTTGGGAGGGTGGTGGTACCCTCCCCCAAAATAGTTATAAACCTTCCAGGGACCTATGAGAATCTACCCTGTTAAGGAGAACCCGATCGGTTAGCGGTTAGCGAGATCCTTCGGTACAAACACACAAACACAAAGACAAACAGACATCCTGTTACTTTAGTATAAGGATAAACTTACACGGTTAGGTCGATAGTAGATTAATCAAAAAAACTGAATCGAACCATAAATCTAGATTTTTTTCTAAATGGATTTTTCTATTTTAAACGTACAGGGAGGGAGAGACATTAGACCAAAAAGTAAATTGAAACCTCTAGAATTATTTTCTTTGATTCGTTGTCTTAAAAACTTTGGAGACTTTTCCATTTAACTCTATTAACAATACGTCGTGCATGTTTAAGGTGTAAAACTAAAGTTATAGATACAACACTATTGTACTATATCTATATCCCTGCTAACAATACGTCGTGCATGTTTAAGGTGTAAAACTAAAGTATAAAGACAACACGTATAACTAACAACATACCTGTTAAACTTAGATGCTGTTATTGACTTCAAAAAATTCATGTGTCTATTTTATCAACATTAAAATTTATTAACCCTTAACGGTCGGGGGGGGGGGGGGCGTTGAACGCCCCCCCATCCGGTTTTTTCTATCTCATTTTCTGTTTGTGAAAGATAAAGAGCCCAAACTGCGTGACTTTTTAAGTTTGGGTATGACACATAACCGAGAGTTGGAATTTTTTGAATATCTCCATCCTGGCGGGCACAGGATGCCAGCAAACCTGGCAGGGTCATCCAGGTAAAGAGCAAAAATATTTTTTTGACTTAAAAAAGCATTTTATCTTACCAAAATACTAAAATATCCTCTAGTAGTACATCCTCATATTAAATACAGGTGTTCAAGTCAATTTCAGGTTCCAGGTATGATCCTGCAGGTCCTGATCCTCCAGGTCTCCAGAAATCTTTAAATGGCTCCTGTGGCCTCAATTTTTGACTTAGACTTTTCAAATTTAAAACTTAAGCTTTTCTTACATGTCTACATAACGTATTAAAATTTCATAAAGATCCGCCGCCGTTTTCCCGCCGACCGTCGACTGGCAGATAACATGGGGGGGCGTTGAACGCCCCCCCCCCCCCCCCCGACTGATTAAGGTGCGGCAAGGGGCCCGACTGTAAAGGGTTAAAAATATTCGTATATTGGTTTGTCGAAAATATGTTTTTTATTAATAGATTTAGGATATATTTACTTGGAAATATTGACAGGGGAAATTTGTCGTCAATTTAGCCAGCTACCTCATTTATTGGTCAGTTCGTTCATTTTTTAGGAGGAGAGGGGTTCGGGTAAAAGGGGTGGATGGGGAATATCGTTTTTTAGCCAGCTGCAAGCATCACTTTAACAGAGTCATTGAAATTATGATGCAACATCCAAGTTTTATATATATATCGATTTTAAAAAATGAAATCTATCAGGGAAAAGAGGAACTTAGAATATAAATAACATTGGTGTCCAAAGTTTCATAACACGATCTCGCATTGGTTGGCTTAACCCCTTACAGTCGGGCCCCTTGCCGCACCTTAATCAGTCGGGGGGGGGGGGGCGTTCAACGACCCCACCCTATTATCTCAGTTCCTATTAGAGCTAGAGGGCTAAAAATTTTTGTGCAAGTCCCCTGTGTTATGATGAATTTCCGACCTAAAGTAAGTCAAGGTCAATTTTCGCTTCCTTCACCCTTTTATTTAACAACCTTTGTTTTTAGGTCCTTTTTCACTTATAAATTTCAAACGGCTGTAATTTTTTTTATTTTTGAAGCTAGAATAAATATTTTTTTTGCAGAAAATGTTTATTTTTATGTAAATTTTATATTTGAAATATCAAAATATAATTTCAGCGGCCGCAGCTGTACTTGGCAGCTGCCAGCCGCCGCAGTCGTCGGTCGGCGGGAAAACGGCGGCGGATCTTTATGAAATTTTATTACATCATGTAGATATGTAAGATAAGCTTAAGTTTGAAATTTGAAGTCTCTAAGTCAAAAATTGCGACCACAGGAGCCTTTTAAAGATTTCTGGAGACCTGGAGGATCAGGACCTGCAGGATCATACCTGGAACCTAAAATTGACTTGAACACCTGTATTTAATATGAGATTGTACTACTATAGGATATTTTAGTATTTTGGTAAGATAAAATGCTTTGTTTAAGTCAAAAAAAATATTTTTGCTCTTTACCTGGATGACACTGCCAGGTTTGCTGGCATCCTGTGCCCGCCAGGATGGAGATATTCAAAAAAATTCAACTCTCAGTTATGTCTCATACCCACACTTAAAAAGTCAAGCAGTTTGGGCTCTTTATCTTTCACACACAGAAAAAACCGGATGGGGGGGGCGTTCAACGCCCCCCCCCCCCTCCCGACTGTTAAGGGTTAAACACTTTAGGTTCATGTACTAAATCTTGACGGTTGGTCCATATCTTACATCAAATGATTCTAATCTACCGAAGGGTCGATTTTGTTGTCATTTGTCTTATCCTTTAAGTTTCTTAAAATAATAATTTGTCAGCAAAATAATATCGTCGAGAGATGTCATTATAATACCTCCCAGTTCAACTGGGATTATAACACGACGAATTTGTAATAAAAGTCTTTCTTTACAATTCTCTCAAAATAATTTTACATCTCACTTTAAGTAATAACAAGGATGACATGATAGTTCGTGGTCTGAAATAGTACAGTACAATTTTTGAACATATGGTTTTTATCGGCTAAGTCCCTAGAGGCCACTAGGGGTACTCAGAAATTGCCAGGACCTATGAGAAGCTACATTTTAAGGGAAAACCATTTATTTTCAGCTGTTAGCGAGATCCTTCCTCCAAGACAGTTAGAGATCCTATTAATATAACTTTTCTATTAGGATTAGCGGCTGCGCTTTAGCATCTAAGAGTTGTGTATTCGAAGGAAAGTAGAAAATATCCTAAAACCATCCAGAACCCTATAAAATGGAAACCCGATCTGTTTAAAGTAATCAAAATCTTAATTTAGAGACAAAAAAACGTTACTACTTTATCTAATAGAATATGTTTAAAAAGTTTTATTTTCTAAAGTAAAAGAATCTTTTAGAAACAAAATTACCCCTTCTGTAGATTATAATTTGTGGTTGTAACGTATGGACACTCAACTTAATAAGCCAACCAAATTTAATTAAAGTCCCTAAAGTTGTAAATCAACGAATAAGAAAACTTTGGGGACTAGTGCAATAAACATTTCAAAGTCCCCTCCCTATTTTTGCAAAGTAAAGTCACAGATGCACTCATGAGATATATTGGAGGTGTTTTAATGATCTGCACTTAAACACATTGGATTTTCTAAAAGGTTTTATTCTTCGAATAGTAATAGTAGGAAAAAATGCCCTGACCAAAATCATGCATAAATGAACTCTAAAGTCAACTCAAATTTCACGAAAAAAGGGATGACAACATTGGTTTACTTTAAATACAATTTTTCCCTAGGAATCACCATCTTGTTAATTATTGGAACATCAATAAGGCAATTGAGATTAGTTGAAATGCAAATACCCGCCTATAATGTCTTATTTTCTAGCGTTCTTGTAAATTATCCTTGGGCCGAAAAAAACACCTATAGTCATATAGGTCCAAAAATGGTAATCTTATAGCCGCAAAATTGCTCACATTAGAATCCTTTTTTAAGCAAGGAAACAAACGGCATTTTTATTGGTGGCGAACATTTTATACAGGAGTGTCGGTTGGTATTTGTTGTAATTTTACTTGAAGAAAGTATAAAAAGGCATTCCCCCTACTCTAACTATCTATGTCGCGCACCTGACATAGCAGCTGCAGGATCCACTTTTAACTTCCTTGCTTATGACGCATTGATTGGTTGAGATCACCTTCCCCACAACTAAAGGATGAGCTCGTGGTACGCCACAATCGCTTGTTTTCGTTCTTGTTACAAGAATTTTATCTTTTATATTTTTGGTTAAATTTGTTTGTATGTAGCCTATTTAGATTACCTTATTCTGTATACTTGTATTTTTAACACTACTAGTAGCTTCGCCCAAAGCCTCCAGAGGCTTCGACCCATGTCTAATAGTAACAAGGATGACAACATCCATAAAAGCAAAGCACTGAAACGGTATTAAAAACGGACAGTAACACTTAAATAGTATCATCTGAATAATAAGATCAATCAGATTAATCGGATAATTTAGACCACATAAACTTTGTTGTTAAAAAGTAGAAAAAACAACATGTTTAAAATGGACGTACGGATATTCTGGTAATGATTATAAAGGAATCACCATGCAAAGTTTGAAATCGAAAGGACAATTCTAAATTAACGAAAACTGTCTCGGACGGACCGACCCTAATTATAGAAAAGCTTTGATTTAATAAGTGTATTGGTGTAATTAGTGTATTATTGTATGTACTGCTTCATAAGGAAGGGCGTAATCTATTACTGAATAAATGTCTATATAATGTATATATATAGTAAATCCTTTCATTCAAATTCACGAAACCTTTCATATAACATTATCAAATCAATTAAGTTTAATCAAAGTATAATTTCTTAAATGATTTAATTCAAATTGCAAACATTTTTTAGATTTTTTTATTGGGAGGGGTAATTTTCAAGGGCGATATTTTTATTGGGATGGTGAAGGTAACCTCCCCCTAAATAATTAAAACAATCACAGGACCTATAAAAAGTTTTACTGTAAAGGACAACCCTATCGGTTCAGGTGTCAAATATATATCCTGTTATTTTTAAAAGCTTTTCTATAATTAGGGTCGGTCCGTCCGTTCGAGACAGATAGCTTTTTTGTTGTTGTTAATTTAGACATGTTAGGATTGTCCTATCGATTTCAAACTTTGCATGGTGATTCCAGTAGTAGTTATGTACGATTTAGAAAGCTTAGCATGCAACTCTATAATCATTACCAGAATGTCCATACGTCAATTTTAAACATATTGATTTTTTACTTTTTTAACAACAAATTTTTATGTGATTTGATTATCCGATTGTTCTGTTTTTTGATATGCTGATTCCTAGGACAACAAATTACAATATTATAAGCAAATTAATCAAGTCCTAAAATGTAAGTATGTCCATAAACATTATCCTGTATCAAGAAGTTTTTCAACAAATTTACTTACAATTTTGCTTTGTCTCTTATTCATTTATATTCTGATTATTCAGTTCTGACACTATACAAGCGTTAATGTCCGTTTGTCCTACCGTTTCAGTGCTTCGCTTTTATGGATGTTGTCATCCTTGTTTCGTATAAAATATCAAGTTAAATGTTTGATATTTCCATTAAGCTCTACTTTTCAAAATTAAAGGTCTTCTAAATTGCTTTTGCTGATATTATTACCAATATTACGTTCACAAGGCCATTTTCTAAATAGATTTTTTAATAGGTATATTGCGTTTAAGTATTACAAAATTGACGACGCATACTAAAAATAAAAGGACATTTCATGAATTATTAATATATTTGAGATATAAATATTTTTAAAAATTTATGTCAATGTGAATGACCCAGGGAAGGAGGGGACATTTGGCTATTTATTTCAATAGGTAGTCGTCAAAGTTTTATGAAACCATTTTCTTATTCATTGCTTAACAACTTTTAGGACCTTATTGAATTTTGATTAAGTCGAGTGTCCAAACATTACAACCACTAACTATAATGTACAGAAGAGATATTTAAACATCATTGGGGATGTACATCAATTTATCGGCTATTGTCTTATCTCTTTAGATCTCTGATATGACCACAGCAACGCTCTGGGCAATGTCAACCCCAAAAAAAAACTACATAACAGGCGACCAATTTCAATATAGGGTAGAGAACAATAATCGGAAAAACAATTCTAAAATAAAATAACCCGCAACGCGTCTTAGTAGAGACATTTTACAAAGTTATATACTGATTTTATACATAGTGTTTTAATTCAAAAGTTAGAGCAGGGGAAATGCACTGGTTTATGAACAGGCGCAACTCACTTATTAATAATTGGAACTTCCAGACAAAGTTTGTACACTGCTTGTTTGTAGTTGTGAAAGATACCCAATGTTTTTAAAATAGAAATTATTGGGTACAAGCAAAATTTGCAATCCAATGTCCCTCCCTCCCTTCGTTTCTTTTAAAGTGCTTGTCCTTTTCCTCGGGACCAATTTTAATTTCCAGACCATCTCTTTTTTTTCATGGGAGCAAAGCTTTTCTATAATTTTCAATCTTATTACATATCGTAATAATAACGGATATATCCCTAGAATCTAGGGGCTTTGCATTTGAAGTGACAAAAAAGAGGCTATAAAAATAGCTGGAAACCAACCCACTTTTAATATCTGAAAATAAAATAGACTAAAACCAATACAGGAACTAATTGCTATCTTAAGCTTCAGACAAAAAAAAACTTACTACTTTATAGAAAATTTGATTATGTTCTCCATTTTAGGAAAGCTTCACATACAGGGATGGTTTAAGGCTATTTATCTTGTTTGGCTTAGGATGGTATTAAAATATTCATATTTTAGATAGAAGTCTTAGGATGGGTTTAGGATGTATTTTTGTCTTTCAATATGCCTTCTAATATAAAGCACGTGGATGCTAGGTCCTCTGCCGCCAGTGTTTTAAAATATGATATTCCTTCAGCTGTTGACTGCAGCATCCTTGTATGTATATGTCTCTGCGACCCACCCATATCAATTTTATTTATTCCTAAGGTCTTTTTCCAAAGTAATAACACAACCATAACAATAAATATAAACAATTATGACATTCAAAAACCTAAAGCTTAACAAATAATGGTATACATTTTAAGAATTGATTATAGAGGTGATTCGATCATAGTATTGCATCTAATCGTCCTAAGAATCAAAGTTCAAAAAAAGAGAAGATTTTATGAATATATCAAAATCAAATCATATCAGGAACCATCATGCCAAGTTTGAAATCTAGAACACTTCTAACTTTATGATAAAAACTAGCCATTACCTACTCTATTTTAAAAAACCTAACTTTAAAAAAAGGTACTGTGACATAATATTTTAAATAACTTTAGAATTCCATCAAATTTTTGGCCAATTTGTCTCAAATTTTGTTTTGTTTTTATATAACAGTTTAGACTCAGTTTTTGTAGTTTATTCAGGAATCTTGATGGATAAGACAATGAAGTCATTGGAGTGCACTGCCAATCAATATCAATAATAGTAACCAAAGTATTAAGCCAGCAAATATATAAACTTTGGTTACCAGTATAGTTTGCAGTCAAATGTCCTCTTCATCGCTGAGATTATTCCAATCATTAAGTAAAACACTCTCTGGATTATTATTTTAATTAATAAACTTTATATTATCTTCAGAATACCTTTACCTGACTATGATTATAAGGTGCTGTATCCAAGAAATAAAAGAAAAAAGTTGTATTCAGTATAAATCTACGTATAAATATAATATAAACTTTATATTATCTTCAGAATACCTACACCCGAACATGATTTTAAGGTGTTATCCAAGAAATAACCAAATAGTTGTATTCAGTATAACTTTACGTATAAATATTATATAAACTTTATATTATCTTCAGAATACTTACACCTATTATGATTATAAGGTGTTGTATCCAAGAAATAAAACTAAATAGTTGTATTGAGTATAACTCTACATATGTATAAATATTACATAAACTTTATATTTTCTTTAGTATACCTTTATCTGACCATGATTATAAGGTGCTGTATCCAAGAAATAAAAGAAAAAAGTTGTATTCAGCATAACTCTACATCTAAATGCATACAAATTAATGGCAATACAAGGTGTTCATACAACCCATATGTTTTATTTTATTTTCATAGATCAATAAATGTCACCAAAGTTTGTAACCAAGAAATCAGAGATTGTATTTATAAAATTAGTGTAATCTTCAGTCTAATTTACCCTTTCTCACTGAAATGAAAGAAAAACATTGACAAATTGACAAAAAGACCTCAAAAAAAGTTAGTTTAACAGCTACTCTATATGAATGTAAGTTTGTCACAACATTGAACAAAAGCCTACCATAGTGAGTCATTGTTAAAATTGTTTATTGCATTGTATTATAGACAGCTCTCTGCTAGGTATAAATTAAAATTGGTATTGAGTTTATGATTTTTATTTCAATGTCTGTGGAAAATTGTTTATAATATAATGCATGATATTTCAGAATGGCGAAGAACTGGTTCTAATCCAGCGCATTTTAATCAATTTTAAAGCCATACTGGAAAGGATTTTAAAAATTCAAAAGTCTAATTAATCATTAAATATTGCTAGCTATGTATGAACACTATTTATGCATTTTAAGGGCCTGGAGCAAACAAATCAAACTAGATCCTTATCTTAAAATAAAAGTATGATGTTTCCTTATCATTAACAACAGGGAGAGAGAGACATGTGCTCTTAAAAATAAAGTAATAGGAATCCTAATCCCAACTTTAAAAATCATACGGTTTTACTTGAACAGGAAGCCTATTACAGGTCCGAATTATAATTTTAAAAAAGATGTAAAAATAAAATTTTAAATCAAATAAGATGTCTATCTGTTTTGCTTGAATTGCTTGGTTTTACTCTTTGTCTAATGCTACTGCTTTATATTTTTTCTTTATTTTAAATATAGGGTTCACCGCATCATTTAGTTACGCTAAATTTATATACATCCTAATGATGATAAACAAAATTACCCTATATATAGATTAAAATTAATGGTTGAAAAGTTTGGACACTTCTAGCTTGGTAACAACCAATCAAAACTCAATAAAAGTACCAAAAGTGTTTAAATCAACAATTAAGATAACATTGATATAACACCTTGGGTATCAGTGTAATTCACAGTCCAATCTCCCCTCCCTCCCTAAATGGCTTCACATAAAAATTCCAAAAACAATATAAATAATCAGGAGAAGGGGGAAAATGTACTGTTAATTATAATAGTACCCAAAGTTTATAACAATTGTTGAGCTAAAACTTTGGGTACTTTATCAAATGAATTGGTTACATTAAAATAATAAAGTCGAAACTTTTCAACCAATTATTTCAGAATTGATAAATTTGTTTATGATTGGTGATGTGTCTTGTTAAATTTTTCTTGCATTGTCTTATCCCTAAAGATCCCTGCCTCCTACACCCCACCACGCACGTCCAAGCTCATGATCACCCCATCTCGCACGTCTCTGCTCATGATCACAACTCTTGTTTAAACAAAGTGATGACAAATTAGGGTTTGTTTTCAAATTAACCGGAAGATATGAAGGGTGTGTCATCCATTCCGCAAAATTTACTTTCATATCTAAAAACCTTTGTTTTAGGGCTCTTTTTTACTTGAGAATTTTAAATAGCTGTAATTCTTTTTGAGTTGAAGAACAATCTTTGTGTAAATTTCATATTAGAAATCTCAAAATATAAATTTTGTAAAGAGGAAGTGAAAGTACAACAATGCTAAGAGCAAAAGAGCAATATGTTTTAACATTCCTATAAAAAAACTTTATTGTTACATTTTTAAAGTACATGTTTATTTGTCAGAGAATCTTCACATACTTTAATAGTAGCCGAATAAATAATAACATACAAAGTAGACTAGCTAAAAATTTATATGCTATTTCAACATACTTGGCTGTTTTGTAGGGTTATTTTTAAAAGAACTTAAAGAAGATTGGATATAGATTTCAAGCTTAATAATCACATAAAAATTTAGAGCACAAAACATAATAATAGTCCAAAGAGGGAGGGGATATTGGGCTAGTTGGGTTTATTAAACTAGTCCCCAAAGTTTTATAATAATGTTTTGTTATTCGTTGGCTTAGCAACTTTGAGAACGCTTTTGAATTTTGATTGATGGGTATATTAGGTTAAGTGTCCAAACGTTTCAACCACTAATCAACATAATTTTGTATATCATTATTGAAAATTAATTTATCTGCTATTGACTTATCCCTATAGATTCCTGATAATAGACAGACTTTAAACAATTAATGAAAAGGGCTATAATGTACACTTTGTTGTCCACTGATAATAAGATAAAAAAAATAGTATGTTAATTCTAGAAGGGTCCAAGCCTACATACAAGAAATAAAAACCAAAACGAATTAGAAAACGAGTCTTTAAATTTCTATGAAAAAAAATTTGTCTTGGATATTTTTTTCTTAAGACGATTTCACTTCGAAGGGTGGTTTACCTCCCTTCGGACTTGTGAAAAGCTATCATGCAAAGGTTCAGTGGTCCTATGGTACACACAGATAGATCCTTTTGCTTTATTAAAAGGGTTAGACTTGATTACAGATCAGTTTTTGTAACCTAGATGTAGAAAGATGAACTCTTTGATCCATGAAAAAATGAAAATAAAAGCATTGTTTAGGGCTAAACTCTTTAGACCTTAAAATTTAGGGAAGGGTGTTTCTTTAAATTACAAAAATATCAACTAATTACTTTTTCATTTTTATTATAAATATCTAATTTTGTCGAAGCAAAGCTACTCTATCTTCCCGAGTTGTCTGTCGGTCAGTCAGTCCGTAACTATAAGATGGATTTTTCACCTTTATTATTTAAGATGAAAGTCTGATTTTTTATGTTCAGTTTCCCCTTACCAATAGCATTCAGTATACAATTTACTTGGTCCGTCGGTCTGTTTGTCATACCCAAAAAGAAATTAAGTGAGATTTGATGGGCTGTTCTAGAGAACATCCTATTGTCCGTCTTTGGATTATAGTTGTCTAAGGATGGTTGAGGTGTTTACCTCCCTGAAACTCCTCATTTCTTATTTCTAATCTAGGGGCGATTTCTCTTGGGGTGGTGGTGGTAACCTCCACAAAAATAAACATTCCCAGGACGCATGAAAAGATGTTTTGTAAAGGAGAACCATATCGGGTAAGCGATAGGTGATATATTTTGGTACAACTAGACACTCACAGATCATGTTACTTTATTTTAAGGATAAATTTTAAAAATAAGGCTACTTTTTCACCCAGCTTTTTTGTTGGGACACCTAAGAGGAACAATAATACTAATAATAATAATATGTGTTGTAAAGTGAATTTCAGTTTTCACCCCCTTTTGTCGGCGAATAATGGTTCCAAGTTGGCAAACAATGCAAAAAAAATAATAAACAGGGATCTCAAGGGATAAGACAATGGATGATAGATTGATATACATCCCAATTTCAAATTTACTTTATTTGTAGATTGAATTTAGCAAAAAAGTTTGCACACTGATAACCAATCAAAGTTCAATTAAACAACCAATCAAAGTTTTTGAGCCAACAAATAAGATAATGTGGCTATAAAACTTTGGGTACCAGTTTAAATCTACACTCCAACGTCCTTTCCCTCCCTGAAAAAAGGGCATGCACGCAGAGCACAAGAGTGCAAAAAATTGCAAAACAACGCACAAAAATGAAATACTTAACCGACAAAGTTATGCATATTTATAAATAGCGCATCTGTTTCATAATCAGGGTATGTTTAACCAGCATTAGAAAATTCTTCCAGTTTTATATCTTATTACTAGCGGCTACGCCCCTAGAGGCCTTTATGGGCACTTGAGGAGGAGATATTTTCTGTATATCAGTTAACTGTTCTCCTTTTAAAAATTATTTTTATCTTGACATAGCTTTGCTACAAATGTATGTATTTATCCTTGTTTAGCTTGTTATTCAAAAGTTTTGATATGTGTATGGGGTTATGATTATAAATAATATTTTTCTTTCTAATTAATGCAGTAATTAGGTATGTATTATAGGACATCATTATAGAAGGGGGGGGGGGGGAGGAGGAAGAGGGATATTGGGCTATAACTTATGCTGGTCCCAAAGTTTATGAAATCATTCTCGTTGGCTTAAAGACTTGAAAGTGTCAGAAATAAAGTCTAAACAAAATTTTAAGGAAATTTTAAAACTTCTTAAATACAGGATACATTTTTAGGATTTGATCATAGAGATGCTTCACTTATAACATTGTACCTTGTGGTAATAGGAATCAGTATTCCAAAAATCGGCTGAATATTATGATTATGACATACAAAAATAGACTTGCAGACTTTCTGATAGCGAGTTGCTATGCTTACCACATTGTACCTAATTGTTATAGAAATCATCACACAAAATTTGAAATCGATGAGAAAATTCTAACATGTTTAAATCAACGGAAAAAGCTGTCCCGGACAGACGGACCGACCCTAATCTTTTAATGATTATTAATATTATTGATATTAAAATATGCTGTTAAATTGAAAAATTTTCAATTAAAATAATAAAGGTCACTTGAATATTATAACTTTTTAATAAAACTACATTATTTAATGGTAATTATGGACATTATTACCCTTGTACGGTTATGAGTATGATAATAATGATTTATATGTATAAATATTGACAAAAACAATGAATATTCATAAAATTCATGTATAATCAAAATTATTTTCAACAATAAAGCCAAAATTATCTTGTGATAACCCTAAATGGTATAAAATAATCGTTATGTTATTATTTGGATGTTGCGCCAGATTTTCTTGTACTCTAATAAAGTGATACGTAAAGCTGGCTAAAATAACGATACCACCATTCACCCATTTACCTTATCCCTCCCACTCCTACTGAATGAACGAACTGGCCAACAAATTAGGCAACCTTGGTTGTCGACAAATTTTCCCGTGTCAATACATCCAAGTATACTATATCCATTGAAAAACCTAAAATAATGATATAAAATTGGTGTTCAAAGTTATTCAAATATATTATATCATAGTAAAGTTAGAGCCTATACTGAAAAAATATATATTTATCGCAGCGTATTACTGACAGCTTTCCGTGGATATTAAAATGAATAAATATTTGATCTTTAGCAGGGTTGGAGCCTGGAGGGGACATCGAACTTTATAATACCTAAAGTTATAAACACAATCTGTTATTTGTAGGCATACATTCTTTGGGCACTTTATTGACTTTTGATTGATTGGACTCAACTAGCAGTGTCAAAACTTTTTTCACCAATCTTCAGTATGGGTAATTTTAATCATCATAATTATTTGAGAGTGTATAGGTACTACATCAGATATACGTCTTATATTTTATTCTTATCGCTAGAGATCCCTGGCATCTGAAATTCAGGGTTCTAAAGGGATAAGACAATGGCCGATAAATTGATGTATTTTCCCAATGATGATATACAAAATTACCCTTCTGTAGAATGTAGATTAAAATTAAGGGTTCAAACGTTTGGACACTCAATAAAATGAACCAATCAATAGAAATTCAATAAAAGTCCCCAAAGTTGTTAAGCCAACCAAGAAAACTTTAATATAAAACTTTGGGGACTTGTTTAATAAACAGACCTCCCACCCTAATTAAAATTATTGATAATTAGGAATGATATTCTAATAACTTTTAGGTTTTTAATTTGATACTTTATATCCATTTTTAAACATCTTTGACATGCTATAAAACCATTATCTCAATTAATACAAAATCAAGGTTAAAAACATACAAATATATTTATTATTTATATAGAATTAGGATATAAACTCTATAACAAGAACAAAAAATGTGTATTTAGCGATATAAAATGAGCCTTTGAATTGAAAATAGCAGTAAAATACAATACATAGGAGCTATTTATGACATTTCTATAAATATTTTCCCCGCTTTAGGCAAATCGCAAAAGAACTTTTTAAATAAAACATATATCTTATGCTCAAATTAGGTAAGGTTAGGTTAATGTAAGAGCCCCGTAGAATAAACGGCTCTCTTTTGTGATTGGGGGAGTGTACTAGCCTATACGGGTACTTTTGATAACAATACTTACTGATAAGGAAATTAATTTTTTTATAGTTTTTCATTTAAGTATTCGCGGTCAACAATTTATGTTTTTGTTTTAATGATGAATGTTCAATGTCATATTATTAGGTGTCGTGTTAACAGAAACACTCCCTAATTGTGTCATGTAAACAATTTTAGGGATCTAAAGGGATAAGACAATGGCCGATCAATTGATGTAAATCCTCAATGATGATATACAAAATTACCCCTTCTGTATATAACAATTAGTGGTTGAAACGTTTGGACACTCAACTAAATTAACCAACCAATCAAAATTCAATAAAAGTTACCAAGGCAGTTAAGCCAACGAATATGAAAACGAAAGACTTTGGGGACTAGTGTAATAAACAGCCCAATAGATAGATGGACATAACTAGAGATAGATGAATAGACATAAATAGATAGATATACTTAAATAGATAGATATATGAATTGAATAATATTCAGACGCCTCTCTGTTAGCAAATTTAAACCACTCGCCAAGCTTTCATTCATTTTAAAATTAGGTGTCCATACAATGAAATTTTCACCCAGTTTTTGGGTACCCCACCCTAATCCTTATATTAAAGTAACAGAATCTCTGTGTGTATCTGTACAAAAGCATCTCGCTAACCGCTGAACCGATATAGTTCTCCTTTACAGTGTAGCTTTTCATAGGTTCTGGGTAGTTTTCATAACTATTTTAGGGGAGGGTACCACCACCATCCAAAGAGAAATCGTCAATAGAAAAGAAATTCCAAAAATATTGAAGTGTCGATAGATTTCGCCATTGTATGACTTACTTGCCTATTCAAAAACCAAAATTGAAATTGGGGGGTTGATTACCCCCCCCCCCCCTCCCCCCTCCTTATCAATAAAATAGCACAATTTTTTGAGTGAAGCTTAATATTTCAATTGAGTTTTCTAATAAAGGGAAGCTTCACATAGGTCCTCGGATGGTTTTTAGATTAGGCAATGTGTTCTAATCTTTAATTTGTTTTGTAAGAGTACCTATCACATTGAAATGAGCTTTCAAAAAGCGTAAACGATAAAAAGCGCAACAGTTTAAAATGTTTTTGTTGCTTGTACTCGTTTGATCTTATTAATATACAATTTAAAATCATAAACTCTTTATAATCTTTCTTTTAACACGCAAGGGTGGTTCTATGCATCTTATTTACCACCTATATATGCAGTAGCGAAGCAAGTCTTAATTTAGGGTATGATCGCAAGTATGCTTTCTATATTTCTCTTAAAATCTCGTAGAGTGGATTTAGAATATACGGGTATATTATGAAATGGGATAAATTGTCCTCAATTTTGGTTGCCAACATTTTCATCATTAATTGGTCAGTTCGTTCATGCAGTAGTAGACTAGGGGAAGGGGTACAGAGTTTGGATTGTGGAGGGTGGGTCTTTATTTTAGCCAGCTAAAAGTTTCACTTTATTAGAGAGCATGATAATCTTGTTTAAGATCCAAGTAATAATAAATCCATTCTCTTATTCTTTCCACATAAGGAGAATACACATGATTAAATTATTATACTGATACCCAGTTTAAAATCACGTTCTCCTATTCGTTGGCGTAAATATCTCATAAGTCTTAAATTAAACTTGATTTGTTAGTTTAAATTAGCAGTTTCCAAACTTTTCAAACTAAATTATAATTTACAGTGGTAATTAAAATTTTACGTGGTGATTTTGTTTAGCTTTTTGGGGGATTTCCAAGTTTATTGTAAATATATTACTAACTAAAGAAATGACTTATTCATTATTGTTTTACTTACAAATCTTATCATTTGTGCCAATTATTATACATTTTTTTAATGTGTAGATAGATTGTTTAAGATATTAATAAACACATTTCAGTATAAAGATTGACAAACGTTCATTTTGAAAAGATAGACAGATAGAATGACATGGCAATCATAGTGAAGATGTTTATCAGTATTAGAGAGCTAGAGAGTGATGATTTTTAATACAAGGCTTCCATTCAAAGTTGTAGGATTGTTAGCAAGGAGCATAGCTTCTCTATACCTAACTATTCAAAGTTGTAGGATTGTTAGCAAGGAGCATAGCTTCTCTATACCTAACTATTCAAAGTTGTAGGATTGTTAGCAAGGAGCATAGCTTCTCCATACCTAACTATTCAAAGTTGTAGGATTGTTAGCAAGGAGCATAGCTTCTCTATACCTAAATATTCAAAGTTGTAGGATTGTTAGCAAGGAGCATAGCTTCTCTATACCTAACTATTCAATATTGTAGAATTGTTAGCAAGGAGCATAGCTTCTCTATAGCTTGCCTCGGATAGCCTTGAGGACGGGATACACCACGAAAGCTTATTTTAGTGTATCTCTGAACCAAACCTTGCTTTTTGCTTTTTAGACAACCAACCCTTTGATTGCAAAACCTTTGTCTTAGAAGTCCTAATTGTGCATGGGAACATTTGCAACTATTTTAGATTAAGACATTCCCATATTCTAGCTATTTTATTTTATGAAATAAGCTGCACCACAAATGATCGTTGTTTTACTTGTTATTAAGATAATAATAGTAATGAAGTTGAAAAATAGTGTTGAATATGACCTCAAGCGAATATTTAAACTGTTGCTATAATCAAGGGTTATATATCCTCTCATTTGGTTAGAAGTGTTGCTCATTTAAAGGACAGTCAAACTAATGTTTTGTTAAAGTATTATATATCATTTCATTTGGTTATACATATTTAGTTACGAAGGTAACAGTACTATAAATCATTTCATTTGGTTATGAATATTGCCAGTTTAGCGCATCCGTTTGTTGTCGATAGGCGATTGGTTATAATCTTTGCCCGATACCGAGTCAAAGCTAAAAACGTTACTAAATTAGTTTCTACTGCATAAATGTCAGTTGGAAATGTTTCTGTTTTAAAGCACAGTAAATCAAAAAATGATAGACTAGAATTTATTACAATATATTTTTTTAAAAAAATAATCTATTGCTTTAACCTGAAATTCTGGTCATAGGTGCAGCTCAATGGTTGCAGGAGACCTGGAAGACCTGCAGGATAATACCTGGAACCTGAAATCGGAATGTACACCATATTTTGTATTTTAAAAGACCATTGTAATATTTTTTGTAACTCCAAATGTTTTGTTAAAGTAAAAAAAATCTCCCAACTTTTAAGGACAAAAATCAACTGTCCTTTTTAGTTTTAACAGCACAAGTTGTAACATGCATGTTCTAAAATGAATGTTAAGGTTGTATCAGTGAAAAAATCTATATTATCATCATTAATCAGCTATACTAGAGGGGAAAGGATAACAAATACATGGATATTATGACAGTAAAAAAAAATTGTCGTTTTAAATTTAGGGTGGAATTTATCATTGAATTTATGGAACATGGAGAGGGAGTAGATGTGGTAAAGAGGTGGAAAGGGGGGTCGTTATTTTAGCCCGCTGCTTGTTTAAAAAAAACGCACGGCACTTTTTACAGGAAGGAGGGAAATATTGATCAAGTACTAAAAGTACCTAAAATTTTAAAATCACGTTCTCTAATTCGTTGGCTTAAAACTTCGTGGACTTTTATTGGGTTTTATAAACTTTAATTGTATAATATTATTCTTCAACAGTTTTAAACTACAAAGGGGTGATTTTGTTAATCAAGATTATACTTTTATATCAATTTTCGGTCTATTGTCTTATCCCTAAAGATACCTGATGTAATGCATTGGATTAGATTTTTAGCAGTATTTAAAACATATAAACCAAAGGATTAAAAACAGAAGATAAATATTGAATTTAAAAGAAATGTTGAAACATCAAAAAAATTAACGTCAGTCACAATGAAAAACAGGGTTGGCATTAAAAAAACATGTAACAAACCCAAGGAGTATCATTTTGAAACAACTTTACTTGTAAAAATTAATAAAACATTTTTGTTTAATTACTAGGTAATAATCTTTAATAGTTATTTCTCGCATGGTATTATAAACAGCTTTCCGCGGTTATAGAATCTACAATTATAAGATTAAAACTAGTTTTTTTTAGCTCCGAGGTGCTGAATGCATGGGCTAAAAAAACTGGTTTTAATCTTATGAGTGTACATTTATATATTTGTAGAAAGCTGGATATAATACGATGCTAGACATAGTTTTTTCATATGGATGAGAACCGGTTCCTATCCACTGGATTCGAATGAATACGAGAAAAAACAATAAAACCAAAAGAAAACCAATAAAACCCGGGTTTTGTTAACAAAACCCACTGGGTTGTGTTAATTTTAAAAATCCGGGTTTTTACCAACCCTGACAAAAAAACTGTTTTGTTTTCCCTGAGGGACCAAAGGCACGGGCTTACCAAACTGGTATTACTATTCATATTAACATATGACAATCTCGACCCTTTCAAAATACTAAAATCATAAAAATGAATAAGTACGGTACTTACAACCATCATTCAATTTTCGTTGATTTGGAATTCTTAAACATATCTTAATAGTAAAAATAAACGTATTGAATAGGTAATTAATTATGTTTGAAAAGAAACTCTATTTTGATTTTGATGTGTATTGGAGAAATTCAATATTTGAATGCCCCTTAGAAATATGATTTATAATATTAATAATTTTAAATATAACATTATATTAAAATGATGAGATGGTTACATAAACCTCCCCCCCCTTAATAACAGTCATTGACAATGTCCAGCAATTATATTTTTCTAATCTTGCACATCTGGGTATTCAACATGGTTTTCAGGTGTCTGGGCTTCCTGGAAGGCTGACTCAAATTTTTCCATTATACTCTGTGGTTTAAAATCAAATTCATTTATATACTGGCAGGTAGGAGTGTTGTAAACTGCAAACCAAAAAGTTAGGCAAATCCGAATTTTTCAATTAGCAGCTGTGGTATTAAATTTCAATAGATGCACTATTAATAAAATTTGTTGATATATCCCTTGATTAATAGTTTCCAATGTTGAATTGCTTAAAATTAACGTCAGTGAATCACAATGACTAAAAATATTCATTTAGAGGTAAAATAAGTGAACCAAAAAGAATATTCCATCAATCTATTGCTTATTATTGCTAAAATCAGTAAAGAAGTTGTATCAACTTTTTTTTTTATAGCTAGCCGGTTCTTTTAGTAAGTAGTAGATGTAAAATTTTTCATAGAATTCAAATATGCAATCGGTTTTTTTGTAGACCTCTTATTTTTTAAGTAATTTAAGTTTTTTAAAAAAATAATTAAGTCGGTTTTAAGGTACTAAAACGCAACAAAATAAAAGAAGAAAATGGTCAGTAAAAACAAAAATAGTAAGATCTTTAATTTGACACCTTACTTTTAAAATTCTGTTGAGTAATTATTGAAAAAATCTATTTTTTTAACCTCGGTATAATAAAAACTTTAGACCTAAATATTTTCTCAAACAGACATAAAAAACATGGGTTCATATATACCATTAGAATCAGAAAAATATTACGAATCCATTGTAAGCAAAATTGAAAAAAATTAAAAAATTAAAAAATTACAGAAATGGCCAATTATTTTTTTTGTTCAGACAACACTATTGTTTTCCCTTTTTTACCCCCTCTTTACCCCCTCTTTACCCCCTTCCCATTTTATACTCAATTGAAGAATTAAGACGTTGCCTGTACAACATAATATGATATTTTCATATAATTCCTTTTATTGTAGTTTATATACTATATTGTAAACTTTTTTTTTCAATTTTGCTTACAATGGATTCATAATATTTTTCTGATTCTAATGGTATATATGAACCCATATTTTTTTATTTGTGAAATAATAAAATTAAGTTCAAAGTTTTTATTCTCGTGGGTTTAAAATAATCGATTTTTTCAATAATTACCTGACAGAATTGAAAAAGTAAGGTGTCAAATTAAAGATCTTACTATTTTTGTTCATAATGACCATTTTCTTTCTTTTTTTTGTTGCATTTTAGTACCTTAAAATCGACTTAATTTTTTTTTTTTTAAACTCAAATTACTTAAAAAATAAGAGGTCTACAAAAAAACCGATTGCATATCTGAATTCTATGAAAAATTTTACATCTACTACTTACTAAAAGAACCGGCTAGCTATAAAAAAAATAGTTGATACACCTTCTTTCAAACAAATAACACATTAACATAAGATATATCATTAGAAAAGCATTAAATATTATGAAAATATATATTTTCTATAAAAACAGTGTCTGGGAAGGATGCTGTATCCCCCCGAGAGGTATGAGACTTACAGACAGGATAGTTATAGAGCAGCTATAGCAAAGATAATCTACCTGTGTCTGCAAAGCAGGGCTGATCAAAGTTACCACAAGAATCTCCAGAGGTTATCCAAAGGGTGCACGGCTGGCGGGACAGGAGTACAGTTAGGGTCTCCAGAGAGGCGGGCAGGGCATTTAATGGTTCTGGAAATATTATGGAGTTCTTGATTTAAATACCTAAACAAGATATGTTATAAAATTGGCCAATTGGTTGAAGCCTAACTTCACCTGGCCTAATCTACGTCCTATCCTCCCCCCAATTACATTATATTAGTGGGGAAAAGAGAAAGGGTTAGTGTAAGTGTATTATATAGAGAATTAAGCTGTACCTGGTTGTTAAATCTAGACAGCTTAGTTCTCTAAAGAGCCGGCGGACATTATAGTTAAGCGGTCTGAAAAATGAAAATCTTTATTTGCTGTTTGCAACTGCGAAATTAGAATGTCTGCCGCAGTGAGCCACAGGCAACCCGTGTTCTTCTCCAGTGATTTGGTGGCCTGAAAGTGTACATGACACTCCCGGCAAGAAAAAGAACATAGGGCTGCGGGTTGATCACTGCAGTTTACAATATGAAGACAGATGATAGGATACGATACGCCCAGAAGCATTTGCCCTAATGTGTCTTATCTTAGGAGGTGTATTGGATTTTTATGTCTTCTGAAAGACATTTGAGTTTGAATAAAAAATAGAAGGAAAACATTTGAAAAAGAAGCAAAAAAATCTAGATTTTCATGTTTTGAAATCTAGTGCTGAGGTTGTCAATCTTGAGGGCCTCAATCTCTGCCCTGGTGGCTGTTGTCTCTGCCCGAAGCTGGGTGACTTGCTTGAGCGCCTGTTTGGAGGTTTTTTTAACCTTTCTAAATTTTGTTAATGAAATTTAGCGCAAAGGGGTCACAACCTTAGGGTGCCTCCACGCCGGGGTGATAGACCAGTGATACGCCTCAGTGGCCGGACCCATCTCCAACACAAACCTAAACACTCTGTCCTGTATGACATTGACCTCATACCTGGCGAGGGCTTCAGGCATGTGGGGGGCCCAGGATGTCCAGCTATCCAGATCCTCTTCAATACTGGAGAAACGGTGGGCGTGGTGGTTCAGATACCGTGAGTTCAGTTTATCTTGCGGGAAAAGTCTGGCGTGGTCCTCCAGACCGCGGTGGATCTTCACCATTGTGCCGCGTATGTCCCGGACTTCACGATTTATATGTTTCATTTGATTATAGGGCTCGAGGGAGGACAGCAAGTGGAACAGCACACTCATTTTTACAATTGAATTCAGATTTTTTTTTGAAAGTATAAAATCATGATAAAATTATTTATTTATTTTTTTTTAAAGTTTTGTATAAAACATAAAATGCGATTTTTTTTCATTTGACACCTGGCGTGGGGGTTCAAAGGATCCATCCCCATACTGCCAGTCAAAATGGTGATAGTGATCACGTTCACTAGCATAATGGCTAACATATCTACCGTCAGTTATGGGGGTGTTAACATGATGATTTTTAATGCGCCCTTCGTTGGCTCTCTTGAACTCTAGAAGTCTCTTATCCATTGAGGAGGTCAGCTTAAGCACTGTAAGCTGCAGCCTCTTGTATAGCTTACCAGAGGCTATCAACAGAGGAAAACTGGCGACCATCTGCATATATATGATGTTTTATGATACTACAGTAATTTTCAATGGGGTTAAGGTCAGGGGAGTTGGCCAATCCATAATTTTTGCTTCGCCAATATCTTTTTTCTTATGGTAATCCATAGTGTACTTGGAAAGGTGAGAACAAGCATTGTCCTGCATAAAAATGAATTTTCTTTTAGATGCAGGTTTGAAAGCCTTATACCAAGGGAAGAAGGCTCTAACAGGCTACAGTAATTTTCGGAGTACCGTTTTACATCTTTTTTCATCTTGTATGGTCCAACAACTGTGTCCCCTATAATCCCAGCCCAAATCATAACCCCTCTACTCCCCTGTTGATGCCTATAGCGGGTTCCATTGTTTTGCTTGTTTAGAACCCAACCATCAGGGCCATCCAAGGTAGCTCGACACTCATCAGTAAAAACTACCTGGCTTAAGACAGTCTTTAGGTACTTGACTACCCATTCTAGACGTTTGACCTTGTGGCTGTAGGTCAGGGGACAGGCAATGAGTTTTTTTTACCTTACCCATACTTTATAGCACATGGTTCCTAGTTGTCATAGGAATATCAAACAGCCCAGCTCCCTGAAATATAACTTGGCTGCTAGCATGTTGGTTTCTGGACAATTCTAGTTTAATTTTTCTCAATTCACGATCACTAATTGTTCTCCTACTCCCATTTTTTTCTTTTTTTCTTTTATTTTTTTTCAGCTTGCCTTCGTTAAAATATTTTTGCATTGTTCTGTGATCACGGCAAGTTTTTTTTGGCAATTTCTAATGTTTCATTGCCCTGACTAAAAAGAGTATGAATTTGAGCCTTTTCTTGTTGACTCAAGTCCTTTTTACGACCCCTAATTCTGAAATGAAAGTAATTTTTTTAATTTTTTTGGTTTAGTAAAATTTACTAAAAACATGAAAACAAGTAAAAAAAAAACACTAAAATATACAAAAAAAATTACTTTTGCTTTTTTATGATGGTGTCACCTTGAAAACAAACAGTGTACTAAAACTTCTGTACAAAAACTTGTTCTATAAACAAAATATCTAAAAAAAAAATATCTGCATAGTTTATGGTTCGCAGTTTATATTGTAGTTGGGATGGACCTGGCTGATATGATAAATATGGATCTTGAGCTTCTGGCGTGGATAAATCAACTGGAGCTTCTTTTTGTATCTCGTCTTGAATAATACTTTGGGGTTTACGCCAGCAAACAACGAATCAAACTCTCCTGACGCCATAACACTAACAGTATACCCCTGATACATTTGCTTGTCAGGAGCTGGGTTCACTTTGGATTTCTTAGCTTTTACTGGAAAAGGTGATTTTAACTCCTCGCCTGTAGCATAAATTTAATTGTCGTATCTCTTACTCTTAGCTGGTTCTTTTCTAGTTTCCTTCCCATTTTATGATCTCTTAGTGAAGTGAATCAAGTTAATTTAGCTTGGTCAGTTTATAAGATATATAAAAGAGTTAAATTTTGATCAGCCAAGCTGTTTAGGGTACAACTTTGATATTTTTTTTTGAGTGTCATGTCTCTTTGTGGATATAATTTGATGCTAGCGGCTGCGCCCCCATCATTTAGAGGAGGGATGGAAATAGAATAGCATATCTGTGACTTAAATTACATATATGAAGCTCTTCGCTAATGAATAATTAAATTGGTTCGGTTTTTAATGTGAACAAACAAACGTATAAACCTTACCTACTACTTTATAAAATAAGAAAACAATGCATTATAAAGCACACGACAAATCTCAATTTAATTTATTACGGGGCATACAGTAACATTATTATGAGCATTACAGACACTTTAACAAGGAACACAACATCCAGAGTTGGGTTATTATTTTTTTTTTTTGGGGGGGGGGGCTTGCTGGCTATGTTCATCGGCTATTGTTGCTAAAAATTTGGTCAACAATATATATAATACCGGTTATCATCGACAGGATTTCTGGCGAGGATAATTTTTCATTGCAACACCCTAACCAAAAAGTAATGCCTAAAATCAGTCAATTCAATGCATTTGAATTGTATTTTTTTTATTTTAACGCTTTTTTATTTCTCTTAAAATTTTTAGTTATTTGATATTTTAATACATAAAGTCATTAATTTTAGAAAAGGTTTGCATTTTAACAGGTCATAATGTCATAATCATGATGGTTTATATAACCCTTTGTACTGAGTGACGAGAAGATACTAGTTATAAAATTGTATTCTTTTTAGCTTGCTAATATGGACCTCAATTTTTATTCAGTGTGTTCATTCTGTAGATGGAGAGGATATAGGATAAAGAGGGTGAATTGTTTTAGCCAGCTGTGAGCATCCCTTTATCAGAGTACATGAAAATCTGATGCAAAAACTAGATATAAGATCTACTATTCTTAGAAATTTACTGCTCCTTTGACGGAATTAAGCTATTTTCTTTGGGGTTTAATACACCAAGAGTAACACCCCTCCAAAAATAAATTTAGGGGGGGGGGGAGACTTTACAAAAATCATTTAACACAATGCAACGTAAATTAATAATGTATTTTAAGTTTATATTTTAACAGCATACGCATGTCTGTTAGTATGTAAAAATAGCTGAGATCGTTTCAAAAAGATAAAGTGCAATAATTTAAATGGTAAAATTGCATACACCACTTGCATTGCCATAGATCACAAATATGAACTATAGCCCACCCTTGCGATTAAACAATAGTGTTCATGTAATACACCTAAATATTTTTTTTTAAATAGCCAAATTGTTTTGTATTTTTTGTTGTTGTTAAAAGATGGATTAAAAATTATGAGCATGAAAATCATTTAAACCAGCCCAAACAAACGATATTGATTCAATGTGTCTTAATTCGTGTATATATTTGGTTGGAAAGTTGGAACACTAAGCCAACAGAAAATTGGCAAATCGTGAATTCATATTGCAAGGGTTTTCTGTACAGGTATTCTTACAAAACTGAATCATCTATTAGAATTTAAGAGTTCGAGGGAAAAGGATACGCCATTGGACGATAACTTTATGTTGTTATAACAATAATAAACATATTTAAAGCAGCTAAAAGCCAAGAAACAGCTAGTTAAAATCAACCAATCGAGATTTAGTAAAATAATTTGTTTTTAGCGAACAAAAACTTTGGGTACCAATTTAATTTACAATTCAACTGTATCTCCATCCCTAAAGAGTTTAAATTATAAGAAAAAAATATAGATTTTAAAATGGTATGTTGTTTTATATAAACTTTAGCAGATTTTTGGATAAAAATGTCAAAACAAAGCATAAGAGCTGTATCAAGCTTTAAACACATGCTAAAATTTTATATGGGTCTTAATACTGGATTTTTATTAAGCCTGATAACTCCATTTTACATTCCCCTACAAAATAGCTCAAAACCTTTCCTGGACCCAAACTTAAATTTATTGTTTAACTGTTTGAGCCATTTTTGAGATTGTACTGGGCATGCAAAGATACAGACATAAAAACTAGTATTTATAGCATTAGATTATAAACAGCTTTCCGGGGATTGTAAAAGCATAAATTATATGATTAATACCAGTTTAGTAGTATTATATATTGAATAATCCACGAACTATTGTTGAAAATATGTATGATAGCTAAAACATTCAATTCATGGCAGAGATTTAGATGCATAAATTTTTTATATAAACATGATTTTATAGAAATAGGAATGTCCGTAGGTCTATCCGTCAAAATTACAGTCTTTTACTGCAGTTGTATAAAAATAGTTATCTGGAATTTATCTAATAATTATTTATTGCATCGTATTATAGACAGCTTTTCGCTGATATTAACGTGAAAAATTTTAAGATCAAAACCAGTGATAGACCTAAAGTGGCCGAAGGTCCCAGCTAACAAGACTGCTATTAATTTGATGAAAATATGATTTTATCTTAATATTCTTGGAAAATTGGATATAATTCGATGCAATACATGAATTTTCAGTACGGATGATTCAGCGAATATTCATCGACTTTGGAGCCATAGTATCTATTAATCATCTAAAAAGCCCCTTATTTGCCATGACATAAAATAGAAAGCAATCTTTCCATTTAAATAAAATATTTTATGTTTATAAAACTATAATGGAACAAGTCATCCTTGTTTATACTAAAAAATTATGTAGTTTATTCAATTTACTCTATGCACAAACTGTTTTCATACAAATGGTCAAAAATAGTGTGCAATGTAAGATCTGCAGAACGGCAAGAGAAAAGTAGGAAATATGTAAATATGAGCAAGCTGCTCTCTACAATTTAAATTGATTTAAGATAACAATCAAAAGAGTAAAATATATTTAATACAATCTTTGTCCAAACCAATAAATATATTGATATACAGAAGGATTATTTTTATATACATAATTATTAGGGATGTAATAGTTATTTCTTTAATCGTATTATAAACCGCTTTCCGCGGATATATCTTATGATTGTACATTTTAATATCCGTAGAAAGCTGGATATAATACGATGCTAGACATAGTTTTTTTGTATGGATGAGAACCGGTTCCTATCCACCGGATTCGAATGAATACGAGGATAGTTATTTCTCGTATCGTATTATAAACGGCTTTCCGCGGATATAGAATGTACAATTATAAGATTAAAACTAGAAAACTAGATATAATACGATGCTAGACATAGTTTTTTCGTATTCATGAGAACCGGTTCCTATCCACTGGATTCAAATGAATACGAGAAATACATTTATTTGTCATAGTCTTATCCCTTAAGATACCTGTGTCTAATTGAGTAATTGACATTTTAAGCTAAACTAATTGGTTCCCAGATAACACAATGTATAGCAGCTCTATATACAGGTCTATTCGTATGTCCGTTATAAATTAAAATTGTCAGTGTATTTTTTTGGTAAAAAAGGCTACAGCATTTAATCTAAATTATTGTAATGGATTTATTATTACTTAGATTTTACACCAGATCAGCATGTGCTTAAATAAAGTGAAACTTGTAGCTGGCTAAAATAACGACTACTCTTTATCCCATCCCCAACCCTTCAACTTGATGAATGAAATAACTACGTTATAAAGTAAGCAACCTAATTTAACAACATTTTTTAGTATATAACCAATCTATTTATCTATTGGGATAAAATAACATCTAATCTACCATACATCTATCTCTTTATCTATTTGAATATAGATAGAATAGTGTTTGTGTCAATATATTATGTAAAAGAAGCTTTAAGTAGCTTTAATAGGTTTTTTAGTTTAGAGTTAGAGAGAAAATTTGGTTATTTTAAATATAAATACACAGGCAATGTTGCACTGTTAGACCTTAAGGACAAAAATTGGGCAATCAAAGAGTTGGATTGGTTGTTTTTCAAATTTGGAATGTTAGTGCCTTAGAACCTACTGTAAGATCTGGCACTTCATTGTTATCAACCGTTTTAGAGGTTTTAATCAGGCAGTAGTTATTTAAGAACATACAAGAACCTTTAAGTTTAAGAAATATTCCAGTATGGCTTCGAAACCGATTACAATCCGCTTGATTCGAACTGGTTCTAAGCCATACTAAAAAATCATGTATGCATAGATTTTAGAAATTTTTTCACGAATATCATTCAAATCATGAAATTAAAAAGAGTTTTGTTAGATCAGACCTTCGGTCCTTAGGGGACAACAAAAAATTTTCTATACAACTCTATTTTGTCAAAATTGAAAGGAGAAGCGTAAAAAGATCTTACGTAGAGATAAAAATATGTCAGAGACCGTGTTACTTACAAGCTAGCTTAATCATGGATATGGATCAGAATTCTCAAAAACAAAAAAAAATCGATACATAGATGTTCAAGGGCGTGGATAAAACATACAATAGATTACTCCCCTCACACCCAATTTTACCTCTATAAAAAAACAAAGCTTATATGTCCCTTGCTTGTGTAAACTGCCCCCCCCCCCCCCAACCCCGTACCCCCGCCTTTTGATTGAAACATAAAAAAACTAGGATAATATAACTTTTAAAATATCATGGATTATGTTGTTTGATGTAAAGAAATAAGTGTCTTACCAATTGATTTTTTTCTTCAAAAAACATATCCATACTAGTAGAATTAGTTAAATAAGCTACTTAACATTCAAGTAATAACAAGGATAACATATCTACAAAGGTAATGGGTGTGTGAATTTATTTGGCTTGGTTCCTGCATCAATTTAACAATCAAAGAACGAGTGTTTGACTATTGAGAATGTTGATTATGTAGGGGATGTATCAGCCCCATTGACGATGAAATGGCACCACTCGTACTGTCTGTATTACACCCCCCTCGATTTTGGTTGAAGAGGGTTGACACCATTTTCGGGAACGCCTCTCTGGCAACACGCCAATGCATTGAAAACGGTTCCAGGACAAACGAAGGAGTGTCTAAAGTATTAAATTAATTAAGTATATCTATACAGGTTAGGTTGGGTTAAGATATGAATACACAAATAAGCCCCCCGCAGTGGTTTTGCATTAAAAAACCCCTGCAAAAGGTGGTTTAGAACAGGTTAGGTTAGGTTAAGTGTCCACTCCGACGTTTGTCACTCCTGCATTTGTACTTAGAACCTTGAGAATTAAATTATTTATAGAGATGCTACGCTTAAAAAAATACTAAATATATTGTAAACTACTAATTGGTAAAGGGCCTATTATTCCAACAACAACAACAAAACATCAATACAAAAATACGTCGTAAAAAAGTCCTAAGACCACCTTGAATTGGCAATACGTTTTGTCATGAGAAAAACAAGGATGACAATATCCGTAAAAGAGCAAAGTTGGTCAAATAATAGGATATCTTGTTGCCTGTATGTAGAAAAGGATCATGATAACCGCTACTTTGATAGGTTGCTTTACTCCTTTAAAATGAAGCTTTTCTTAGGTCCAAAAAAATCAACCCCTCCCTTACACCATCCTTTCCACTCCTTCTAAACGAACGAACTGATCAATAAAGGATGCACATGACAACAACAAAAATTCTTTATCCTTACATATTCTTTGTAATAAAGGTAAAGCCATAAAAGGGTAAATGATTTTAATAATCATAAATAATCTTAATATTACTTTATCTCAAGCTTGCTCAAGCATAAACTCAAAATCAATTGCATTTAAATTTTTATTTTAATGGAATTTTTAATAAGCTTTAAATGAAATCTTTTTTATTAGAGAGAGAGAGGAAATTTGGACAATTGAGTTAAAGCTTAATTAGAGTGATCAATATTTTTATTTTAAAATCTTTAACAGGTTCGTGCACATAATTCTGTGTAGCTTATGTAAGTTTTAACCGCGAGGGAGGGTATGCAGGTACTTTAAATCTCTCCAAAAATTATCATCTAAAGAAGGAGCAATTCTCAATTCTTTAATATTCATGAAAAATTACGATGCTACACATGATTTTTCAGTTTGGCTGAGAACAGGTTTTAATCCAGCGGATATCTATCGATTTCAAAGCAAACTGGAAAAAAAGTTTGGGTCTAAATAATATCTAGAATAAAAAGATATTAAAGTTGGTCACGGCTCAAATAAATTCAATATTCAAAATTATGCAATCAAAATAATGGATATAATTTAACTTGGATGTTGCACCAGATTTTCATGTACTCTGATAAAGTGATGCTTGCAGCTGGCTAAAATAACGATACCTACCTTACACTCTCTTCTAGATGAACAAATTGACCAATAAATTAGGTCCATATTAGCAAGCTAAAGTGATGACAAATATTTCCTTGTCAATATATCCACGTATATCTTATATCCATTGCAATCGAGATATTAGATAAAAGATAACAAGAATGAGAAAGACAAATTTGAGCAAAGTTTTTTTTGAATAAATATTGATAAACATTAAACAAATGGGCTAGAATCCTTATACTAAAGTAACAGGATGTCTGTTTGTCTGTGTGTTTGTACCTAAGGATCTCGCTAACCGCTTAACCGATCGGGTTCTGCTTAACAGGGTAGCTTCTCATAGGTCCTCGGAACGTTTATAACTATTTTGGGGAGGATACCCCAAATCGCCCCTAGGAAAAAATACTCCCTTTTCTTCCCCCCCCCCCCAAAAAAAATAATTTTTTTTTGTAATTATAAAAATAGAGGGGTAACCCCCCCCCAAAAAAAATTTTTATTTACTTATTTTTTTCAAAGCTAAAATGATAAATTAGGTTATCAAATTCGACTCTCCCCTCTTAAAGTGCCCCTAGAGGCCTCTAGGGGCGTAGCCGCTTGTATCATATAAAGTAAATGTAGTTAATCGATCTTTTTTTAAAATTTTCAGAGAAGTGTAGTATTTCCTAATTGTTTTAGGATAATTTATGGTTAAGAAATTAAGTGTTCATTTTACTATCCACAGAAAGTATTCTAAAATACGATACATGATTTTCAATAGAAGATCATAATCAACCGAGTATTAATCGGTTTGGAATCTATAATGTAATATGAATTAAATTTTTTTCTAGTTTCCAAACTGTTTCAATAATCTTTGTCTATTTTTTTACAATAAATGTATAAGGATAAATGTATAATCCAGAAATAACAACCTGTCTTAAGTGGTGGAGACCAATTTCTTCAGCTAGCAAATTGCTTTCTGATCTTTTGTAGGAACTCAGCTGTTTATATATAATCAACGTTATAAGCTGATTTTAAAGACCAAATATAAAAGCGGAAGATGGTCCTCGCCTTGTTCCCTCTTTATTTTACACTAGCGGCTTCGCCCCTAGCCGCAAGAGGTGATAAAAAAATAAGGTGAAATTCGTAAAAGGACCAGGGAAATCTTCTGCAAAAAAAAGGCCCAAGGAAACCAGTAGATATATTCCCTGAAGAGTAGAATCCAATCGGTTCAGTGGTTACCGAGATCTTAAGCTTCAGACGGACGGACAGACATCATTCTACTTTGTATTATAGATTAATCTTTTGTACTTAAAGTTTGCGTGTCCTTGTTCAATGTTTACACGATGACATATACACAGTACAGTCTGAGATTGTACGAAAGTACTCAAAAAGTACAAGGTCAAACTATAACTGAAAATTGAAAAAGGATATCCTTATAATAAAGTTACAGGATGTGTGTTTGTCTTTGTGTCTGTCTGTACCGAAGGATCTCGCTAACCGCTGAACCGAGCGGGTTCTACTTAACAGGGTAGCTTCTCATAGGTCCCGGTAAGGTTTTTAACTATTTTGTGGGAGGGTAAATATTTGAGAGACTTGAACGCAACATAAAAATGTGTCAAAGAAACTTGAACAAAAAAACAAACATTTAAATTGCCACTAGAGGCCTCTAGGGGCGTAGCCGCTAGTATTTGGATATAATAACAGGGTATATTTCTCGTCAATTAAGCTTGATAATATATTGGTCAATTCGTTCCTTTAGTATAAGACGAGGGAATGGGGTAAACGGGGTGGATGAGTGGTATAGTTATTTTAAATATGTACATTTCAAAAAATGAACTTTTCTATATATATTTGTAAAACTCGAGTTTACCCCATAAGTACAATAAAAGAATATGTAGTGTACAAAAATAGACAGTGAATATGCCTGTCATTCTGTTTACATCTCAAAGAAAACTTAGCGGAACGAAATGAAGACTAAAATATCAAGAATGCTTTTGTCCATTAAAAAATAAAAGTATAAGACTTATTAGAATTCTTTATTAGAACATAGTTTTTCTTTGTATGAGATTAAAGATTAGAATGATAAATTCCATGGACCACTGGAAAGCTTGGAAAAATGTTAATGATTTCTCTAATGTTATAATAACCCTTTCTTATTCGTTGACTTTACACCTTTAGGGACTTTTATCAAATTTAATTGGTTGGTTCATTAAGTTTATCAATTTATTGACCATTGTTCCTTTAGATTTGTGATTTGAAACACTTAAAGTGAATCTAAGTTCTATAGAAACAATTTTCATGATTATAAATGAGTTACAAATGTTTGAAAACAACTAGAATTATGTAAAATGTTCAACCATTACCGCGCATACTATTAACCCTTACAGATCGGGGGGGGGGCTCAAAGAGCCCCCCCCCTCTAGTTTTTTTAATCTCATTTTTTTTGTAGGTAAGATGAAGAGCTGTAACTTCATGACTTTTTAAGTTTAGTAATTATACGTCGGCAAGAGTTGATTTTATTAGGATATCTGGTCTGTGTCGGTCGTGGTGTCCGGTCAAAGTCGGTTGGGTAGCAAAAAAAATTTGAAAAAATTCTAAATAAATCTTAATTTCTACATTATGACTTTTGTGTATAAGGTAGAAACCTAAAATTTTTTGGTGAATACTTAGATATCAATGACCTTCTGAGTAAAGTGGTGTTATGACCGTTTGACCGCTCCCTGACCGACTTTATGACCGATTTTTGTCCGGCTTTTACTACATACATATATCATGAATATCGTGGCTTCTATTACAGCTAGAGACCTATAATTTTTTTTGGTAAATCCTTGAGCAATAATAAACAGATAGAAATATTAATTTGCGCCGCCAACCGCCGTTTTACCGCCGTAACCGCCGAAAATGGCGGTTTCCGTTATTTGCCGTTTTTCGGCGATGATCAGAAAAAGTAATTTTTTTGTTATGAAAAATAAAAGTTCGTCCTAAAATTTGGTCATCCTAGCTGCAAAATTGGCTGCTCTACAGCTGTTTTAAAATTTAGCGGCTGGCCGCTAAAAAGCGGCTAAGAAGCGGTCTGACTGCTTTGAAAAGAAAAAGTAATTTTCTCTAAAAATACACATGAACCACCAGAAAAAAAATTTACGTCTTTATCTGTACCAGGAGCCGAGATAGAGGGGGGGGGTCAAAGAGCCCCCCCCCCGATCTATTAAGGTGGGAATTGGGGCCCGATCTGTAAGGGTTAAACACTCCATATTAATTTGAATATAATTTAAATAAAGTTCATTGGCAAAAAGAGCATTTCCATTCTTTTTACTACAGTAACAGGATGTTTGTTTGTCATATTTACATTAGTTTGTAGTTGTATCGAAATACCTCACTAACTGCCGGACCTATATGCCCCTTAATAACAGTGCAGTTTCTTTTAGGCACTGAAATAGTATTTGTCTATTTTTGGGTAGGTTACCTTTTATTGATTGCTTTCTTATTACTTGGATGATGCACCAGATTTTCATGTACTCTGATATAATAATTCTCGCAGCTGGTTTAAATGGTACCTCCCATCCATTGGATGAACGAATTGACCAATAATTGAGGTCAATATTAACAAGCTAAATTGATGATAATTTTTCCCCTGTCATAACATCCACATATATTCTATATCCATTCTTATACTTGGTTATTTTGCAGTCTTTTGATTAATACTTATTCTGATAATAAGAATTTTGTGTTTTTGTAATTATCTATTATTTGGAGTACTGGTGAATTTTTTTGCGGTAGTGATAACACACTATTATGTAAGCATAATGATCAACTATTTATTATGATTTCTAAATGCTTTGTTTTTGCTTAATTTTCCGTAAGATGTTGCAAAAAATCTTTAACAGGCAATTTTTAAAGAAAGAAGATAATTAGACACTTGAAAAAAAGATTCCTAAAAAAAAAAGCGTACTATCTTTTGAAGTAATAAATGTAGGGTTAGAAAAGCAGTAGACGAAGCACAATCTGTACCACTTTTGAACCACTTTTGATTCCTGTGACGTAATTAAAATGAGGGATTCTCCATCTCTTTTTTTAGGGGTTTCCTTTCCCACTTCTCCTACAATCTCCCTCATTTATATGACGTCACAGGAATAAAAAGTTGCGCAAAAGTGGTACAGATTGAGCTTCGTCAAAGCAGTATACAGAGAGAGAGAGGGAACAATGCGCTGTTTATTGCAGTATTAGTCCAGAAAGTTTTACAATAACGTTTTCTTGTAGGTTGGTTTAACAACTTTGAGGACTTTTTCTGAATTCTAATTGGTTTGTTTATTAAGTTGAGTCTTCAAACGTTTTAATTAATAATTTTAATCTACAGAAGGGGTAATTTTATGTGTCATCATTAGGAATTTACATGAATTTATCAACAATTGTCTTATCCCTGTAGATCCCCGAATAATTTATAATATATAAATAAAGGTTGAGAGATAGAGAAAGATATATTTAATAACTGAAATATATATAGTCTTTGAAAAATGGATAGATATAAAACATGGGTAGATAAATACACATAACTTATCCTAATATATACATAATATATATATAATATAATACTAATTTTTTTTGTCTGTAGCTTAAGATTTTGAGAACTACTGAACCGACTGGGTTCAATTGCCTTTGGATGGTTTAATGCTATTTTCCTGTTCTTTCCTATCTTGCAAGGGGTGCAGCTGCTAGTCTTATTTTGTTAGTCAGTTTAGATCTCACAAACTAAATAAATTTCCTTACTTTTAGAAAGCTTCACATAGGTTCCATGATTTTTAAATGTTTTTTGTTATAAAGCCCTAGATGCTAAGGGCCTATCAGCTATTAAGTCATAAATACAAATACAATAAATGGAAAGATAGAAAGATAAAATAACTACAAAATAGATAGATAGAATAAGGAACAAGTATGCTACTACAAGATTGATGACAGAAGAATTTAGATTCCGATTTTATGCAGTAGCTATAGGTTTTCTCGAGTTTTACAAATTAGTATATGCAATAAAATTTAAATAATAAAGGATCTTTTTAACCTAAGGCGAATTTAAGTATAAGAAGCAGTATTTTGGTGATTATTTGACTTTGTACTTTACACATCTGTGTACATGATAAGTAAACCAGGTTCCTGTCACCATGAGATTAGATATACTTGTCAGTTATACATATGTAAGTAAATTCTACTAGCTCTCATAGATTAATCTTTAAAAGAGTAAACAAAAATAAATATCTGTGTTGATATTAAAGAAGATTGAGGACGTCGGGCTGTTTATTACACAAGTCCCCAAAGTTTTATATTAACGTTTTCTTATAACAACTTTGGGGACTTTTATTATGATTGGTTGGTTGATTAAGTTGTGGGCGAAACGTTTCAACCAATATTTGTAATGTACAGAAGGAGTGATTTTGAGGATGTCCATCAATATATCGGTCGTTTTCTTATCCCCCTGGTTTTAGTAATAGGATTTTTTTTTCTTTTCACATACCTCATGACATGGTTTAAGGCTACATTATCATTAATTAAAGTTTTTAGATGGTTTTAGGTTTTTTTCCTCCCCATACCTTTTTATTAACATCTAATAGCTGGACTACTTGTAGATAGACCTATTCTTGTTTACATGTAAGTAAGTATATAACAACAAACTTATGTATGTAAATGAATTAAAAAATCTTCATATTATGTTTATTCAATGAAACAAATATTTTTATATTAAATTTATCCTATTATATAAAGTAGTAAGCCTTTTTGTCTGTAGCGAAGTATCTCGTTAACCACTGAACTGATATGGTTCTTCTGTGAAGATTCTTGAAGGTGTTAGACTTTTTTATCTTTATAAAAATAGTATGGGTATGGTTTTAGGCTATTTTTCTGCCATTCCATATCCCTTCAAACACAGAGCCCCTAGAAGTTAGGGGCTCATCCACTAGTATATGATAATTGGATTACATCCCGTTACCTTCTGATGATAATAGTTATTTCTCGCATCGTATTATAAACAGCTTTCCGCGGATATACAATGTATAATTATAAAATTAAAACCAGGTTTTTTTGACCCTAGGTGCCGAACGCACGGGATAAAAAAAAACGGTTTTTAATCTTATGAATGTACATTTTTATATTCGTAGAAAGCTGGAAAGCTAGGCATAGTTTTTTCGTATGGATGAGAACCGGTTCCTATCCACCGGATTCGAATGAACACGAGAAACAAAATTACCGTTTCTGTAGATGCAACAATAAATGATAAATTGATGTACATCCCCAATGATGATAATCAAAATTATCCCTACTCCAGATTGAAATTATTGTTTGAAAAGTCTGATCACTATTAAGAAGTTTACTATAAATAAATTTTTTCTGTCGAATTGTTTTCGTGGATTTGAAAATAAGATTTTGTGCTTGTAACACTTTTAGGACCAGTATAATTTACAGTCCAATATCTCCTCCATTCCTAAGTAAATTTGTTATTTTTGGATTTGTCAAGCATTTATGAGATCTTATTGGTAACGAATAAGAACATCCAACTACTCTTCATGTATATGATATTCTATTTGGCTAAATTACATGATAACTTTATACATATGTATAATATTGTTGTTGTAAATGTTACTACATCTAAATGAATAAAAAAATACTTCCATGGGAATATATTTAATATCTTTTTTAAAACAAGGAATTCCTTATTCCGGATTCCGTAACATCTCAGGGAAAAAAGGGATATGTATATTTAGAAAGGCATGTTTATGAAATGATGTCTTTGATTCTTGTTGTCTGTATGTTTCGAAGGATCTTGCTGACCACTGGACCGATATGTTTCTCCTTTGCATAAAGCTTCTCAGGGTACAGGAAAAGTTTATACCTATATAGGAGAAGGTTACCAAAACACTTGACAATTGAACTTCCAAACAAAATACTACAAAAAAGAAAATGAGGGACAAACACAAACACATCCTCATACTTTTTAATACCAAATTTGTCATGCCGTTTTTCCCTTATAACAAATACAAACTAACAACACCATTTTTTCCCTTGCAAAAAGACCAGTCTATTAAACAAATATTTTATTTAGAAAAACTAAAGCAGGGTATATCAGTCCTTCCTTGTTACACTTTAAGATGTTTTTTTATTAACCCTAAAAGATCGGGTACTTTTTTTTTGGGGGGGGGGGGTTAAGGGGGCGTTAACATTTACCTTTACCCCTATTTAGGCATCTTCTAGTTGAGTAGATGGCTGAAATTTTTTACAGTTTTCTTTTTTGATATTTAAGTTATGACTGTAAATGTTAATCTGATTTTTTGCTTATCTTTTTATTTAGCAACCTTTACCTTTAGGTCCTTTTTTTAAAAAAAAACCTATAAATCTGCTCTCAATAGAGATATAGTTCTAATATTTTTTTGTTTCCTTTTATTATATAGAATTACTGATTCAAAAAAGGTGTATCTTTAGGACATTCTAAGATACAGACCATGATTTGTTGGCAGGGGTGAGGGGGAAACGTTAAGGGTTAAGCGAATTATGAATTAATTTTGAAGACGTTTTGTTCCAAACGGCTGGCTAATAGACTGCGCCTGCATCTTACAGGACAGAAATTGTTTAAATTAGGGAAGAATTGCGTGGCATAATATTTGATGTGAGAATATTTACAAATTACAAGTGTTCATACAAATCTACCAATTAATTTGCGTTAAAAAGCAAATATTTTCTTCATTTGTGAACAATAACATTCGGTATTATCCTTTTATAATTTTTTTTTCAATATTGAAAACCTAACCTAACCTAAAATAGTTGTTCGTCGGTAGTCGGGGGGAGGGGGCGGGGGTACAAAATTGAAAAAAAATTGAAAAAAAAAGAGGATAACGCCTAACATTTATATGTCTGTTACAAATTGTATATTAGTATAAAGATTACTGAAACGATTAGGTACAAGTTTTGAGGAAAGAAACTTAAAAGGGAATGTGATTCTAACAGACAATTAAAAGTGAAAATTTCCCCACAACCCCCTTCCCTTCTTTCTCCCCCTTCTTAACCGTTTCCCTTCAGTTACATATAAAAACAAGTTTTACGCCAACAAAATATCTAATGTTCAGCAATAGCAGCCCCTTTCCTTATACAAAAGTGTCACTTTGGAATAATTTTGCTTCTGTAATGTTTAGCATCAATTTGTACGTTTGATTGGACATAATAAAAACATTAGAGTAAAACACTAGAGGGAGAAAGGGCTAAATAACTGTATCTCTCCATCGCAACCGCCTTTTGCAACCTTTCTTTTGGGTTATTTTAAATCAACCAATGGTGTTGCTTATATTAACACAGCCAAGTAGCAGAAAATAATTTAGAAGCAGACGAAAGAGGTCTTTGAAAAAGGAAGGTAGGTAGTCGTCTGTATATACATCTATACTATAGATCTGTTATAAAAACCATATTAAAAATCGGTTTCTATGTTTTTGTTTTATACAATAAAATAACACCTAATAAAATAATAATCTATTGTCTTATGCGTTTTAATTGGACTGTGATACCTTATTTATATCTGCATATGCTTTTACCAGGGAGGGAGGAGACATCGGGGTGTTTATTACACTAGTCCCTAAAGTTTTTTTTTATTCGTTGAAATCACAACTTTGGGGGCTTTTATTGAATTTTGATTGGCTGTTTTTTTTAAGTTGAGTATCCTAACGTTTTCACTAATTGATGATTTTGTGTATCATCATTGGGGATGTACATCAACTTATCGGCCCATACCTACATCTCTGATATGTATGTGTGTGAAAAAAAGTGACTAATTGTCGACATGAGACTCACGTTATCGTGTTTATTATTTAATCCTATCCTATTATATAAAGTAGTAAAGTTTTTTGTCTGCAGCTCTTGATTTAAATAATTACTGAACTGATTGAGTTCTCTGTATTAACGAAGCTTCACAAAGGCTTTGGGATTGTTTTAGGATATTTTTTTTTAAAGATTGAAGTCTTAGGATGGTTTTAGGTTGTTTTTCCGCCCATCAATCCCTCTTCGACTACTGAGACCCTAAAGTAACAGGAGATATGCCACATGTTAAACTGGTAGATTTTTGTTTGATTGATCATATAGGGCAATAAATCTATTTTTTAAGATTTATTTTCAATAAAAGTAAGCTCCATCCTTGAATACAAGCAACGTGATAGAGAAGTGTCATTCTTGACAATTGATCATCTAACGTTATAAATCTATTCTTTAAAGCTTTATTTTCAATTAAACATCCTGGAATAGACGCTTAAATTAACAAATATCAATCATGCCAATAGATGAATTATTGTCTCAGATTGACCATCTAGTGTAATAAATCTTTTCTTTCCAGAGTCATCTATAATACAAAGTAGAACGATGTCTGTCTGTTTGTTTGTGTGTTTGTCTGTTTGTTTGTAGCGAAGGATCTCGCTAACCGCTGAACCGATTGGGTTCTCCTTTACAGGGTAGCTTCTCATAGTTCCCTGGAAGGTTTATAACCATTTTCTTGGGGGGTTGGACACCCCCAACCCCCCAAAAAATGAAAAATACCCCCCCCCCAGAAAAAAAAAATTTCTTTTTGAAACTAAAATAAAATAGTGGGGTCGACTAACCCCCCCCCCCAAAAAAAAAAAAAATAATTCTCCTCCCCCCCATTTTTTTTTTTTTTAAATCTAAAATACGAAAATACGAAAACCTCTTGGGGCAAAGCCCCTACAGGCTAGGGGCGAAGCCGCTAGTTTTCCATAAAGAAGCAGTTTATGAAATATTTTGACTGATTGTCCTTCTTGAGCTAGTAAATCATCTCTTCTTTGTAGATTTCTTTTCGATCACCATCTTTGAATAGAAGCTACATTAAAACAAATTGTTAATCATGCAATAGATGGAATATTGTCTCTAATTGTTCATCTAAGTTAACAAATCTATTATTTTCAGAATTGTTTTGCATAAACCTATCTCCATCTTTAAATAGAAGCAATGCAAAAAAATGTCAATCTTGAAAAAAGATGGATTATCCATCTATGGTAATAAATCTTTTTTTGAAACATTATTTCCAATTAAACTTACTCTTTAAATAGAAGCTACAACATAGTAATTTTCAAACATGACAATTCATAGATCAAATGCTGTAGATTGACCTTCTAGGCCCTAGGGTAATGAATCTATTCCTTTGAGAATTGTTTTGAATATACTTTATCTTAATCCTTGAATAAACAAGGATCTAAAGGGACAAAAAAAATTACAAATAATTTAATTCACAAACCCAATAAATTTATTCCTTTTTTAAATTACAATTAGTGGTTGAAACGTTTGGACACTCAACTTAATGTACCAACCAATCAGATTTCAATAAAAGTTGTTAGGCCAACGCATAAGAAAACTTTGGGGACTAGTGTAATAAACAACCCAATATCCCCTCCCTCCCTGTTGAATAGAAACAGTAACAACATAACAAAGTGCCAATCTTGACAATTGATGAGCTTCGTTTAAACATTTTAATATTCAGCTACAGTAACTTTTATGCCTTTTTTTTAGGAACAATGCTTATTACATAAATATCTATTAGTAGCCAAGCTACTCTATGATTACCTTTGTATGTCCGTATGTCAGTCCATCCCTTTGACATTCTAAAGACCTAGTTAGTAGCGAAGCTACTCTATAATTTGAAATTTCCGTCTGTATGTCTTAACCGTTTACTCTGCTCCTACTCAAGATAGACAGCTGAAATTTTTAGTGAAGATACCTTTAACATATGCCCATCTAATCTATACATTGTTTTGTCCATCTGTCTGTTTCTTGGGGTGCTAGAACGATTACTAGATTTTCAAGTTTTTGTGATTTTCTCAATTCCTATTCAAGATGGAAGGGTGAAACTTTCAGAGATTAATCTATTTTTCATTCAAAATATTTTCACCAAGTTTTATTAGGATTCGTTTATTAATTGGTCTATTAGATCGATTTCTAGATTTTTTATAAATTTATAATTTTTGATCTTCGCTACTTATAGATGTTGTCATCCTTGTTTTAAAAATAATCCATTATTTTACTTTTAGGTCCAGTAAGATCTAAAAAAACGGTGGACCGAAAATTCCACTCTTTGTTGTGATTTTATATATATTTTTAACGGGTTTTAGGCTTTTTTTTGTAATGAATAACCTATTTTACTTTTTTGGAATAAAACTCTATGTCCAAAATTAAGAAATAACGAAGTTGCATTTTTGTAAAAAAAAATATGATGAATTTAAGGACTATAAAACAAAACAAAAAGAAACAAGTATTACAACTTACAATGGAGGCACAATACAATATCACGTATATTCAAAACTTATCAAGTAACATCTTGTGTGTATTAAACGATCTCGCTAACCACTAAATTAATATGGTTCTCCTTTACTGTGAAGCTTTTTTTGACTAGTCTTAATATTATTTTCAAATGTTCTTTTTAAAACTAAAATGAAAAATTGAGGCTCTACTGTGTGAGGGTACAACCCTTGGACTCTTCCATAAAAAATGTAAGTGGAGGGTCAACACCCCACCCTTTTCTCAAGTGCCCCTAAAGGCATCTAGATGTGCATTAGCTAAAAACAAAATTGTTAAAATATGTAATACACACAACAAAACTAGAGTAGCTAGACTCAAACTAACGAAGCAGCATTTTTTAGGAAACATAGGATTAATCTAAATACAATAAAACATTTTTAAGTTGTAAAAATTTTTTTAACTGTTTTGATTTAAGTTATGTTTAAATCAAGATTTGATTTATAAACTAACAAAATGATATAAAAATCTATTTATACAAATGTAAATTATCTTATGTTCAAAAAAATATTAACCCTTAATGGGTAAATTCTTTTTAAAAGCGAAGCTTTCTATAATTAAGGTTGGTACTTACGTCCGTCCGTCCATACGTCCGAGACAGATATCTTTTTTTTTTGTTAATTTAGGCATGTTAGAATTGTCCTATCGATTTCAAACTTTGCATGGTGATTCCTGTAGTAGTTAGGTACGAATTAGAAAGCGTAGCAACTCTATAATCATTACCAGAATGTCCGTACGTCCATTTTAAACATGTTGATTTTTTACTTTTTTAACAACAAGTTTTTAAGTGATCTAATTTTCCGATTGTTCTGATTTTTGGTATATTGATTCCTAGGACAACAAAGTACAACATTAAAAGCAAAGCCATTTTTTAATCAAGTCCTAAAAATGTAAGTATGTCCGTAAACATTATCCTGTATCAAAAAGTTTTTCAACAAATTTACTCACAATTTTGCTTTGACTCTTATTCATTTATATTCTGATTATTCAAGTTCTGACACTATACAAGTGTTAATGTCCGTTTGTCCTACCGTTTTAGAGCTTCGCTTTTATGGATGTTGTCATCCTTGTTTAAGTATTTTCTTTTTTTACTTTCAATCTTCTTGATATTGTTAGTTTAATTTCCATTGGATTTTAAACAGAAATATGACTCTGAGGGGCAAAGCTGATATTAGAGAAATAATACTCTAAAACTAAAGCCTTAAAATGACACAACAAAAAAGAAGAATGAAAATTTATTCTATTTAAACTATGACACATTGGGATTAGAGGTTTATAATATGGGATTAAAGATATATAATCCTTTTTAATAAATAGTTGGATGTTGAAGATGATCAAAGTCCCTCAACATTTTATGACGTCATACGATAGAATAGCCAAAGAGAGGCCAGTATACACTGTAATTGATCAATGGTAAAATTTATGCTGGCCTCTCATTGGTTATTTTATACTATGACGTCATAATCTGTTGAGGGACTTGAATTATCTTCTTGGATGTTTGTTTATCGTCAATTGATTATATTATAAGGCTCTCTTTTGTGTCTTAAAAGGTTCAGTGGTTACCGAGATCTTAAGGGACAGAAAGACGTTCGGACAGACGGACGGTCGGACGGACAGACAGACGGACGGACAGACGGACAGACAGACATCATTCTACTAGATAATGGAAATTTAAAATTTAAAATGGTTGTTTTAGATGCAACAACCCTCCCTTTATGGGAATAATATTTTGTTTAATATGCTACATTAAACAAGGATGACAACATCTATAATAGCTAAGCTTAACAAACCAAAAAAAACAAACATTATAAGTAACAACGCATTTAAAATATCTAGGTGTATAAAATTCCGTACAAATCTATCCGAAATTTACTTGAACACAGTATGCATAATTATTAAACTCTAAAGTTGATAAAACTATCCGTTACTGACTTACAGACCGACCCATTATAACAGAAATGCTTCGCTTTTGAAAGACTTAAGATAATGTAAATCTAAAAAACCTCATGACTTGGTGCTGAGGGTTTTCTTCCAGGATCGGCAGCCGCCACAGCTGGCAATTTCAATTTCAAACGGACAATTTAATTTATTAACCAGTTATCAATATTAGAATACTTGCGGCTACGCCCCTATTATCTAGGGGCTCTGTATTCGAAGGGTAAGAGAGGATTTACAAACAGCTTATAACCATCCCAGGACTTAGAACTGAAAATATAATAGCTTAAAACCATCTCCTTGCCTATGTAAAGCTTCTCAAAACAGAGAATTCAAAAGGTTCTGTAGTTCTTTAAATCTTAAGCTACATACAAAAAAAATCATATAATAGGATATAAACGACAAAATCACTGTTATTCCAACGATCCGCAGACGCAGCAAGTGTAGCGCGGCTGCCGAGCCCTGGCTTAAACTATTAAATAATGAAGCATATTTACACTTTTTTAATCCTTATTGTGGAAAAATTAGATTGTCATTTCCTTCCTTATATTTTTATGGTGTAAGATAACTTTCACAAAAATTATTTTTATTTATCAGCATATGCATCTGAAATATTGGTACAATAATAATTATAAATCAAATGATCAAATCCTAAAAATGAATATATACCCTTTTATTTTGTTTAGACTTACAAATCACTGTTCTGCTTATCGAGTTCTGGCACTTTATAAGAAATTATTTTGCGTTTGTCCTTCCTTCTGAATTTAGAGCTTCGCTTTTATGGATGTTGTCATCCTTGTAATAAAAAATTGTTTTAGTCTTGGTGTAAAGCATTGCATTCTTAGTCTTGTATATTCTCGCTATATATTCATTAAACCTTACGAAATTATCAAATTCCTAAATTACTAATTTTAGTTTTAGGTAGGATCCTGGCAGACAAGCTTCGAAACAGTTAAATGTCCTCTGGATTTGAACCAGTTCTAATCAATACTGAAAAACAATGTATATTATAGCCAGTTCTCTACGAATATCCGCGGAAAACTTTCTATAATACGATACGATAAATAACTATTATGAATTTGCTATTTTTATTAAAGCACTATGCTTAATGCAAAAACTCTGTTTTTCTTGATATACTTGACACAAAAAGTTGTCAACTTACAACGCCTTTAATCCTTCTTCCCTATTAATAAAGTGTACTTTTTAGTGTAAATGCTACTCTATACATTTAAAAGTATTTCTGTATGTCTATCTGAAATGTTTCAGGAAAATGTCATTTTCTCAGTTAGCCATCGCGGGGAAGCTATATTTTGGTTCTTTTAGACTTTTGGCTCTTTGTAGGCCTAGATATTGTTCTTGGTTAGGTTTTAGTCTGTTTTGGTAGGGAAAAATGAATATATTTTTTTTTTTTTTTTTTTTTTTTTTTTTTTTTTATTATTATTATTTGATTCTTTATTTGTCTTAATTATTACAAAAAGTTTACATCTGAATTATAAGAGTTATTATAACAATATTGTATGAAGACTAATCCAATATATTCTCTTATAAAAAGTGTAAGTTAATTGTAAAGCAGAAGTAAAAAAAAAGGGAAAGAAAAAATGTCGTTTAACATAAAAAAGTGTACATTTAAATTAAGTCAAAACTAATTCAACACAATCTCTACTCAAAATATATCCCATTTATACAACAATAAAAAAAATAAACTTCAGTAAGTCTCAGAAAGAAAAATAGTTGTCATTGAGAAGTAAAATAAAATATTTACGATAAAAATAATAGGTCAACACTAATCCTAAATACATTCTGATTAAATTGTGTATAACGAATACACAGCTGAACTTAAAATTGTTAAGGAGGGATAAATAAGTGTGGCCTGTTAAAAAAAACTGCGAAATGCGTTAATGGGCAGACCACCAAAAGCTCCACCTCAAGAATATTGTTTAGGTTGTATACTGACCCTCCATTATATGAGGTAACTTTATCTTGTGGCACAAGGACTCTAGCTTCTTATAAAAGCGGGAAGTTTGTAAATATTTTACTCAACACACTAAATCATTACAATTTTCATGAGAAATACGCATTTTATAAGGCACACAAAACGCTCTAATTTTCGTTCTATTTAACGTAATTTTGTAATTTTTTTTGCTGGTTATTTCATTTTACATATACTTTTATCATTTTATCAAAAAAAAATTTATCCTTTTTCATAATTTTTTGGAGAAATTAATGCTTAAACTAAGGGTATCTTTAAACGCAAAATTGACGCACTTAGAATAAAAAATGCGTATTGAGTACAAAGGGGGGATAATTTCATGTCATGCATGTTCCAAAGATATCTTTTTTTCCATAAAATTTTAATGTTTAGTCCACCGGAGATTACCCTGAAAATCATATATCAATTTAGGAAGGTAATTTTTGTAGAATAGTTACTGAATTTACAACTTTATGTACACTAAAAGTATAGTTAAGATCAAAGGCGTGCAAAAGATTGGTGTAGGGGTTGTTTACACCACCCTTGTAAAATTAAGGGGGATGGATACACCTCCCTAGGTGTCCACCCATGTCCACCCTCTTGACAAGAGCCTACACCCTCAGATACACCCCTCTATAAATTCCAAGGGGGTGTAAAGGAAATAAATTTACACCCCTTAAAATAAAGAGTGGGGGGGGGGGAGGTGTTTAAGGCGGGTGTTTAAAATTAAGCCACTGATTTAGATAATTCTATGCTATCTATTTTTAGATAAATTAATCATTAATTTCCAGACTTAACTAAAAAAAATCTTGCAATATTCTGTACAACTGTACTGTACAAATTTTTATCAGTAAATAAAAGTGATTGACACAAGAAGGAGCTCTCATACATATGTAATTAAACCACAGTTAATACCTCTAAAGATCTTGATTGATATATATTTATAACTTTTAATATTGTTTACAATAGTGATTAAAGTTAATGTTGGGGAGGGAGATATTTCCCAATCCTCTTTTTAAAGTTTGTAAAAATGTATTACTTATGTAATGAAGTTTTGGTGACATACTTAAATAAACTATCCTTGATTTTGGTTAAAGGGAGCTGTTAAAAGTTGTAAAAGTCAAAAAATTTAGGTGGTTATAAATTAATGGAATATAACCTGATATTATTATCATTTATGTACAAAAAGATTATAGATACAGTATTACACTTTTTTTCATAAGTAAATTGGATAATTTTTTTTATTTTTTATTGCAACACAAGGTTATTTGTTTATCTCCAGGTTCAAGATTCAACATTATTATTAGTTAAATCTAATTTTCTATTGAAACATGCATTCAACAATTTTTACAGTATTATCGATTTTAATATGAATTATTAAATATGTATTATTAACCCTTAACAGTCGGGCCCCTTGCCGCACCTTAATCGGTTGGTGATGGGGTGGGCGTTCAACGCTCCCCCCCTATTATCTCAGTTCCTATTAGACCTAGAGGGCTAAATCTTTTTTGTGCAAGTCCCCTGTTTGATAATAAATTTCCGACCTTTTATAAGTCAAAGTCAATTTTTGCTTAGTTCACCTTTTTATTTACCAACCTTTTTTACTTAAAAATTTTAAACGGCTGTAATTTTCTTATTTTTGAAGCTAGAAGAACAATTTTTTTACAGAAAATGTTTATCTTTAAGTAAATTTTATATTAGAAATATCAAATATAAATTTCAGCGGCCGCAGCAGGCGGTCAGCAGGGAAAACGGCTGCGGATCTCTATGAAATTTAGATATGTTATGTTGACATAAAAGAAAATCTTACGTTTAAAAGGGGGACGTAACTGAAGCTTTTTTGATGCTGGGGGGGGGGGGGTTCTCCGGAACCACTTGATGAACCATGCAAATTTTTTGGACTTAAGCTTTTAGGGGTATGAACATCTTATGGTTTCAAAGTCAACCCCCTACCCCCATCCCCTAGCCCCCTGGGGCTCAAAACCCCCCTAAAAATGAACATAACCTTAATTTTCTCAGAAACCATTTGACCAATAGGGATCATTTCTTAAACTTAAGCTTTTATGGTTATAAACTAACTTCTAGTTTAGAAGTCACCCCCCTGCCGCCTACTCCTAGCCCTCCGGGGCTCAAAAAACCCCTAAAAATGAACCTAACCTTAATTTTCTCAGAAACCATTTGACCAATAGAGATGAATTCTTAAACTTAAGCCTTTATGGTTATAAACTAGCTTTTGGTATAGAAGTCACCCCCCTGCTGCTAACCCCTAGTCCTCCGGGGATCAAAAAAAACCATAAAAATGAACCTAACCTTTATTTTCAAGGGGGTGACTTATAATCTAGGAGTTAGTTTATAATCATAAAAGCTTAAGTTTAAGAAATCATCCCTATTGGTCAAATGGTGTCTGAGAAAAATAAGGTTAGGTTCATTTATAGGATTTTTTAAAGCCCCGGAGGGCTAGGGGTTGGTTGCAGGGGGGTGACTTCTAAACTAGAAGTTAGTTTATAAGCATAAAAGCTTAAGTTTAAAAAATCATCCCTATTGGTCAAATGGTTTCTGAGAAAATTAAGGTTAGGTTCATTTTTAGGTGGGTTTTGAGCCCCGGGGGGCTTGGGGGTGGGGGTAGGGGGGTTGACTTTGAAACCATAATATGTTCATACCCCTAAAAGCTTAAGTCCAAAAAATTTGAACGGTTCATCAAGTGGTTCTGGAGAAAACCCCCCCCCCCCCCCCCCAGCATCAAAAAAGCTTCAGTTATGTCCCCCTTTTATGTCTCTAAGTCAAAATCAGATGGGTAAGAGGTAAGATTTTAATTGCAATGAACATGATTAATGTTAAAATGCACACTGTATTGTAACTATTGGTGAACTTTAATGATGTCATGCTTATGAAGCCCTAAATAAGATTTCACAAAATCTATTTATCTAACAACTGCAAAATATCCTTAACCTTAAATATCTCAAGGGGACTTGCACAAAAATTTTTAGCTTACTAGCTCTAATAAGAACTGAGATAATAGGGGGGGGGGACGCCCCCCCCCCGACTGATTAAGGTGCGGTAAGGGGCCCGACCGTAAGGGGTTAATTAAGTAAATCAGTCTGTTAGACCAATGGTAGAAACTCAGCAGATAGACGAGACAGACAGACAGGCAAGAAGAATGATCAAATTACAGTTTGACCATAATAGACAATTCATTAAATAAAATCCAATAGAGAACCTGTGAATGATCAGACAGATGGAGGGATAGACAGACAGACGGACAGACAGACAGTTTTTGAGGCATTAACAAATTAGAATTAGGCTATGCTAGATGATTCATTGAAATCCGAAAAAGAGGCAGTTAGACAGATAGACTGACAAGTGGAGTGACAGACAGACAAAAAAACAGACAGACAGAGGGACAGACAGACAAAGGGGTATTGCCTAAAAACAGTTTGGCTGCTATATGAATCATTAAAACCCACCATAAAAAGAAATTTACATTAGTTTCATTATTTCGATACTCAACGCCCCCCCCCCCCCCCCCAACTCAAAGGGGTTTATTATTTCTTAAAACCAATAAGTGACTTCTCAGCATAATAAAATTGAAAATACTTTTTATTTCATCAATTTATCTTAAATAGAACGAAAGTTATAATCATTTTATTGTCTACAAGAAAAATGCTTTGAGTAAAAATCAACCTAATTGTCAGTAAAAACGTCATATTTATGCATATTTACACAGTAAATAAATTTTAAAATTGTATTCTATTGTAATGAATAACTTAAGGGGGTTGTATGAATTATAAAAAACCTAAAAAAACCCTAATTTGGTTAAATTAGTCCACGTAAAGATTGATTTAGTACAGTACGTATGAATAAGTTGTCAATTTCCTGCCAGAGTCCTTGTGGTGGGTCTAAACGTCACCTTATGAAAAACAGGCTTTATTCATATTGTTAAAGTTAAGAATCACAAGAGATTATTATCCTCGGGGTCCTTCTTTTTTTTTACATAAAAAAATTATCAATACCCTCCTGTAGATTTTACAGGTGAGATGAAGTTGAGGTGAAATACTTAAGTGTGTCTAAAGATTTGGTGTGTTTGTTGTAGGTGTAAAGTAGAGGATAAATATATTACATATGAGTTTAAATAAACAAACACTTTTTAAAAATGCCCTCATTTGCAAGTAGTTTTCTTTCTATATTAGAAGAATGACATTTATCCCGGGTCAAATTGAAATGTTGTTAATTTTTCATAACCTATTTTATATTTTTTGTTTTTAAGCAAAAATTTTCTTTGAAAGGAAATAAATTCAAGTAGATTTAAATTTAAGGGAAGCTTTTTTTTCAGTCTTGACTGAAAGATAAAAAATAAAACAAGTATAATTTCAATATTAACTACATAAATAATGTTATTGGTGAGCGTTTTTGGGACTCCTACTAACAGCCAGCTTGAGTCGAAATTAAATTCCATGTTTTGTAGAAATTCTGTGAAGTATTTTGAAGTAAAGTTTGTGGTGACAGGACAGTCCAGAAAAAAATGTTGTGCAGTTTCTCTCGGTGCGGGTAGATTTCGGTCCAACTTACAAAGTGTACATTCTGGAGACTCTGGTCTAAAATTAGAGATATTAGCGTTAAAATATTTATAATTGTTTATGGACATAAATGCGAATTCTCGGATATTTATTGGTAAAATGGAAAAAGTCCATACTTTTTGCCATTTACGCTCTCTTTCTATGTCAAATTCTCTTATTTTCGCCCAGTTATACCTATTTAAATAAGACTTACACTTTTCTATCCTCTGATCATCAGTTGATAAGAAGTAACGAAAATGTTTAGACTTTACTTTTGGCTTTAAAAAGAGTGAACTGATTTTAGTTTGGGGTTTTGAAAGTTTACACCTATATATAGCAATATTGTGTTGAACAAATCCTCGAAGTCTCAAAAATTCCATGTAATTAAAATTGACCTTTGATTTGATGTTAAAGTTTCTATAATCTAGACATATATTATCAATATTTAGCAGGTCTCCAAAACAAATTGACTTTATATCATTCTCATATCGTACCCATGTTGTTTCTGTAAAAATAGCCCTGCTTACCATTTGTTTATCACTATTACAAAAAAAATTATTTTTAAAAATTCTCATATCTTTTATGTTGTCATGGTTTAGCCAAAATGAATTTGAAAATATTATATATGATTCAATAATTCTAGATAAAATAGGATTGATATTCTTATCTAATTTTTCATTGAAATAAAATGGATCATTGCTTGACATCTCGTATTTTTTATTTCTAAAGACCAAGTATCTACTATAGATAAAGATTTTTTATACATTAAAATATCTAAAGAGCGTAAAAATTCTATTACTTTTGGTATTCCTAAACCTCCATTTTCAACACTTGAAAAGATTTTAGATTTTGCAATTGGTTTACTTTGACTTAAGAAAGAAATAATGATATTTTCAATTTGTGAAATTATTTCTTCAGAAGGAAAGACAACTGCTCCTACATAATTCAGTAACGGTAACATGAATCCCTTAATAATTGCAATTTTTCCAGGTGTAGTAAGGTAGAAAAGTGCCCAAAAATTTCTAACTTTTGACATTTTAGTGACAATTTTGTTCCAATTATCTTGCATATTAGACAGTTTTGAATCAAAATGTAAACCTAGAATATCAAAATCATCAACCAATTCAATACCAATTAAATCCAATTCAAGAAAAAAATCATTTGATGGCTTCCTACCTATAATACAAATTTTAGTTTTGTTAACATTGGTTCTTAAATTAGAAACTTGAGCAAAGTAGGTAAGAATTTGAAAAATAGTTCTTAAAGCAATGGCTGTAGGAGTAAATGCAACATTACAGTCATCGGCAAATGCTGATTCCGGGTCTGGCTGTGTATCTGTGTCGGTCAATTTAAAAGGTATAGCTCTTGGTATTGTAATTTCATTGTTAATTGAAATAGTAAGTAATAAAGGGGTTAGGGCAATTTTGAAAATGTTAGGACTTGGCCTATCACCTTGCATATAACCAACTTTCATGGGAAAGTTAGGTGTTATTCCAGTATCAGTCAGAATGTGGGCAAATCTATCATTCATGCAAGTTAAAATCATGTTTATCATAATTGGGCCAAAATTCATAAATTCTAATACATCTTTTAAATATTCATGTCCAATACAGTCAAAGGCTGAGTGAAAGTCAATTAATGCAATTGCTAGAGATGAGTTGGAAGCTAAAGTTTTAGAAATAAGTTCATAAATTTGAATCAAATTTTCCTGAATAGTGTATTTAGAAGAATAGGCTTTTTGTGATCTTATATTTATTTTGTCAATTACTTTTTTTAACCTGTTGTCAATAACCCCAGAGAAAATTTTATACACAGTAGATAGACAAAAAATTGTTCTCCAAGATTTAATTTTTGAAAGGTCAGAATTTTTTTTGGCTATAAGTCTAATTTTACCACATCTTAGCATGCCTCTTAACTGTTTTTTATTAATCATTTCTTTAAAACCTCTCATTAAAGGAAAGCTTACAATGTCCCAAAACTTAACCAACATTCTATAAGGAATGCCATCTGGTCCTACACTAGAATTTAAATTAGCTGAATTAAGTGACTCTTTTAATTCATTAATAGTAATGTCTGCCTCTAATTTTTCTCTATCGGTATTATTTAATTTATGTTCTAATATTTTTGGGTGATTTACATTATTGCCTAAAAATCAAAGAGAGAAGAAATGGAAATAAAGGCTGTGCCAAATTTATTTTTAAAGTGATTTGTTAAAAAATCATTTCTTTCTTTCTCACAGGTAAAAGATTCACCTAAGTCATTCTTTATATGTGAGATAGAGTCAGCTTTTTTTGAATTTTTTAGCAAACTACTAAATGCTTTTGAAGCCTTTTCTGCATTTAAAATGTGGAAATACCCAGAAGTCTCTAACCTACGATAATTCTCTTCATCCTCCATTTTACACAGACTATTTTCAATATCAATAATTTTATTAAGCACAGTTTCATCCTTGACATTTCCACACTTCAATGCGTTTAATGACTTAAACAAATCTTTCTGTATTTTTCTACTGCTCTTAAGAAAATTTGATTGAAAGCTTATTATAGAATTTTTAATACAATTTAACAAAACTTCGAGGAAAGCATCTTGACTGATATTGAAAGGCATTTCATACAAGTCATTTAAGGGGGGAAGTAAATCAAAGAGATAATTTATAGCCCTATCTTTTTGTTCAATCCAGAACAATACAAGTCTATCATTTTTAAAGTCTGTCAAACTTAGGTCATTCTTTAATCTAAATGCTAAACTTATCTGAGAAATGATGTCTTGTAGATGTAGCTTGTTAGGAACATCACAGTGTTGTAGGACCAGCTCGTAAACATCGATTCGGACACACTCAGTAAGACCATCAATATCTAATAAAGAAGAATTTATAGTACATTCACGTTTAGAAATATTTTGATATGAGTTAAACATCAGTTGTTTGTGGTCAAATATAGACGCTTTTAATGGTTCATAATTACAACAGCTAAAAATATTGGCAAGCTGTGGACTTATTAAAATATGATCAATTCTACTTCTGTTTGCTTTTGTTTTTGAAAAAGGGACATAACTGAATTCTAATTTAGTCGGATGAAGCATTCTAAATAAGTCTAAACAAAAATTTTCTTCTATCCACAAAGACAGCTCTTTACAATGTTTAAAATTTGGCAAAGAATTTGTATTTATCAAGTCAAAGTGTTCAAGACCTTGTTCTGGTTGTATGGTTGTAGGTATTGCATTCAAATCCCCTGCAATAATGTAAAATGTATTTCCAATGCTCAATATTTTATTCCTTAATTGTTTAAAGAAATATTTGTTGTTATTTTGAGTTGGCCCATAGCATGATATTAGTGAAATTCTACATTCATTTATTTTTAAATCTAAAATTAAAATATTTTCATCAACGGAACGAAAGCTTTGAATTATTTCATATTTTAATGTTTGTTTGATTAAAATTGCTACACCCCTCTCCCCCTTTGAACTATTACAATAAGATAGATAGCTACCAGCCATATTAAAACGTACTTCTTTGCTAAAAATACTTTCTTTATTATTTAATCTAATATCCTGAAGAAACAGTATATCAGGTTTAGTTTTAAGCATTGCGTTAATTTTAAGTTTAAACTTGTTAATTGATGCTTTACCTACATTGTAATTGCTTATGTTGATTGAATTACAATTAAGGAAACTAAAATAAATATCCTTAAGTAAAGAAACATCTTGTGTTGAATTAACATTTTGAATATAAATCTTTTCAATGAAACTTAGATTATTCATTAAACATAAATTTATAAATCTTAATAAAAGATAAGCAAGTAGCTAAATACAAATTAACTGAATTTAACCTGTTGTAGATAAGACTAAACCTTGTATAATTGTTAGACGATGTTTTAAAATAGAGGTTTGAATACATAATAATTAGTGGAGGGGTAGAGAAAAAGAGGGGATAAATTGTTTGAAAAACAGAAATTTTTATTTTATTAGAACTTCTGTTCAATATATGATTATTGAATCCTACTAAGTTTATTTTAAGATTTTGGAACGAAAAAAGGACAACAACGTGAACTAAAACTATGAAAACCAAAAAGACAACAAAATAAACTAAAACTATGAAAACCATAGCAAAAACATGAAAATTCAATTGAAATAATGTTATTTTTTAAAGCTTGAAATATTCAGAATAGCATGGCTGTTGCTTAAATTGTAAAACTAGTTTAGAATCTGCTGGTACTTTAACATTTTGGAGATGTATCCATGGTTTATTAGAATCTTTTTCACGATAGGAAATAAATAAAGATTTACCAGTTTCAGTATTAGGTCTAATAAGAATATGTTTGTCTGTCAGGTCAATTTTCTCATTCTTATAGCTTGATAGTTGAACACGTATTTTTGTAATATCGTCAACAATTGATTTAGGCCAATGAAAAGGTGTTTTTAGACCAATTTTGCTTACTTCTTTAACTACCATTGCCCTATCTTCCTTACTTTTAGTCTTAACAATAAAAGGAATGGTGTTTTTACCATTGCGCAAAGTTGTTTGTTTAGCAAGTGGTATGATCTGTGCTTTAGCGATAATATCTTTCAATTCAGCAATTTCTTCCAGAGATTCCTTAGCCTTTTTAACAATTTCCCCGTGCTCTTTTAAACTTGCCCCAAAGTCCAAGTCAATAATCTTACATTGAGTGGCTGTTGCCTTTAAGTCCTCACAGCACTTTTTATAGGCAACCGAAGTTTCAACAGAATTTACTAGATTCCCACATACTACGTTTTTGGTTAAGGTTGCCTTAGTAGAGTCAGCTACTTTTTCTAGCCCCCCAACCTTTCTGGCTAGAAGCATAAGCAGTTCAGCTGTATCGTTCAAAATAGGCGACAGTTTGCTGACTAAACTTTTAGCTGTTTCTTGGTCAGACCCCATATTATCTGCTTTTTTTTCTAAACATTCCATTGTAGACGTGACGTTTTGCCAATTTATCATAGCCCTCTCAACAATGTCACTAGGAGGTTGAATATCACTATCACTTCCCTCTCTAATTCTTTTTGAATTGGCCCTAGGCCTAAATGTTCCATTATTAACAATTTCAGCAAAGGTGTTTTGTGCCATGACTTATTGCAAAATGAGACAAGGTCAAAAGCTAAAAATCAAGGTAAAGGGTAACTAGAAGTTTAATATATTATAATTATAAAAAAAACTTATCTAGAAAATTTGTTGAAGTTGTTGGTTTGTTGAAACACTCACGATGGACACAGCTGGTTTTCTGGCGGTCAACTCGAATTCACACTTTGAAAGCAGGAGCAAACCACTGACTTCTTGACGACAAGAAGGGTTGAAACCAACTGACAAGAAGGGTTGAAACCAACTGAATATATGAATATATTGTTTAAGAAATATTACCATTTGAATCAGAAATTAATCTCAAAGTTATACGTGTTACGTTTTTTGTTTGGGTTAGGGTAAAGGGGTGTTTACCCCCTTCAAAATTTAAAAAAAATACATTAGATTACCTCCTAACACCTTTGAAACCCCACATATAACCCCCCTCGAAATAAAAGCTTGAATGTCCCTCATTGGCGCTATTTGATTCAAGGGGAGCAGTCGCTAATGTTTAAATATTATATTGATGTATTTGTATGGGATTATCTTGTAAAGAAGCTTAGACCAGTCAAAACATTGAAATCTGACTGTCTCAATTTATATCTGTTCTGGCTATTTCAATTTGAATATGTTTAAATCCTATAATTTAAAGTATTAAAGATCTCAGAAAATACTGTGTCTCAACCATGACACTTTGGTTGAGTGTGACTTCCGAATTAGCGGGAAGTTCTAGAGATCTTGTTTGACGGACACACAAACCCCCAATACCAGGAACCATCAAGTTTCAACAGCAGGTTTGATTATAGATTTATTGAGGCAAACTATTTCAAAGTCCTGAAGTTCTTATGGTTTAAAGCCCCTGGTATACTAGGGTCGTTCATGCACTATGAGACCAATGATAGGCCCAACTTTATTCTCCGAAATCTTCACCCACTCACATATCATTCAAAAGTAAAGAACGTGGACGCATCAAAACATAAACAATTCCATGCCGCGTCTCTTTAGAAAAGGAAAGTCAAACAAAGACGACATTTGCGCCTAATTTGAAATTTGAATAAGGAATTAATTTCGATCTTGATAAACACAAAGCTTCCTCGAAAAGAGGTTAAGACATACTGGATCAAATTGGTTGTACCTTTCAGTAAAGCTTCATAAATATCTTGGAGAAGTTTCTGGCTATTTTACCTGCCTGGCCCTCCCATGAAGGCTAGGGGCGAAGCAACTTTCACTATATATTCCTTTAACTTTCACTAGCGGCTACACCCATAGAGGCATCTAGGGGCACTTTGGGCGGAGAGAGTTGAATTTGATAACCATCTTATTTTTATTTTAAATTTAGGAAAGTTTTTTTTGGGGGGAGGGATTTCTTTCTAGGGGCGATTTCTCTTGGGAGGGTGGTGGTACCCTCCCCCAAAATAGTTATAAACCTTCCCGGGACCTAAGGGAAGCTACCCTGTTAAGGAGAATTCGATCGGTTCAGTGGTTAGCGAGATCCTTCGGTACAAACACACAAACACAAAGACAAAAAGACATCCTGTTACTTTAGGATAAACTTACACGGTTAGGTCGATAGTAGATTAATCAAAAAACTTTCGAACCATTTTAGATTTTTTTCTGAATGGATTTTTCTATTTTAAACGTACAGGGAGGGAGGGACATTAGACCAAAAAGTAAATTGGTAGCAATAAAGCTATAAAATTATTTTCTTTGATTCGTTGTCTTAAAAACTTTGGAGACTTTTCCCTTTATCTCTTCTAACAATACGTCGTGCATGTTTAAGGTGTAAAACTAAAGTATAAAGACAACACGTATAACCAACAACATACCTGTTAATCTGAGGTGCTGTTATTGACTTCAAAAATTTCATGAGTCTATTGTATTAAAATAAAAATATATCCAAAAAATATTCAAATATTGGTTTGTCGAAAATATGTTATTTATTAATGGATTTAGGATATACGTGGATATATTGACAGAAGAAAGGGGGAGGTCATTTTCTAGTAAATTCCGTAAAGGTGTGTAAAGGTGTGTGTGTTATAAGGCCTAAAAATAGTAGTAGAACGATAAGGTGCTCCCTATTGTTCTATTCAATAGGGAATACAAATATATAGAGCACCTTATCGTTCTACTACTATTTTTAGGCCTTATAACACACACACCTTTACGGAATTTACTAGAAAATGACCTCCCCCTTTGTCGTTATTTTAGTTAGCTAATATGGACCTCATTTTTGGTGAGTTGTTTCATCCAGTAAGAGAGGAGGGGATGTGGCAAAAGGGTTTGATAAATTTAGCCAGCTGCGAGTATTACTTTGTCAGAGTACACGACATCCAATATATATTATATTAATTTATCTATTAGAACTTTTCCTTAAGCGCTAAAGTCGATCACTAATCACCTAAAACACATGCCATTTTCGATGATATGTCACCTATGACCATCTTTGACCAAAAGGATGTCGATAGCATAACTTAAAAACTAGAATGATAATAATTTTTCAGCAATTAAAACTTTTATTAATAGGCATATTGTAATGTATATATAATTATTTGGATGTTACACCGCATTTACATGTTCTTTAATAAAGGTAAACTCGCAGCAGGCTAAAATAACGTTACCTGCACATCCACCCCCTTTTCCCCATCCCCTCCACACCTACTGGATGAACGAACGGACTAATGCACGAGTTCCATGGACGATAATTTTCCCCTGTCATAATATCCACGTATTTGCTATATCCATTTTTATTGTTGATGTAATTAAGAACAAATAATATTTTGATAAATGTCAGTGAAAACAGCTCCAAGTTCAACTGGGATTATAACACGACAAATTTGTAATAAAAGTCTTTCTTTACAATTCTCTCAAGATAATTTTACATCTCACTTTAAGCAATAACAAGGATGACAGGATAGTTCGTGGTCTGAAAATGTACAGAACAATTTTTAAGGGTTTTTTCTCCAGTTTTCATCGGCTAAGTCCCTAGAGGCCACTAAGGGTACTCAGAAATTGCCAGGAAATAAGAAGCTACATTGTAAGGGAAAACCATATATTTTCAGCTGTTAGCGAGATCCTTCCTCCCAGACAGTTAGAGATCCTATTCTATTGGGATTAGCGACTGCGCTTTAGCATCTAGAACCTATGTATTTGAAGGAAAGTAGAAAATATCCTAAAACCATCCAGAACCCTATAAAATGAAAACCCGATCTGTTTAAAAGTAATCAAAATTTTAATTTAGAGACAAAAAAAGAACGTTACTACTTTATCTACTAGGATATGTTTAAGAAGTTTTATTTTCTTAAGTAAAAGGATCTTTTAGAAACAAAATTACCCCTTCTTTAGATTATAATTTGTGGTTGTAACGTATGGACACACAATTTAATAAGCCAACCAAATTTAATTAAAGTCTCCAAAGTTGTAAAGCCAACAAATAAGAATACTTTATTATTAAAACTTTGGAGACTAGTGTAATAAACAGCTCAATGTCCCCTCCCTATTTTTGCAAAGTAAAGTCACAGATGCACTCATGAGATATATTGGAGGTGTTTTAATGATCTACACTTAAGCACATTGGATTATTTTCTACAAGGCTTAATTTTAACGATAATAATAGTGGAGGGAAATGCCCTGACCAAAATCATGCAAAAATGAACTCTACAGTCAACTTAAACTTCATGAAAAAAGGGATGACAACATTGGTTTCCTTTAAATACAATTTTCCCTAGGAATCGCCATCTTGTTAAGTATCGGAACAACACTAATCTTAAGGCAATTAAGATTAGTTGAAATGAATATACCCTCCTATAATGTCTTATTTTCTAGCGTTATTGTAAATTATCCTTGGGCTGAAACAACACCTATAGTCATATAGGTCCAAAAATGGTAATCTTATAGCCGCAAAATTGCTCACATTAGAATCCTTTTTTAAGCAAGAAAACAAACGGCATCTTTATGAGTGGCGAAGCTTTTATTCAGGAGTGTAGGTTGGTTTTTGTATAATTGCACTTGAAGAAACTCTACTCTCACTATCTATGTCGCGCACCTGACATAGCAGCTGCAGGAACCACTCTTAACGTCCTTGCTTATGACGCAGTGCAGTGTTTGGTTGAGATCACCTTCCCCTCAACGAATGGATGCCACAATCGATGGTTTTCGTTCTTGTTACACGAATTTTATCTTTGTATTTTTGGTTAAATTTGTTTGTATGTAGCCTATTTAGATTACCTTATTCTGTATACATGTATTCTTAACACTACTGGTAGCTTCGCCCAAAGCCTCCAGAGGCTTCGACCCATGTCTAATAGTAACAAGGATGACAACATCCATAAAAGCGAAGCACTGAAACGGTATTAAAAACGGACATTAACACTTGTATAGTATCATCTGAATAATAAGATCAATCGGATAATTAGACCACATAAACTTTAACATCTTTAAAATGGACGTACGGATATTCTGGTAATGATTATAAAGTGCTACGCTTTCAAAATCGTACTTAACTACTACAGGAATCACCATGTAAAGTTTGAAATCGAAAGGACAATTCTAAATTAACGACCCGACCCTAATTATAGAAAAGCTTTGATTTAATAAGTGTATGTACTGCTTTATAAGGAAGGGCGTAATTTATTACTGAATAAATGTCTAATGTACTATATATATTCTTAATTAAATAGTAAATCCTTTCATTCAAATTCACGAAACCTTTTGATATAACATTATTAAATCAAATAAGTTTAATCAAAGTAAAATTTCTTAAATGATTTAATTCAAATTGCAAACATTGATATGTAGATTTTTTTTAGTTCGGAGGAGAATTTTAAGGGTGATATTTCTCTTGGGAGGGTGGTGGTAACCTCCCCTTAAATAATCAAAAAAAACAATCACTGGACCTATAAAAAGTTTTACTGTAAAGGAAAACCCCTATCGGTTCAGACTATATCCTGTTATGTTTTTGAAAGGATTAGCGAGTTGTTTTGCTCTAAAAATGAACATCTTCTGCTTTTGGAACAATAATTGCGTCCTATAATTATTATACAAAAAAACAACAAGCAAAAAATGCGCAGCATTTTTTGTATAAAAATCTGCCAAAAATTAGCACGTTTTTAGTTTTAGAAAAATATTTCCTATTTTAAAATTAGATCTTTATATTTGGAGCAAAGCATTGCTTAAAGTATCGTCGTTTGACTGCCAGTCACTTTATAATCGTTACGAGGATTAAATACAGTGGCCTATAAATTCATGTACTCACTCATTAAGATAAACAATATCACCCCTTCAAATGATAAACTAGTTTCGGGATGACGCAGTAGTTAGATTTGAAAACTATGAATTGAACAATGATGAAATAGCTATTATATGAATGCAAAGAAAAAAAGTATAGAATAGAATTCAGGTAGTTGATTCCACCTAGCATAAAATATAATAAAAACTTTTCAAAGAACCAATATGTTAGTGGGTTTAAGTAGAATCCCGTTAAGATGGTCATTACTTCGCCACCCCCCCCCCCCCCCCCGATTTAAAAAAAAGTTTTTTTTGAGATGGTTAAATCTGATTTATTTTCAAACATTTTAAGGGGGGATCTACTTCACCCCAAAATTTGTATATAGAAATAAACACCGCTTTAGCCCCCCAGCTTTAATAAATAAATTAAGTAGAATTGAATAAGTACATGGGTAACATTCTATCAACTAATTGTTCCATAGCATACATATAAATTAAGAATTTAAAAAAAAATAATTTTACGTAAAAAATTAACAGAAAAGTTTAATTAAGTGTGCAATAATTTTTACCAAAATTAATGAAATTTTTTTTTAACAAAACACAGTACACTTTTTATTTACATATTGAACTAGTTTTGTATTTGTAATCATATAGGTGGGTTATCAATTCCACATGAAATATAACTTTTAAATTGTCTAAAGACATGAGTTTTTCACATTGTTCTGAAGTATAAAATGTTGAATCCTACGCAGTCTTCAAAAAACGATCTCTCTGTTTATGTTTTGCTATATGGACATTTATTAATGTGTAGATTTAATAATAAGTTGATGTGATTGAACATCATATATATTGTTGTCTTTCTGATAGCAGAAAATTTCCATTGTTGTCATTCTAATAGCAGAAGTTTATGTTTGCTTGAATTAATTTAGCCAATTAGGAACTGGGGGAAGCGTTGGTTATTAATTAATTGGTTAATGCTAAAAGCAAGTTTCAGGCTATTGGATATTAGCCTACAGCCAATAATGAACTGGCGAAAATGAGTTGATTTTATAGGCAAAAAAGAAAAGTTGCCCCATCACTTTAAAAAGGAGGCTGAGACCTAATTTTCGGTCAGGTTTCCCATCCCTTATCCCTGATATTTCATTGTCTTCTCCCTTGCTACTTTAATTACATATTTTAAAAATCAACATGTCTAAGGTGATGTTTATTACCTTGGAGGCTAGGGCTGCAGCCGCTAGCATAATATCCAGTGTTTTTATCTGTATAAAGTATAAAAAGAAAGACGCCTAGCCTATATATATATTTTCGTGCTTTTCTATATGTATATTAAAAGGAAACTATTTGATCTATAATATTGTAGTATTTTTTAAAAGCGAAGCTTTTCTATAATTAGGGTCGATCCGTACATATGCCCGTTAAAAACATACTGATTTTTTCTCTTTTTTGACAACAACTTTTTATATGAAATAATTATTAAATTTACCTGTTTTTTTGGAATAATGATTCCTAGGACTAAAAGGTATAATATCATAAGCGAGACAACTTTATAATCAAATCCTAAAAATTAAAGCCTGTCCTTTTACTGTATCCTGTAATTATGCAATTTAGTCTAGACTAACATATTAATGTTCTCCTTATTAAGTTCTGACACTCTATAAGAGTTATTGTTCGCATATCTTTCCTTCTGATTGTAGGTTTAGCTTTTATTTTACTATAAAATACTTCCTAAAACCTAATTTAATTAAATCGAACGATCAGTAAAGCCGTTTGAGAGATGTTAAAATACATGTAGACTGAGAATCATGTTACTATAACAATTCAAATTACAAATACACATACATATAAAAGTATCAGAGTATCCTTTTATCTCAATGTTTATAGAATATAATCCTTTACACCTTGTGCTCAAAAATAAAACTTTTGGTGCTCAGTCAAAACAACAAAATATTTAACAAGGCTGACAATCAATGATTTAAAGGAATAAGACAATGACCGATAAATTGATGTACATCCCCAATAATGATGCACTAAATTACCCCTTCTGTAGGTTAAAATTAGTGGTTGAAAAGTTTGAACACTCAACTTTATGAATAAAAATTAAATAAAAGTCCCCAAAGTTGTTTAGCCAACAAATAAGAAAACGTTGTTATAAAACATTGGGAACTAGTGTAATAAACAGCCCAATGTTCCCTCCCTCCCTGGATGACAACCCTTGATTGTAGCGAAGCCCATAGCGCATGTCTAGAAGTTGATAGGTTCGAATCTCGGATTATAATGTGTCATAACTCAAAACTTTAAGGTGTACCTACAGCTGTTTTGTCAAGTGCATGACATCAACAGTAAGATTAGAGGATAATAAGCTAAATGTTTGGTTTATAGTTGGATTTTTCGAATAAATTGCAATTTTGGTGGAAAACTTTATAAAGATGGGCGATCCTCTTAAACAGAGAATAATATTCATCAAAAATATTCTAACAATTATTTTAAGTGATATGATAATGGACGATAAATTAATGTACATCCTCTATCATCATAAACAACATTACCCCTCATATTGTTTAAAATATTGTTATAAAAGTTTGACACTAATAGTTTGTAAGATACAATTTAGATTTAATTTAAGTCGCCTACATCTTAAGTCAACAAATGGGAGAATGAGTTTTTAAAACTTTAAGGACCAGAGGTGAATTCAAAAAAAAAAATTTGCCTCACTAAAATCAATTTGCTCCACTAAAATCAGTGAGGCTCGCTAAAAATTTAGAGGGGATGATTTTGCCTCACTAAAATTTTAGTGAGGCAAACTGGTTTTAGTGAGGCAAAAGTTTTTTAAGAATTCACCTCAGAATAATTAACTATATTCTATGTCAGAAAAATGTTAATTAATATTAATTCTATGACTATCTCAGATATAAATGATTATGGAGAATGTACGGACAAAACCTTATTATATGATAGCTGCGCTACTAATTAATATTGCTAGCTGTCATAAAAGAAATTGTTTTCTCAAAATATATTTTTTTCTTTTTACAGAAAACATCTCACTGTCCTCTTGGTGAACTAAGAGCACCAAAATTATTTTGCTGTGCAATATCCCTAGAATCAGTAGAAAATCCCCCAAAATAGCCATAAACCTTCCAAGGAGAAAGGAGAAGTTACACTGAAAAGGAGAGCCATATCGGTTCAGTGGTTAGCAAGATCCTTTAGTACAGACACACACAGATCCTGTTATTTTATTATGGTAGGATATTCAACATAATTGAAATAAAATGCCGACAAAATTATTACATTGTTGATAAGGAATAAGCAAGGGGGAGGGGATTTAATGGGCACAAATCGGTCACTGGGATTCTGCCTATTTTTGCTGCCAAAAAGAAGACACGCAACAATGAGCAAAAATCCCAAAACGGGTAAAAAAAGCTCCAATTTAGCCCTATCTCTTATCTCAGGGAAGGAAGGGATAATTGTTCTTAAATAAGACAAAAACACGTGTTTCTCCACTCATTATTTTCAATGCAAAATTTTACATACATTTTTCATTTCTGCGCGATTATTTTTTCCTTCCATTCCCTGATTCGATATTCTTATATAGATCTTTTTAAAAGCAAAGCTTTTCTATATTGGAACCGAATCGTCGGTACGACAGTCAGTACGTTAAGCTATGGGGAGGGACTGCTACAATTGATAGCAAACAGTGAAGATTCCTATGACATATGAGCTTATATTCTATAAATTGTGTTTTGTCCGTCTGTACACGGGTCATTCTTGAAAAGACATAAACCTTGCCTTTAGAGGTTTTGTGATTTTCTTTCAGCTTTCGATGTTCTTACTCCTAATATTCTTTGTCAAGACAACCTAACATCTGCTCTCTAACTCACTTTGTCCGATTGTCCGTTTGTCCATTTCATATTTTTTTAAAAATATAATTTAAAAGCGAAACTACTTTTTAACTGTGTTTTGCACGCAAGTCTGTTATTAACTAATTTCTAAAGTTTGTAATGGAGAGAGAGAGAGAGAGAGAAGAGAGAGAGAGAGAGAGAGAGAGAGAGAGAGAGAAAGAGAGAGAGAGAGAGAGAGAGAGAGGGAGAGAGAGAGAGAGAGAGAGAGAGAGAGAGAGAGAGAGAGAGAGAGAGAGAGAGAGAGAGAGAGAGAGAGAGAGAGAGAGAGAGAGAGAGAGAGAGAGAGAGAGAGATCTATGGTATATTAGAACAAGAACTATAAATACATATATGCATACATACTTATAATATTTACCCAATAATATCTTTAAATTGTGCTATATTGGAGAAAGAAAGAGAGAGAAATAGCGAGAGATGGAGAAAGAGAGAGAGAGAGAGTAAGATATCTTTGGTATATTGGAACAAGAACTATAAATACATATATGCATACATACTTATAATGTATTGTGGATAGTGACTTTTATCCAAAAATATAAAAATCTATATGATTACATAAGGTTGCATTCGATTTTCATGTACTCTAATAAAGTGATGCTCGCAGCTAGCTAAAATAACGATACCCCCATCCATCCCCTTTACTCCTCTCCTACTGGATAAACGAAATGGCTAGTAAATGAGGTCAATATTAGCAACCTAAATAAGGATAAATATTTCCTTTTCAATATATTACTTACTTAGGGACATAATTCTAATTTAAAATGTTTTCTAGAATGTGTATTCCTGTGCACGCTTCTACATACCATAACATACTTAACCCCTCTTGAGTATTATCCACCCCCCCCCCCCCCCCCCAAGTCACCACCCATGCACCCCTTGAGCGATAATAAGTCAGAGTTCTTATAAACTGTACAATAATTATAATGTGATAAACTGCAAAACGAAAAAAAAATCTAAAGAATTTAGGGTTTCGCTCAAACATTTGAGTTGTTCAGAACATAATAATAATAATAATAATAGAATCGTAGGAATAGTTGTTTAAATATTATACTTTTTTGAAAATGAAATATAAAAACTAGTTCAAACTTGTATTATATTATAATTGGATGGAATAAACTAGCAGTTTTTAAAATATCAACTAGTTATTTTAAGAATTGGTAATCTATTTCACATCATTGAAAAAGTAAAACAATTTATCGTGAATTTTCTGATCCCCTAAGATCCAAATAAAATTATAACCTCACTTTTTTACTTTTAAAATTTTTTTAGATTCTCGGTCAAATGGGTGCCTAAAATCACAGGGATCTAAAGGGATAAGACAATGCCCGATGAATTAATGTAAGTGATCAATGATGATACACAAAATTACAACATCTGTATATTATTTTAATTAGTTGAAACGTGTGGACACACTTTGATCCAACTAACCAAAATTCAATTAAACGTTCCCAAAGTTGTTGAGCCAACGTAATTAGTAAACTTTTGGGACTAGGGTAATAAACAGTCCTATGTCCTCTCCCTCTTTGTTAAAATATTTATTTCTGATTTTAGCTATTTTATGAAACCATTAGGTAATGTGGGAACGTCAATAAACGTATGAAGAACCACCTTTGTAGCATTGTATGCATGTAAGAAAGTCTGATCTATATTCATAGATAGATACACACACACACACACACACACATATGTATAGATAGATAGATATACACATGTTTGAAGATGATCACCCTTTACAACGCTTTATCATGAGGGATGAGTGGTAGGGGGAGAGGGGGTGGGGGAGAGCGCAAATATACGAACACAAGGCTCCGAGTTACGCACGTATCTCGGGCGCACGGCGCGCTACACATATCGTCCGACGGATTCTCAACTTTAGTTTACTATAGCAAGTTGCTGTGCCAAGAGCGATACTGTCAAATTTTTCGTTAAAATTACCGAAAAATACTAAAAAAAAGTGAAAAATATATATGAATAATAAAACATATATTAATATAAAAATATTATAAAGTGATAAAAACTAAGAAATCATAAGACGTGGAGAAAAAAGTTGTATAGTAGTGTTTTTTTTAGTGATATAATGTGTGATTTTTAAAGGTAGGTTTTCGTAACTTTTTTTCATATTTCAGATGTAGTGAAAATTTAAAGTATACATTTTTAGATAATTTTAAAAAATCAAATATATCAGAGTTACATAGTCTATATAGGTTTCTTGTAGTAATGCATCGTATCGTATCGACGTAAAATTTCGTATTATCGACAAAAACTATTGAATTTGCATATCAATATAAACGTCTAAGTTTAATTCGGATAATTTTTTGTTTACTTTAAAATTGTATATTTCACGGAGTGAGGGGGCATTGGGCTGTTTATTACACTAGTCCCAAAGTTTTTTGATAACGTTTTCTTAAAGATTTTGGGGACTGTATTAAATTTTGATTGGTTCAAACGTTTCAACCACTAATTATAATCTACAGAATGGGTAATTTTGTGTATCATCATTGGGGATGTTTATAAATTTATCGGCCATTGGCCGATCCCTGAAATATTTACTTTGGGTGTAGATTTAACCAAATAGTAACCTTAAAATCTAAATAAACATTTTTAAAGTTCATATAAGCATTGGAGGGAGGGGACATTGGGATGTAGATTTTTCTATTCCCTTAAGTATTATATATAAATGCATTCCGTCTTTCGTTGATTTTTAAAAACGTTGAGAACTTTTATCAAATCATGATCGAGTTTAAGTGTTCCAAGTTTTCCACCAATTATAATCATGATTGAAAGAGTACATTAATTTATCGTTTCCCTAATAAAAAAAGTAAAAAACAAGGATGACAACATCCATAAAAGCGAAGCTCTGAAACAGTAGGACAAACGGACATTAACACTTGTATAATGTCAGAATGCGAATGTATAAGAGTCAAAGCAAAATTGTAAGTAATTTGTTGAAAAACTGATTGATACAGGATAATGATTATGGACATACTTACATTTTTAGAACTTGATTATAGAGTTGCTTCGCTTATAATATTGTACTTTGTTGTCCCAGGAATCAGTATACCAAAAACAGACCAATCGAATAATTAGGTCACATACAAATTTGTTGTTAAAAATGTAAAAAAAACTAACATGTTTAAAATTAACGTACGGACATTCTGGTAATGATTATAGAGTTGCTACGCTTTCTAACTCGTACCTAACTATTACAGGAATCACCATGCAAAATTTGAAATCGATAGGACAATTCTAACATGCCTAAATTAACGAAAAAAGCTACTTAAAAAAGTAAAAAAAATCAACATGTTTAAAATGGACGTACTGACATTTTGGTAATGATTATAGAGTTGCTACGCTTTCTAAATCGTACCTAACTACTAAAGGAATCACCATGCAAAATTTGAAATCGATAGGACAATTCTAACATGTCTAAATTAACGAAAAAAGCTATCCGTGACGGACGGACGGACGGACGTACGGACGTACGGACGGACGGACCGACCCTAATTATAGAAAAGCTTCGCTTTTAATAACATACAAAAATACCTATATAAAAGTAATAGGATCTGTGTCTGTGTACCGAAGTATCAATCGCCCGAAAAAAAAATTCCCCCCAACATTTTTAAAAATTTTCTTTTTAAAACTAAAATTGAAAGAGGTGGGGTAGAGGGCAACTTCCACCTTCCATCTCAAGGTCTCCTAGAGGCCTCTAGGGGCGTAACCGCTTGTTATTAAACATATGATATTCCTAAATATAGAATCTAAATCTTAAAAAATCTTATAAAAATAAATCATGTTTGGAAAAGTAGATCAAGTGCTTTGAAGATTCTCCTTGAATTAAAAATCCATTAAAAAAAAGTGATCTCCTTTTCAGACGACCCCCAATTTTGAGCGTTTTTAATTTGGAAGCATTTTTCAGCTTTGGACTAATTTATTAACAATGTCATATAGTGTACCTCTTAAAATTAAGTTTTTATTTATTGGTGAAATTTTTTAAATGATTGCGAAGTGGGTACTTTTTTACAGACTGGGATCCTATTTTGCTCCAATTTTAGTCTCTCTCTGTAGAATTGGATATAGGATATAAGTGGATATATTGACAGGAGAAAATTTGTCGTCAATTTAGCTTACTAATATAGGCCTCATTTATTGGTCAGTAGGAGAAAAGTAATGAGGTAAAGGGTGTGGATAGAAGGGTGTCGTTTTTTAGCCAGCTGCTAGCAACACTTTATCAGAGTACATATAAATCTGATGCAACATCCAAGTAATAGTATATCCATTTCTATGGGAAAGTGAAACGTGAAAATTGTTGTCCCCAACTTAAGAATGAAGATGATACTTGAGAACACAGGAAAGCCCAAATTTGGACGTACAGCCATTAGACATTGAAGTGTAGAGTAGATTTTGTCGCTGTTTGTCAAAAGTGTTTTCAGTATGGATTTGAATCTGCTTAATATCCGCAGGATTTTAACCGGTTCTCAGCAATACTGTAAAATCATATTACAGACAATTTTTCACGAATAATAAATAAGAATCATATAATTAATACCAGATATGTTAGCCCGGGCATTCGACCACTCCGTGCTAACAAAACTGGTTTTGATCTTATAATATTTCATCTTAATATGTGCGGAAAGTGGTCTATAATACTATGGGATAAATAACTTTTCTTGAACGGGAAAAATTACGTGGATCATAAACATAAAAATTTTACCTTTTTCAACAACAAAGAAACTTAAAAATCTTATTTAGATTATACCTATCCCTCCCAAAAAGTCAAGTACACAATTTTTTCACAAAAAATGCATAAAACCGTCGTATGATAGACAACTTTCCACGGATATTAAGATACAAATGATAAGATTAAAACCAGCTTTTTTAGCCCGGATGTTATACATGTTTTTTCATTATAGCTGAGAACAAGGTAGAACCCATCGGATATTGGTCGGTTTCGAAGCCATACGAGAAAATAAATAAATTTTCAATTTCTTTTATTTAAATCTCAGCGCTTTTTAAATTATTATGCAGCTCAAAAAGATTAATTTTTATTGTGTTAAAAAATTCTTTGTTCTGCCATCGAGTTTATGAATTTTTAAATATATTTTTAATTGAAAATTATGTATATTTGAAGTTCAAGCGTAATTTTTAAACGTTGTATAAGTTTTAAGAAATTTTTTGTTGCTTTTATAATGATGTTGTTGGAATTACGACAAGTCGATAAAATGTCGTCAGCCCATACCTCTTTATATAATTTATCATGTACCAGGTGAAACTTGTAGCTGGCTAAGATAACGATCCCAACCATCCAACCTCTTTACCTCATGCCTTTCCCTCCCCTCGTACTGGATGAGCTACCAATAAGTGATTTCCATTTTCCATGTGATACTTAAATTGACGACAATTTTTTCCCTGTCATAATATCCATGAATATTCTATATCCATTCTGGAACTCTAACTGTAAAACCATGTTTTAATCTGTGTTAAAAAAAAACCCTATTCTCCGACTAACATAAGAATTGGGCCAAATTATGTAAAAAAAAAAACAAGGATGACAACATACATTTAAGCAAAGCCAAAGAGAATTGTAATATGATTACATGAAGATCTACTCTCCTTTATAATTTGTATAAGAAATGGACATACTTACCTTTTTAGTCATACTTATAGAGTATTTTTCATATAAATATTAAGAAGTTTCACAACAGTCTGATAATTCTCACAAGTATTACGTTTTAAAAGTACGTTGATTTTTTCGTTAGCTCTATTATTTTAAACTTTTTATAGGGGTAGTTTTGTTTATCATCCATTGTCTTATCCCTTAAACGTTCCTCCCTTTGTGAATTATAGAAAAGCTTGGATTAAAAAGAACATTTAAAAATCATGAAGAAATTGATGTATTTTTCAAATAAAACTAAGAGGAGAAATTTTAGAATAGGTGAAATAACTCACGAACGAAAAACAAAAAAAAATCTATTAAAAGGATATGTTAACTGAAAAATAAATAATTTAAATTGTTTTAATACAAAAAGTTTTAACTTATTACATCTATTCTATTATACAAATCTAATAAAATTCTTGTGAATTACATATTCAGTGATTTATTGACTAATTGTGGGCGGCGCCCCTGGCATTCGAAGTGACATGACAGGAAAAACAGAAAAAAACATCCAAGGAATAATGTTAAGCTTCCATAGAATGGAGAAATCAATTGGTTCAGTTATTCAGTAGTTATCGAAATTTTAAGCTACAGACTAAAAAACCTTACTACTTTATATAATTTTGTCTAGTAATTATGCTCTTTCGCTTTCTTCCTTTCTCACTTTTAAACTATCTTTCTTTTCAGGGATCTTAAGGGATAAGACAAGGGATATATTGATATAAATACCCAACTAATGAGATTCAACAAAAGTACCCAAAGTTTTAAGGCCAACCAATAAGATAATGTGGTTATAAAACTTTTTGTAACAGCCCAATGTCCCCTTCCTTCCTGCTCTCTTTCTCATTCTTTTAAAATATTTGGCCCTAATTTTTGTTACATTTATACTGCTTAATTAACAAAGACTCTGTGTTTGTGTTTATAGCTGGATAAAATAAATAAAGTGTTTCACCATGGTGTTTCTATAAAATAGTGAAATATTTTGAGAAAAATAAATATATGAATGATCTAAAGGGAAAAGACAATAGCCGATACATTGATGTACATACCCAATGCTGATATACAAAGTTACCCTTTCTGTAGATTTCAAATCGTGATTGGACTCTTAACCTAATGAACCAACCAATAAAAATTCAAAAATAGTTCCGAAAGTTGTTAAGACAACGTATAAGAAAACGTTTTTTAAAACTTTTGGGAATAGTGTAATAAACAGCCCAATGTCCCCTCCCTTCCTGTTTAGTCTTTTATGTTGCATTTTTATTTTGAATTTTGTGGGCTGGTATAAACCCCCTGATCTGACCTAGGTCTATGATATTTGCATAATTACCCCCATCCATCATAATTTCTCCCCCGCCAAAATTTCTCCCGGGGGCCAAGCCACCCCCCCCCCCCTCCCTCCTTGAACCCCCGTAAAAATCTAGTAACGTCCCCCCCCCCCCCCCTCGTCCCCTCTCACTCTTATAATTACAGAGTAATTTAATTACATAAAGAAAGACTTTTACATTTTATCCTGACTTTTTCTTTTAACAGTTGGTTAATATAAGGCAATTGAATCAGAGATCTAAAGGGATAAGACAATGGCTGAAACACAATGATGATACACATAATTACCCATTCTGTAGATTACAATCAGTGTTTGAAACGTTTGGACAGTCAACATAATGAACTAACCAATCAAAATTAAAAATGTTATCTATAGTTGTTGAGTCAATGAATAAGAAAATGTTATTATAAAACTTTGGGTACTAGTGTGATAAACAGCCCCGAAATTGTTTACAAGGGACAGCTCCACGGAAGATAAATTAATCTTCCCACCATTTCCCATTTGTTGTATTTTGTCTTGAAAAGACAGAAGAAATGTAGATTTAAAAAATTTGGGTTCTAGTTTAATTTTCACTTGAATGTCCCCCTACTCACTGGTTTGTGTGTCTTATTAGTTGGTAATCTAATCATAGATATATTAATAATTGTAAGAGATAATGGGGACAATGGGTTGTTTATTAAACTTGTCCCCAAAGTTTTATAATAACGCTTCATTATTCGTCGTCTTTACAACAATTTTTATAGGTTGCTTCATTAACTTGAGTGTTTAAACGTTTCAACCACTAATTTTTTATCAATAGAAGGGATAATTTTGTGTATTATCATTGGGGATGTACATCAATTTAACGGCTAATGTCTTATCCCTTTAGATCCCTGTTTTTCTTTTTGTTCATTTCATATGGTACTTCAATTCTCCAATAAGTTATTAAAATTATCTTCGCAACGGGAAAGATATTTTATTTTCGTTAAATCATATAACGAACATTTTATATTGGATAGAGAATTATAACAATTTGTTATATGTTTAGTCGACATTAATGATGTCGATTTTAAGTCATTCATGACTACTTTTATCCGACACACCACAAAGTCGTTTATATTTGTCGATATGAACAGTCTGATCAAATAAGTATTTTATTTGTTAGATTAAAAACTTTATTTTTTTTATAAATTTAAACCAATCAATAGGAATAATTTTGTATATCATAATTGGGGATGTGCATTAATATATCGTCAATTGTCTTACCCATGCTTACAAAAACAAATGCACAATAATATGGTAAGCCAATTGCATCACTTCATAAATTAAAGAGACTGTGCGAAATTTAAAAAAAAATAATTTATAGTGTTAAGTTTTGACACCATGGAAACTGTCCCAATTTTTTATAACTTTTGCGGAACATGTTCCAGTTACGTCATATTTTTCTTTCCCGAAAAAGGGAAGGGGGAAAGAAAAAAAGGGAAGGGGGGAAGAAAAAAGAGATGGGAGAAAAGGGGGTTTTCCCCATCTCTTTTGAAGAGATTTTCTTCCCCCCTTCCCTATTTCGGGAAAGAAAAATATGACGTAACTGGAACATGTTCCGCAAAAGTTATACAAAATTGGGACAGTTTCCATGGTGTCTTAAGTTTTTTGTACAATTTATGCTGTTCTTGTTCTTATCTGTTTTGATAATAAATGTTTATGTATAGATGAATAATCCAGACAACCACCTAGCCTATAGGGGTAGAGACCCTTTTCGTCTACTAGCAAATTGCTTTCTTTTCTTTTGTAGGGACTTAGCTGTGTTTATATTTCCAATGCTATTGACTAATATTCAAAGACCTAATACAAAATTGGGACAAAGTCACATATAGCTAATTCTCCCTCTATTCTTTTACCTTAATGTTTTGATTATAAAGTCAATTTTTGCAAGCAAAATTTGTCTAAAATTGCAATTACAAATTACATGTTGTTGTGAAAAAAGGGTGAAACCAGCTTTTTTCATTGATTTTAAATAATTTTTTAAAATCTTGACATATTGCATGATGGCAAAAAAAAACAGCATTAAAAAGAAATATAAAGAAGTGTTATTATAAAGCAAAAAAACAAGCAAAATTATGTTTAAACGCTGCGCAGAAAAACAAGCTAACAAGGATGACAACATTCATAAAACCTCTATAGATACTTGCATACTTACATTTTAGAACGTTATCAAAGACATATTTTGTTTATAATATTGTACTTTGTTGTTCTAGGAATCAATATTCCAAAAATAAAATACACGAATCATATTTCATAAAAACATAACATTAATACTGAATGTTTATTGATAAAATGAATATTTATACAATTACTTTTATTAATTTATCCTGAATAGCAGCAGAGAAAATAAACTTGACGGACAGACGGAAATTTCAAATTGCAGAGTAGCTGCGCTACAAAAAAAATTGAATAAAGAATATTGATTGATATGAAGTTTTGAAAATTTGTTAGGTCAAAAATATATTTTTTTTAGTTTAGAGAAATCTTAATTTTTATTTGGCGAAGCTTTTCTATAATAAGTTCAAAAAATATTTTTGCACGGTCCCTTTAAATGTGCTAGGGGTTGCAAAAAGGGCCGCTACTGATCGTAAATATATGAATAGGGGGTATTAACCTTTCTCACCCCCCCCCCCCCAACCAGCATTGTATCTTTCTATCTATACAAGAAAGCTTGCAGTTTAATTGCAAGAGGGGTATATTATACTTGGATTTAGACTTAAAATTCAGGGGGGTTCAATATTTATTTACGATTGTGTTGCACTAACTAACAGTGTAGTTTATGAATGACACTTTTAAACCTTAAATTTCAATCCACTTAGGGCCAATTTTGTTTGTAATAATTCTATTTGGGGGTAGGGGTAAAAATGATTACTGTAGTAAACTTTATTGTTCTTTTTTTATAGGGCCACAATTGTCCTTGTTAAAGCTTGCTTTGAGAGCTCACATGTGATGAGCGTGTGTATATGTATGTGTTAGTGTAGGGCAAAAAAAGTCTGAAAAAATTGGCAGACGGGAAATGCAGAAATTTCACTGCTATGAGAATTCCAGGAATCCTTCTATCTATCTTTCTATCCATCTGTCTATCCCTCAATCTATCTATCTGTCTATATGTCTTCTTATTTAACTATCTGTCTATCTATCAATCTATATAAGTTTATAACAATTAGATTCTTAGAATTTAAATAATTAATTTTCTACTAATTTTTTCTCGTATTTTCCTATATTACTTAATAATTAAACATTTTTAAAGATAAAAATTATGAAAATTCAAAGAATAATTTAATCATCCTTTTATATGTTAATCGATGTATTATTACTTGGATGTTGCACCAGATTTTTATGTACTCTGATAAAGTGATTCTCCAAGCGGGCTAAAATAACGATACCCCTTCCACGCCCTTTACCCTTCCACCTTCTACTGGATGAACAAACTGAGGTCCATATTAGCCAGCTAAATGGACGACAAATTTTCCCTTGTCAATATATCCACGTATATTATATATCCACTAAGATATTGCTATTTTGATGAATAAAAGACAAAAAGATTATCTTGAGTGATACTCATAGTAATCTTTTATGATCATTGTTTACTTAGGCTTCGATATTTTTACTTTGTCTCATCCTTTATGTAACTTTTTACCAGATATGTTACAGGGATCTAAAGGGATAAGACAATGTCCGATAAATTGGTGTACATCCTCAATGATTTTACACAAAATTACCACTTCTATAGCTTAAAATTAGTGGTTGAAACGTTTGCACACTCAACAAACTAATCAAATATCTCTAAAGAACCCAAAGTTGTTAAACTAACGAATAAGAAAACGGAATTATAAAACTTTGGGGACTAGTGTAATAAACAGCCCATTGTCCTCTCTCTCTCTCTCTCTCTCTCTCTCTCTCTCTCTCTCTCTCTCTCTCTCTTTCTCTCTCTATATATCTCTCTCTCTCTCTCTCTCTCTCTCTCTCTCTCTCTCTCTCTCTCTCTCTCTCTCTCTCTCTCTCTCTCTCTCTTTCTCTCTCTCTCTCTCTCTCTTTCTCTCTCTCTCTCTCTCTCTCTCTCTCTCTCTCTCTCTCTCTCTCTATCTCTCTCTCTCTATCTCTCTCTCTCTCTCTCTCTCTCTCTCTCTCTCTCTCTCTCTCTCTTTTTTTATCTCTCTCTCTCTAAAATTGAATGCACTTTATAATAATGTATTTTAAATCTACCCTTTCAATTTTGCTTTCTCTGTCTATATACCTCCAGGGATCTTAAGGGATAAGACAATTTAAATTGAAATGCATTCACAATGATGATAAACAAAATTACCCCTTCTGTAGATAAAATATAATTGTTGTATCAACCAATTAAGATTCAATAAAAGTTTCCAAAGTTTTTTAGATAATCGAGAAGATAACTTTAAACAAGTTTATATATTACAATACTTTTGGTACTAGTTTGATTTTCAGTCCAATATCACCTCCCTCTCTTATATTTCTCTTAGGATGGGAGGGAACATTAAGCTGTTTATTACACTAGTCCCCAAAGTTTTATCTTCATTTTATCGGTCATTGTCTTATCCCTTTAGATCCCTGTCTTTCTCTACCTTTAGGCAAATTTTTGCACCGATTAGAATCGCGTCCAAATATCAATTACAAACTTGTTTCAAGAACCAGCTTAATCCAAATGTGACAGTACATTATCAGTCTATAATTAACTGTAATTCTAAAGTGATTTAGTAGAATAAATAGGTGCCCAGAACCGGCTTCGGTGAAACGAAGATTTTGATTGTTGGAAAATTCTTATCACGATCAACTTTATCATCCTAACAATGGATATATTATTACCTGGATGTTGCACCAGATTTTCATGTAATCTGATAAAGTGGTACTAGCAGTTGGCTAAAATAATGATGCCCCAACCCCTTTTTTCTCCTACTGAATGTAAGAACTGACCATGTTAGCAAACTAAATTATCGATAAAGTTTTCCCCTGTCAATATATCCACGTATATCCTATATCCATTATCAGTGGCTAGAAAACAAGGATAAGCTTTATTAGAAGCTGCACAGCTGCATAGCTTTAGGATTAATTCGTGCTTTCCCTCTCAAAGCACCTTTCGAGCACTGAATCCTCCTTTATTTATATATATATGTTCTCCCTTTTATGTACACCATTGGTATGTGGACAAAATGTCTTAAAAATCAGCCATGTGACGTCATAAAGATGAAGGAGATGAGAGGAGAAGTGAGAAAGAAACCCCTAAAAAAAGAGATGGATAATCCCTCATTTTTATGACGTCACATGGCTGATTTTTGAGACACTTTGTCCAGTTACCATCATTGTCCATGTTAAAGTATTAATAATTTTCATTAAATTTCTAAGAAATTTAAGTTTATAAAAAGTAGTCTGAAAACAATCTTTGTCTTCAATAAAAGCAAACAAAAAGAGGAATCTAGAAGTTAAACCTCGGTCCGATTTTATACAGTACATAGTTTGTGTATATCTTATGTATTTTTTAAAAGGTTTATATATAAAATGTACATAACAAAAATATATTTTAAACCAATTATAAACCTAACATTAAGAAGTAGTATTTTATTATTTACTAACATCAAGAGATTATGAAGGGCAGATAGGGTTTAAAAAAATAGCTTAAAACTATCTCAAGGTTAAACTTTAAAAAAAAAGCCTAAAACCATCTCAGGACCTATATAAATCTTACCTAAAGTAGATAATCCATTCGGTTCAGTAGTTATTGAGATCTTGAGCTTCAGACAAAAAAAAACCTTACTACTTTATATAATAGGATGTGCCCTTGTACTTTTAAAACTTGTGTACATTTTCGGTCTTGTAGGTGTCTGTCAACAAAAAGAGGAATTCAGTATTTTGGTGGCCAAAATTTTAATTCAAAAAAACTTACCCAGACAAAATTGTCTTTTATTATAATCGATATATTATTACATGGATGTTGCACCAGATTTTTATGTACTCTAATATAGTAATACTCACAGCTGGCTAAACTAACGATACACACAATCCACCCCCTTTACCCAATACCCTCCCCTGTTACTTGATGAACAAACTGACCAATAAATGAGGAGCAATGTAGCATCATAAATTGATGATACATTTTCCCCTGTCAATATATCCACGTATACTATATCCATTAATATTACAAAGTCTCTATCTAACTAAAAAGATAATTCAAATTGAATTGAATTACCAAAAAATTAGACCACAATATTTCAAATGGCTTTCCACAGAATTTCTTTCAAAAACTTAAAAATTTTGTAATTTAAATCTTTGACGGCTAGATATTTGAACTATTTTTGAAGAGGGGGGGGGGGGGATACATAAAAAAATATTCCATTATGGCTTCGAAACCGATGAATATCCGCTGGAAAAGAACCGGTACTCAGTCATACTGAAAAATCATGTTAGCATCATATCACAGAAAATTTTTCACGAATAATAAAATATAAATCATAAAATTAATACCAGTTCTGTAAGCCCAGTCATTCGGCCCCCTCGGAGCAAACAAAACTGACTTTGATCTTTTATTTTAATTTTAATGTCCGCTGAAATCTGTCTATAATAGATTGCGATAAATACCCATTTTAAAATTGTGTATATGATCCTTCTATTTGCTTTGTTAAACCAAATTTAATATAGGAAAACATACAGAAAAAACTAATAAGATTATAGCTACTCAACAAACAATTAAATCATCAGTAGCCTGTTGAATGTGGACGCTTCTTGTTGACATACAAAGTTCAAATAGTGCATGTCGATATTATTAATTTTACAATAGTAGCTATACTTCAAATAATCCAATTAACGCAATACTAAGAATGTTATTAAGTCGATATAATATAAAAAATAAAGCTTAACAAGGGGACAAAAGTTGCAGAATAATCAATGACTTTTAATATTGGCCTTACTAGTTTTCAAGCCCAACATGGTTTCTTTCTTAAACATTTAATTTAGGGGGGGAATGAAAGCTTTGTAGATAAATTGTCTGGTAAACAGATATATAGTATAGTTGTATATACAGACAACTACCTCCCTTCATTTTTCAAAGACCTCTTTCGTCTGCTTCTAAATAATTTTCTGCTACTTAGCTGTGTTAATAAAAGCGATATCATTGGTTGATTTTCAATGACCAGGTTGCACAAGACGGTTGAGATGGGAGATACAGTTATTTAACCCTTTCTCCCTCTAGTGTTTTACTCTAATGTATGGTATATGTATTTAGATATATGACATAAGTCAATTATGCAACCCTAAACATATATCGAATAAATGCGGTCATTGCTGACATATTAACGACAAAACGTTGATCTAATGACATTATGACTAAAATTTTATGATATAAGTATTTTTTTTATTTTGTTGTTTTAAAAACTGTTTAAATTATAATCTATGTACAAGAATGGTTTTTGGATTATGCAAATTGGTTATAAGCACCGGGTATTCTCACAAAAACGCGCGAAAAACAATTTAGCTTTTTGTGATCAGCTGTTATTTTATCAATTAGAGGAAGGAAAAGACACAGTGAAATAGCCTAAAACCATTTCAAGACAATTAAAAAGCTTTCCAGAAAAGTAAAGTCAATTAAAACCTTACAACTATTATAGAACAAATTGAGAGTTAAATACACTATAATACAAAGTAGCTTGATGTCCATCCGTCTGTCTGTCTGTCTCAAGATCAAGATCTCGGTAACAGCTGTAACGATTGGGCTCTACTCTTAAGGGAATATACCTAATGGTCCTGTGGTGGTTTTAGGTTATTTTCTTGGGGAGTGGGACGTAAAAACTCGACATAACACAAACCTCTGTAGTTAAGCTTGCTCGTAGTTATGCACAAATTCCCTAATCATTTCATATTTCAAGGCTTTATGTTAATATGAATATAAATATACTCATGGAAGGAAAGGACACTGGGCTGTTTATTACACTAGTCCCCAAACTTACAACTTTGGGAACCGCATTGAATTTTGATAAATTAATTAATCATAATCTACAGTTTTGCGTATCATCACTGGGGATGTACATCAATTTATCGGTCATTGTCTTATCCCTTTAGATCCCTGATAAATGTACTCATGGAGGGCCGGGATAATATATGGTATAACAATCTTCAACCAGTTTTTTGTTCCCAATATGTATTCATGCAAACAAAGGCATAATTTTACACACAATGTGGAAATTTCTATCCATTGACCTTACCCCCCCTGGAATATATTTAAAAGTGATGAACTGAATTTAGTTTCCGAAAGTGTGCGTAGCTTCCGCGTCCTATCTCAATACTTGCTACTAGCTAAAAAAGCTTCAAACTTCAAAAAAAAATCAAAATTTGAAAAATTATAATTTTTGAATGCATGATGTATAAATCGTTTATACATTAAATCGCTTTTCCATTTGACCGGAGTCGCTGAAAATAGGGTCTGCAATAATTGGGATATCTGCTGTACACTTTAGGAAACTAGGGCTCGAATAGGAAATTTATTTCAGCTGATCCTAAAAGTCTATAAAAATGACAAATTGCTCAGTTCTCTATAATGTTTTTTTCTAAACCTTTACTTTAGAATTGTGTCCTGAAAACTATAACCTTGTAACTGTCAGTAAATCAAAAAATATGAGTCTGATAGTTTGTACAACCCAAACATGATTTGACAAAAGTTCTATAAGTCTTTAAACCAACGAATGTGATATTGTGTTGATATTCTTTGGGGACTAGTATAATTTACAGTCCAATGTCTTACCCCTACCTGGTTATAATAGTTTAACAACATTTCCAGTATGGCTTCGAAACCGATTAGTATCAGCTGGATTAGAACCGATTCTCAGCCATACTGAAAAATTGTGAATAGCGTCGTATTACAGAGAATTTTCCACGAATATTAAAGTGAAAATAAAAATGCATTTCTTGTTAGACCGGGCTCGGCCCCTCTAGGCTTAAAATAAATAATTCACTATCCGCAGAAAGTTGTCTATAATACAATGCGATAAATAACTATAATAAATAGAACAAAAAGCCAATAAAAATAAAAGATAAAAAAAACTGACCAAAATCGAAAGCTAAAACCTAAGTTCCTAACAGCAAAAACCAAGAGTGTTGGCAAAAAGAAAGTTCTGTAATGCATAAAAAACAAGTACAAAGATGGCCATTAGAAGCGCAGCTAACAACAGGTTGGCTGATAAATAACATTCGAGTAAGTATTTATGAATCTTAAAAGACAATGAACGATAAATTCATGTAAATCAATGCGGATAAACAAAACTACCCTTTTTAATTAAATTGCTGGTTTAAAAGTTAAGACACTGATAATTTAAAACAGATTTAGATAAGATACCCTAAGCTTTTAAGTCATCCAACATGCTAAAACTTTGGGTACCAGTATTTTGAATGGGTAGTTTCATCCTTACGACATAATGACATACGGACAGGCCCTATTTAAAGAGTTGCTGCGCTACCAAAAACAAATTGGAAAGAAAAGTGAGATTTTAATGCTTTTCTGGTAACCATAGATATACATTTATAAACAGTGTGGATATTAAGTAAACTTTGGAAAACTTATGCAAATAATTGAAAAAAAGGTAAGTATATCGTCAGAATCATGAATCTGAAGAGATAAGACAATGGCCGATAAATTGATGTACATCCCCAATGATGGTTCACAAAAACATCAAAAAATTATGTAAATTACAATTAGTGTTTGATTTGTTTAAACACCCAACTTAATGAACCAATTATTTAAAATTCGATAATGTCTCCAAAGTTTTCATGCCAACGAATTAGAAAACAATATTATAAAACTATGAGGACTAGTATATTAATAGATTATTTACATGAACAAGTAAACTCAAACCCTCACTGAAATCTAGATCTACACGAACCCCCTTTCACTTTAACTTACCCAGGGAGAAAGGTACAACTGACTGTAAATTATAGTGGTACCCAAAGTTTTACAGCCCACAGTTTTACACCAATTGTAATCTACAGAAGGGGTAATTTTATTTATTAACATAGGGGATGTTCATAAATTTATCCCAAATTGTCTTATCCCTTATTATCCCTGAACTTATATTTGTCTAATTTTCAATCTGTTACTCCACATTTTGGTCAACTTTTCTCTCTCATTTTCTTCATTTTAACATTTTCTATTTACTCTTTTGTATAAGAAACTGGTTCTAGTATTCGTTGGCTTAAAACTAACAGATCTATGATATAGATATATATACAGATAACTACCCCCCTTCCTTTTTCAAAGACCTCTTTTGTCTGCTTCTAAATTATTTTCTGCTACTTAGCTGTGTTAATATAAGCGATACCATTGGTTGATTTTCAATAACCCAATAGAAAGGTTGCACAAGGCGGTTGCGATGGGGAGATACAGTTATTTAACCCTTTCTCCCTTTAGTGTTTTACTTTAATTTAAAACCTATGAGGTTTTACAAACAAATTGTGTCTAAACTTTTAACCAATAATTTCAGATTAAGATAACTTTATTGATCATAATTGTGTGTCCATCGATTTATTATTTATTGTCTTATCCCTTAAGACCCTGTTTTATATGATTTGAAATAATTAATTCACACCAGAGATGGGGTTTTAAAAAATGCCGCGTTTTTCGACAATATTTTGTATTTATTAATACATCTTTTTAGATCTGTATTAGACATTTTACAAATGGCCAAAATAATAATTTTAAAATTTTGAATTCTTAAGTTGTATACTCTGTTAAAAACCTTATTTCATCTTGAAGATCAATGCCCCGTACGATTTTAACAGAGTATACAACTTAAGAATTCAAAATTTTAAATTATTATTTTAGCCATTTGTATAATGTCTAACACAGCTCTAAAAAGATGCATTAATACATATGCAGCGAAAATGGATTTAAGTTGTATTAGACATTATACAAATGGCTAAGATAATAATTTTAAAATTTTGAATTCTTAAGTTGTATACTCTGTGTTGAAATCCCATCGTCTTCATATTGTCAGTAAAATGTTATACAGTAAATTGCTCATGTATCAACATTTTTCCAATGTAATATTTATATATGTACATGTATGGTTTTTCATGATTGGTTTTGTAAACCTATATATCTTTATATGCTAATAATGGATTTATTATTACTTGGATATTATACCAGGTTTTCATGTACTCTAATAAAGTGAAACTTGCAGCTGGATGAAATAACGATACCATCATCAACCCCATTTAACCCAACACTGAACTGTAAATTATACGGGTACTCAAAGTATTACAAAACACGTTTTTTTTGATTGGGTACTTTTATGAAATATGATTGGTTTGTCCTAACTACCTATGTTCAAACTTTTTAAACCATTTATTTTTTAGAATATTTATCTTATTTTAACTGGTAGGAAAAAAAGAATTAATTTTCAATTCAGCACATAGAGAGAAATCTGCATTGTGTCTTTCCAAAACTGCAAGAAAATTTATCCTATCAATCATTTTTTTTAGGATATTAGGCTGGCTGTTTATTATACTAGTCCCGATTGCGACGTTTTATAAATACAGGGTACTTATGTTCTCTATTAACAACTTTGGGGACTTTTATTGAATTTTGTTTGGTTGGTTCATTAAGTTAAGAGTCCAAAAGTTCCAACTACTAATTGTAATCTACAAATAGGTAACTAATTAATTAATTATGCTTTTATATTCCTGGATTTTTTTGGATGTATAATAACAGTAAACAAACAGCATATGCCATTTTGGTGTAGATTATTAAAGATGTCGTTTAACAGATTCTTTCATCTGTTGGCTATATTTTCATGATTAGTTTGTTTAAACTGGCAGTGATGAAACATTTTATTTACAGAAGGGATAATTTTATTTCTCATCATTGGAGAAATTCTTCAATTTATTCCAATTGGCTTATCCCTTAACCAAAGCAACGTTTTAAAAGGCAATTTTATCCAAAGTAATTTAATAATCAAATAATTATTTAAATTTGTGTGGTTTCTAGACTTTGTATTTTTAGAAAGCCATGAGAAAAAATCTACACAAATTTTGAATTTTAAATAAGAATGATTCAATTTTGATGTTGATAAAACAAAGATATTTTACAAGATAAATTGATATTTACAGGGATCTAAAGGGATAAGACAATGGCCGATAAGTTTATGTATATCCCCAATAATGTTAAACAAAATTTACCCTTCTGTAGATCATAACTAGTGGTTGAAACGTTTGGACACTGAACTAAATGAACCAACCAATCAAAATTCGATAAAAGTCCTCAAGGTTGTTAAGCTAACGAATAAGAAAACATTATTATAAGACTTTAATAAACAGTCCAATGTCCCCTCCATCCCTGGATCAATAGGATGACACAAACGCAAACGCCATGGCGTTACAATCATGGATCTTAAGGGATAAGACAATGGCTGATAAATTGATGATACTAAGTACCAACAAATTAAAAAAAAATATAAATTATGTTTCAACTCGATCAGACGATTCAATAAAATTCATCCATATAACCAAACCGTCTCTAAATTGTCTCGTTCCACGACTAATCGATTTCCTATTGCGATTTGCAAAAAAAATCCGCAATTGATTTTTTTGCATCAATATAGCTTTAGAAATTTATCAGGGATAAAGCGAATAGGTCATTAGAGGTTAATTGGGGCAGGGGCGTCCAAGCTTTTTATTTTGAGGGGGGTACAATGAGGGTTTTCGAAGGTTTGAGGGGGGGTTATAACTCCTTTAATCCCATTGTCCTGTCACTGTTATCCGAACAAATGTATTCATTCTGAGGAAATGATTCTTGTAAAATTTTTAATAAAATAAACTAAGTTTTCATTAGCGGGGAAATGTTCACTGAAGAGAAAAAATAATATTTATAAGCACACTCTTTCGTATTGGGCCCCTAGCATTTGGGAGATGGAGTTAAAAATATCCTTAAACCACCCTACGACTTAGATTTGGGAATGAAATAGCCTAAAACTATCCCGCGACGCATCTTTAAAATTAATAACTTAATGGGTTTAGTGGTTAGCGATATCAACAGAAAAACAATAAAAAACCCTACTACTTCATATTATAAAAAATTCGCCTCTTTATAAAAAGCAAATACAAATTTTGACAAAATGGATATAAGAGTTGCTACGCTACGGCCAATGTGCAAAATAAACTTAACAGGATATAACCCTGCGAAATTTCTCCTTAGTTCTTTCTAAAAACAGTTTTATACGTGTAATCACAGTACAATTATAGTCCTAGCTTACTGTATATTCAACTGTTATGCTATTGTAGCATAAACAGCCTAGAACCAGCCCCCACTGACCATTAAAGGTGTACTAATGAAAGGAAAAATGAACCTTTTGTTTAGCAGATCACCACATTTAGATGCCTTAACATACACTCACACTCACTCTAAAAAATGTAGAAAATCATCGCTTTATAAAAATGTTCCTGGTAACGATTATCTCCAAAAATAATCGTTACCAGAAATATTTTACAAAAAAAAACTGCATTAGATTTAAAATTTCTGTGTAGCTTTAAATTTTTAGAGTTAGATTAGTTTATCTTTAATTGTCAGGCTAAATTATTGCTGTCATGATATCAAAATAAGAAAATCATACCCAATAACAGATCTATAGTATGGATGTATATTGTATATACAGACAACTACCTCCATTCCTTTTTCAAAGACCTCTTTCGTCTGCTTCTAAATTATTTTCTGCTACTTAGCTGTGTTAATATAAACGACCTTATTGGTTGATTTTCAATGACCCAATAGGAAGGTTGCACAAGGTTGTTGCGATGGGGAGATACAGTTATTATACCTTTCTCCCTCTAGTGTTATACTCTAATTACCCAATAATGATAAACAAAATTATACTTTTTTTTGTAAATTAAAGTTAATAATTAAAAAGTTTAGAACCTACCAATGAAAATTAAATAAAAGTTCCAAATTGGTTATTAAAACTTAGGGTACTCTTTTATATTTTTTAGAGTATAATAATGTTTACATTCTTTCACGTTTCATCACTTGTCCGTATATTTTCAGTGTGCTATCACGCCCGCAGAAAGATTCATAATTTTATAGCCTATCAAACTTCTAAATTTATGTATTGTCAAAACCTCGATAGTATGTCAGAAATGGCCCCTTGTATGCAATCCCTTATAGGGAATATTAACAATTTAAATTGTATGTCGCCATAATGCAACAAATTATGATAACACTAGCACTACTTTCAATATGGACCTAAAACCATCTCAAGACTTGAATTTTCAAATATATTTACATTAAACTGTAAACTGTAAACTTTCCTAAAACGTATCTCAATCGGTTCAGTGGTTAGCGAGATTTTGATGGAAACTGCGTATGTGATTGAACTTTAGATTTTCTTTATTGTTCTGTACTCATTTAACAAAGCTGGTTCTAAGAATTTTATAATACAGAGCTGGATCTTTTAATCATTTTAGTGGTGAGCCAGATCGGGATTAGCTCAACTTTCCACCAATGAGAGCACAGCATTTTATGAAATGCCGCACTGTGATTGGCTGAAATTCGGCTCACTTCGATCTGCCTCACCGCTAAAATGATTTAAAGATCCAGCTCAGAAATGTGACATCAAGTTTAAAGCTAGTTTAGTCCTACCTTCTTCTGTAATAAAATGTCCAGTCTATAAGATATTAATAAAGAGTAATAAAAATGGTGTAAAACATGCTATTCGAAAAAAATAGCCTAAAACCCGCCGCTTGTAAGATTTTACTAGAAAGACAAAACACAGTAACACAACCTACCATTTTCTTTATTTTTTTAATGTAAAAAAATGAAAAATAAGTTTGTCAATGGTGGAAAAATTCAAACATTTAATTTCTTTTATGAGGTAAATTTTCCATGTTATTATATTAGATTTTGTATTTTGTCCGCTTGTAAACATGTAAATAACATGTTTAAAGGATTAATCAAATATCCTTTTACTATTTCATATACCCACTACCCCCCTCCACGATAAATAGCTTTAAACCTTTCCTAAGCTAACTAAATGTCTGTAAACCGATGCTATAAATGTTTTTTTTCAGTATGGATGTTTCTAATCCAGCAGATATTAATCGGTTTCAAAGCCATACTGGAAATATGATTATCATTTTAGTAAAGTCGTTATTCTGCTTTTTTTTAGTTATGATTTGTAGACCTTAGTCATTTGACAAAATTTCTACTTTGGTTTAAATGACCTTTTAAAAAAAATCGTCACAGCTGACTTTTTACCGACATCATTTATGTCTAGCATACTTTCTTTCATTGAATAATAGACAGCTTTCAGCGGATATTAAAATGAAGGTCCGATGTTTTATCGACGTAACATTTTGAGTACGTAAATCTTTTGTATATAGACATAAAAATATAGGGGGGTTCATATTAATTCAAATGGGAAACTGCAAAAATAATAAGGCACACACAAAAAATTTCTTTTAGGTATTTTGAAATCTTACTTTTGTAATACTTTCTTTGTTAACAGTTTTAGCAAAATAACAACATCATAATATAAAGTGCAAAAACATCGTAGGATTTACCTTAAAATGCACATTCGAGCAAAGACCCCCCCCCCACTGCTTTTTGAAACAAGAATTAGGGTCGCCCGCAAGGATTAGGCAAAAAATTAAAAATTATTCCCTTTCCCCTTATCTTTAGTGTTCGACGGCCCATTTGAGAGAATACCACACACAGTTATTTTAGTAGCGTAGACAGACAGACAGACGAACGGACTATATGCTAGGTCCTAGATATAAAGTAGCTGCACTAATTAAGATTTTTTGGGAAAAAGGGTAAATTGGGCTGTTTATTACACTAGTCCCCAAAGTTTTATAATAACGTTAAGTCATTCGTTGGCGTAACAGCTTTAGGGAATTTATTAAATTTATAATGGTTGGTTAATAACGTTGAGTGTCCATACGTTTCAATAACTTATTGTAAACTTCAAAAGGGGTAATTTAGTTTATCATCATTGATAATTTACATCAATTTACCGGCCATTGTCTTATTTCACATTAAGATTTCATATGCATTTTTAAGTATTCAATATTTTCTTAAATTTTTCTGCAATAGGTGTTTGAACTTTAACGTTTTATGCATGATTTTGTATTTGTACTTAAAAGTATGTTTTTTAAAAGCAAACTACTCTATAACTAGAAAATAAAAATAAAATATTTTTAAAAAGTGGAAATGGTTGGACCCAGCTAGTTTTCTACCAACCAATCTTATAAAAGTTCCCAAAGTTTTTAGGCTAACGAATTGGACAGCTAGTTTATAAAAACTTTGGGTACCAGTATATTCTACAGCCCAATTATAGACCTGTCCTCCATCTTATAAATCTTATCTTATCTAACTGTTTTTAAATCCGCTGGATTAAAACCGGTTCATATTGAAAAAAATCATCATGTAAAGTATCGTATTACAGACAATTCTTTCGGCTAACAAAATTGCTTTGATTCTTTTGATTTTTCATTTCCTATCCACGTAAATCTTTCTATAATACGATAAATAAATACTACTATTAAAAAAAAACTATCAAGAGCGCTACTTTCTCAACTTGCCATCCTTGTCTTGGTCTTTATTCATTCATGACTGTAAAATGATGCAAGCATAAAAATGAGTTAGTGGGCAGTGCGGGCATAGGAAGGGCAATAACACTGTGGAAAAAAACTTATAACAGTGGAGTTTAAAATGAATATAGTTACAATTTAAAGCATTACAGTAAAAGAATAGAGGGGGTACGAGCTATATATAACTTTATGTGGTTGGGACCCTGTGCAGACTTTCAATTGGGTCTTTGTATATGATCCATTAGCGTATGAATTTCGGAAATATAAACACAGCCAAGTCGCTAAAAGAGAGCAGAAAGTAATTTGCTAGCACACGTAAAATGTCCCAACCGACTAGTTGTCCGGATTATAGATCTATACTTATACATGTATTTATTAAAAAAGATGAAATAGTTCTTTAAAAATCTACTTACATTCAACTGTGAGGTTCTAGGTAGGGTATAGAAGAAAACAATGTGTTTCAGGGTGTTAAGGCATAAGACTATGAAGGATAAATTAATGTGCATACAATCTACTTAATGATTTAGAATTAGTGGTTGAAAAGTTTAGACACTGCTAAAATGAACAAACCAATCAAGTTTTGAAGAAAAGAAAAATACAGAAGAAAAGCCAATGAATAAGATATTGGGTAACAGTATAATTTACAGTCCAATGTCCCCTTCCTCCCTGGAGTACATATAAGAGAAAGAATAACAGACAGAGAGGCATAATGAATTTCTCATTCATAAATATTAGAGTTGTTTTAGACTGCTTAAAAACAAAAACAAAATACTTACCTTATTATAGAAATCAAGGATCTAAAGGGACAAGACAATGGACAATAAATTGATGTAGTATATCCCAAAATTACTCCATCTGCACATTGCATATAGTGGTTGTAACGTTTTTACACAAAACTTAATTAACCAACCATTAAAAATTCAATAAAAAAACTTAAAGGTGTTAAGCCAACGAATCAGAAAATGTTATGATAAAACTTTGTGGACTAGTATAATAAATAGACCAATGTCCCCTACCTTCCTGGTTAATCTTGGTCATCTTAATTTAGGGACATAATTTTATTGTCCATTGTCTTATCCCTTAAGATCCCTGAATTCATTAGATGGATGGGGGTTACTATTGCTCCACTGTATATTATAGGGTAAACTGCTAAATTTCGTAAGTTGTGCTAAAAAGAAAATTGTAACCTTTCACGTAGCGGGAATACAAATATATTTCACTTATGTACAATTTCGCAATAAAATATCTTTCTATCCATCCATATTTGCAATTTTCGTGAGTTATTAGTAGCAAAGCTGCTCTTTAACTCCAAATGTCTGTATGTCCGTCCGTCTGTAAGCTGCGTTTTTTTTATTTACTGAACTTATTAACATATTTTTTTTGTAACTTTACAAAGTGTCTAAAAAATCAGCCATGTGACGTCATAAAAATGAAGGATTATCCATCTCTTTTCTTTGCCACTTTTCCTCTCATCTCCCTAATTTTTTTGACGTCACATGGCTGATTTTTGAGACTTTTTGTAAATTTAGATTTTTTATATATATTTTTAAATTAATTGTTTATTTTTGTGTTTTAGGTACGTTACCATTTTTCAAGATACTCATCGATCTTATGGGATAAGACAATGGACATGAAATTGATATTTCAAGTGGTTGCGCCCCTAAAAGGGGCTCTGTATTCAATGATTGAAAAAATAGCCTAAAACCATCTCGGGACTCTAGGGGCGTAGCCGCTAGTTCATCAATAAAGCACTTGCATTTAAAAGTTAAATTATAATTACACAAATTGATTACTTCCTGTAAGCCTAAAAGTTCTTTTATAACAGTTTTTTTTGGCAATTCAGTATTAATTACCATTTATAGCCCTAAGAAGTGATTAGCCATAGATAGATAGGTTTGCTGATATTTATTTTAGAGGTTTGTACAGCCAATAATCGAAACTATCTTTTGGTTTTAAATATTATAATATTTATTTTATTGATAACATTTACAACATGCTATTAGATTACTGCTGCAATTTTGAATTATTTTTTTTAAAGTTAAATATGCATAATGTCTGATTCAATTATAGATATGCTTCGCTTAAAGTATTGTACCTTGTTGTCCTGTGAATCACTTTCCGAAAATCACAAAAATAAAAGCATGTTTCTGGTAACGATTATTGAATTGCTACGCCTTTTAAGGTGTACCTAACGATAATAGGAATCACCATGTTAAGTTTAAATTACTTTTACAATTTTAACATGCTATAAGAGCTATTCGTTCCAGACGAACGTACATACCTAATAATAAAAAAGCTTAGATTTAGAATTTTAAAAATGATTTACAAAACTTTAAAATTCTTTTTAATGACCTGAGCTATAAGTATGGGCATAAGAAGTAATTAGAATAGAAGAGAGGTTTCAACATATTAATTGTCTATTAATTGATGAGCAGTAATTAAGAGATATGACAATGCAAGTTAAAAAAATCTTCTCTATATAAGTTTAATATAGGAAATACTGCATTATGTAACTGTTGTATGGGTAAGAAAGTTCATAGGACATTAGACTTCAAATTACACTGGTATCCAAAGTTTTATAACTATGTTATCTTATTCAAAAACTTAAGTTACTTTTATTAGGTTTGTTTTTTTAAGTTCACCTACAAATTTTAATATATAGGGCTTTGTTTGTTTATTATCATTTTTGTTTACAGTACATTCTGATACTTTTATATTAGGATAAAAAGAATCAAATTTTTGAGAAATTCAAAAGTTTAAGAAGAATGTTTTAACCCTTACAGCTCGGGCCCCAATTCCCACCTTAATAGATCGGGGGAAGGGGGGGGGGGGGCTGCAAGAGCCCCCCCTCTATCTCGGCTCCTGTTACAGATAAAGACGTAAAATTTTTTGTGGTGGTTCATGTGTATTTTTAGAGAAAATTACTTTTGCTAGTCATAGCGGCCAGGCCGCTCCTTAGCCGCTTTTTAGCGGCCAGCCGCTAAATTTTAAAACAGCTGTAGAGCGGCCAATTTTGCAGCTAGGATGACCAAATTTTAGGACGAACTATTATTTTTCATAACAAAAAAATTACTTTTTCTGTTCATCGCCGAAAAACGGCAAATATCGGAAACCGCCATTTTCGGCGGTTACGGCGGTAAAACGGCGGTTGGCGGTGCCAATTAATATTTTTATCAGTTTGATGTTGCTCAAGGATTTACCAAAAAAAATTATAGGTCTCTAGCTGTAATAGAAGCCACGATATTCATGATATATGTCTGTAGTAAAAGCCGGACAAAAATCGGTCATAAAGTCGGTCAGGGAGCGGTCAAACGGTCATAACACAACTTTTCTCAGAAGGTCATTGATATCCAAGTATTCACCAAAAAAATTTTAGGTTTCTCCTTATACACAAAAGTCATAATGTAGAAATTAAGATTTATTTAGAATTTTTTTCTAATTTTGGTGCTACCCAACCGACTTTGACCGGACACCACGACCGACACAGACCAGGTATCCTAATAAAATCAACTCTTGCCGACGTATATTTACTAAATTTAAAAAGTCATGAAGTCACAGCACTCCATCTTACCTACAAAAAAAATGAGATTTAAAACTAGAGGGGGGGGGGCTCTTGGAGCCCCCCCCCCCCCGATCTGTAAGGGTTAATTATATAGTTTACAAGGGTAAAAGTAAAATATGTTTAAATTTCTAAACTAGTTTCCTTATGAGAATTTAATCTATGGAATTTTAATTATTATTATCTAAACTACTAGATTATTATACTTAGAATGGTTATTTAGCGCATAGTATTAAAGACAATTTTCCGCGGAGAGTAAATTAAAAATTAAATATTAAAGCAATTTTTGTTAGCCCCAAAAGGCAGCAGGCCCAGGCTAACGAAACTGATATTAATTTTATGTTTTTATATACTATTCATGGAAAATACGATGCTAAACATGATTTTTCAGTATGGCTGAGAACCGGTTGTAATTGAGCGGATATTAATCGGTTTCGAAGCCATACTTGAAAGATAGTTGGATAATAGATACATAGATAGTTATATAGATTTATAATACATAGATAGATAAGTTTGTTAAAAATATACTGATAGATAGATGTATATAAATAGAACAGATAAATTAAAAGTCCATCAAATAGAGTATGTTTAATGGTTAATTAAATTCGTAGCAATTAAATTCTGGTAAAATTCAGTAATTCGAAAATACAGGGATCTTAAGGGATAAGACAATTGTTTAAATATTCATACCCCCCCCCCCCCCACAACTAACTGTTAAGTGTTTTTTTTAGAACAAATAGTTGAGATGAATTCAATTGTCCTTACCGTTCCTGAAGAAATATTAAAATTTATTTTATTACGGAAGCCAGACTATGTCAAAATATAAACATTAAAAGATGTGCATTTATTTCAGCAAATATATTACATTATTAGAATTACGTTTTTTTTACTATAGCAAAAACTACCCAATTGACTTTACTTATCTTCGACAATTAAACAGTATCAATCGATATATTATTACTTGGATGTTACTCCAGATTTTCAGGTTCTATAATAAAGGGATACTCACAGATGGCTTAATTAACGAAACCTCCTTTCAACCCCCTTTCACCACTCCCCTCCTCTCCTACTGGATAAACAAACTGACCAATAAATTAGGTCTATGTTAGCAACCTAAATTGACGATATTATTCCCCTGTAATAATATCCCAGTATTCTATATCCATAATTTCAAATATAAAACTGACGCTATCTAGAAATTATATCATGTAAAAAATGTACGGACATCACATAAAATAATAATAATATTATAATAGTACAAATACTAAATATAAATGAACATAAAAAACATAAAAAACATAAAAAACATTTATTCAGTGACAGATTACGCCCCGTCTTACGAAGCAGTACATACAATAGTACACCAAGCTACTGCTTAGTACCAGGTGTACTTTACAATTTTTCATAATATTTATAAATTTAAATTGCATGACTAACACTAGATGTTATGTGTGGCACTGATTAGGCTTCCCTAAAAGTAGGAATATGCGTATCCGAGATGTTTGCATTGCCTTTTTTAGGTTGGCATTAAAATAATAAGAAAAATAAGAAATAATAATGTCAAAATAAATGTAGGTAAAATTAAATGGACAGGGGAAAAAGAGAAGGAAAGAAGGGTTACAACAAATTTTAATGCTAGTTTTTCTTAAATTTTAAAACCATTTCTGTAATTAATAATGTAAGGTTTTTAATAAATCCAGGCAAATCAATATATTTTAAGTACATTCATTACATTCTTCAATATTACATATAGATTTAAAAAGTTCATCTTTAAGATTTAATGCAAATGTTTTTTTAGGAATATTCTCATTTAAAAGATCTTTTTCATGACAAAAATTATTCCATAGTCTTTGAAATGAAAATAATGGAAACCTTTCAATTTTTTTAAATTTGGCTATTGGAATATAAAACTCTGACCTTCTCTAATTTATAAATTTCCCATTTGCTTAATTTGAGTCAATAAAACCACCCCTTGAAATTATTATCATTAATAGCTTTAGTTAAAATAACATTATTAGACTTGCATTACTTTGCAGATACAGGTTCTTAGATGCAATAATTGGTTTTATACATCGTGAAATGATCACCTAAAACTTATAATGTCAATAATAGATTAACTATGTGTCGACATAAAAACAAAGAATGGATATAGAATATACGTGGATATTATGACAGGAGAAATTTTTTTGTTGAATTAGGTTGCTAACATGGACATCACGTATTGGTCAGTTCGTTTATTTAGTAGCAAGGGAGAGGATGGGGTAAAGAAGGTCGATTGGAGGATCGTTGCTTAAGCCAGCTACAAGTTTCACTATAATAAAGTACATGATAATCTGGTGTAAGATCCTAGTAATGATAAATCTATTAGGAAAATACTCCAATATTACTTGAGGGGGGGGAGGGAAAAACACGACTCCTCTTGTAGTTCTTGAGAAACTATTGCAATTTTTTTAATGGCTGCCAACTAACCAAAGCGAATTTTGAACAAAAGCATTTTCTAAACATGTCTAATCTTAATATTAGAGTTATATTAGAATAGATTATGCTGACTTTTTATAGGAAACATAGTTTTAGTAATATCCAAAGTTTTATAATACTCCAATAATTTTAAGTACTATTGGTTCAAATTGGTAATGTCCTATCTCTCCAACCCAGGCATCTAAAGGGATAAGACAATGGTCGATAAATTGATGTACATCTCTAATGATGATACACAAAATTACCTCTTCTTTAGATTATAATTAGTGGTTGAAACGTTGGGACACTCAACTAAATGAATCAACCGCTTTAAAAATTTAATAAAAGTCCTCAATGTTGTTAAGTCAACGAATAAGCAAACGTTATTAAAAGTCTCTAGGAATAGTTTAATAAACAGCCTATTTTCCCCTCCAAACTTTCATATAGAGAAGGGATAATTTTGTCTTTCATTGTCTTATCCATTGCAGAGATCAACATTTATTTGTCTATTTAATTAGTTTGAATGTTCTTTAAAATTGTTGGTCAATTCAGGGTTCCTAAGGGAAAAGACAATTGATGATTAATTGGTTGAAACAAACCCAATTATAATAAGCAAAATAACCATATAAAGAAAACTTTGGACATTGCTATGTTTGAAACCAACCAATCAAAATTCAATAAAAGTACTCAAACTTTTTAGCCAACAAATGAGATAACGAATTTATAAAACTTTGGGTACCAGAGCAATTTACAGTCTATTGTCCCCTCCCTGCCCGCTGTCAATTAAATTTCTGGCCACAAATTGTTTGTTTAACCTACCTGTTAAACTCTGTAGTTATTGTTATATCAACACACACCTTTAACATTACTTGGATCTTACACCAGATTATGTGTGTTAATATAGTTAAACTTGTAGATGGCTAAAATGACGATCCCCTTAATTCAACCCCCTTTACCCCATTTCCTCTTCTCCTAATGGATGAACGAACTGATCAATAAATGATGTCCATAAAATAAATTGAAGACAATTTTTCATATTTTGTCATAATGTCCATAAATTAATAAAAGTGATCGTGTCTGACATAATATCGAAATATTGATAGTATTAAGTCTACATACTTTTGCTGGCGAAAACAAAATTACCCTTTCTGTAGATTAACTAATTATGGTTTAAATGTTTGGACGTTAATAGTTTGTACCAATCAATGAATATTTAATAAAAGTTCCACAAAGTTTTGAATCAACATTTTCCTTATACTACTGCAAATGTCCCCTCCCACAACGCATAATATCACCTTTTCTTTTTTTGTTAATTTTGCGAATGAGAATAAACACTTGAAGTTGACCTTTTTACAGTGGATTTATAGCTATTTAAAAGAGTATTAAGATATCAAAATTCCTAGAGATAGCAGTTTTACGGCAATCTCCAAGGAGGGAGGGTACACTTGAATGTAAATTACACTGGTACACAAAGTTCTATAATTACTTGTCTTATTCGTTGGCCCAAAAACTTAGATTTGTTGGTTCCAAACAATCAGTGTGTAAACTTTTCAAACAATAATTTTAATGTACAAAAGGGGTATTTTGTCTATCAATGTATGTCAAATTTATCTTCCAATAAATAAGAAAACTTTTTGAAAAAAAAACTGTTTTACTCAACCCCCCTAAATCTTTTACTGTTGTTGAATTTTTGAAACATACTTTTTTGATATCATCTTTAGAACTTTAGGAGTTCTTTATATTTGTTTTAATGTTTTGGGTGGGTTGATGTAACTAGTAATTTACTTATTTGTGTTTTAGTTTATCTATTATCAGAGTGCGGGAGGGTACAATGGGTTCTTTATTACACTTGTCCCCAAAGTTTTCTTATCAATGTTTTCTTATTCATTGACAACACTCATTGGTCATTTCGTTCATCCAGTAGGAGGGAAGTTTTTAATAAAGAGGTTGGATGGAGGATAACGTTATTTTAGCCGGCTGCGAGCATCACTTTATCAGAGTACATGGAAATCTGGAGCAACATCCAAATTTTAAAAAATCAATTTTTTCAAAACAATTTTGTAAAGCGATAGTGAGGTCGCCCTTTTTTTAGGGAGATATATAGAAAACATTTATTGAGACAGGTTTTGTCTTTATTGTTTGTTTGTCAACATACATATTACATATACCAGGGATCTTAAGGGATAAGACAATGGACGATAAATTGATGTTCATCGCCAATGATGATATACAAAATTAGCCCTGCTATATTAAATTACAATTATTTGTTAAAACGTGTGAACATTAAACTTGATAAACCAACCAATCTAAATTCAATGAAAGTCCCCAAAGGTTGGTGAGAAACGAGTAACAAAACGTTATTATAAGACTTTGGGGACTAGTGTAATAAATAACCCAATGTCCCATCCCTCCCTGTGGGGGTTTTTCTTGTGTATGAAGGGATGTATTTTTAGTTTTGACTTGTGTTTGAACTTTTTGTTTGATACAAGATAGTAATAGGGAAAACTTACAAACCTTTAAAAAACAAAAAAAAACACAAGGATGACAGCATCCATAAAAGCGAAGCTCACCAAATCAAAAAGTCAGTCAAAAGAAATTTACATGGTTGCATTTCAAAACTTGATTATAGAGATGCTTCGCATAAAATATTACCTAAGGGTCTAAGGAATCCATATTTTTAAAAATCAGAAATTTACGAAGATTTTTTTATATAAAATGCCTTTTTTGAAAAAGCCAAAATGAACATTTTGAAATACACATTGGATTTCTAATTGATATAAAAAAGTTCAAATACGCATTTTAAACTATTCTAATTTATTTTTACTCTTGACTTTTCAAACAAACAAAAAATGTACTAACGTTATTATTACCATTGCGAAACCATACTTTTTTAAACGCATTAATAATTTTTAAATGCTTGATTAAAAACCTTGATATATTACAGGATAAAAATTGGGTGTCCAAACGTTTCAGCTGAATTTTATGGTGCCTCTCTGAAAAGGCCCAGCTTCTGACTTTTAACTGGCCAGTGAAACATTAGAGTGAAACACTAGAGGGGGAAGGGTTCAAATAACTGTATTTCCCTATCCTAATGACCTTATGCCTGCTCTCATTAGGTCTTGGAAAATTAACCAATGGTGTCGGTAATATTAACACAATTTGCTAGCAGACGAAAAAGGTTCTTGGAAAAGGGGAGGAGGTGGTTATCTGTATATTCATCTATACTATAGATCTGTTGAATACTTTCAATTTTACTTAATATTTTTTCTTTGTAATATAACCTAGAATTCTAATTTTTTTTGTGGTTTAGTGACAATACCTTTTAAAAGTCAGCGTTGCGTGCAAAGTTAGAATCATTTAAAACTCTAGGTGAGCGATGAAATAAGGAGCAGGGACAGGCTTCCTCAAAAATTAAAATCCATACAACATCAGCCGATAAATTGATGTGCATCCCCAATAATACATAAAATTACCCCTTCTGTAGATTACAATTAGTGTTTTAAACGTTTGAAAACTCAACTTCATGAAACAACCAATCAAAAATTAATTAGGTCCCCAAAGTTGTTATGCCAACAAATAAGAAAACGTCAACATAAAACTTTGGGGACTAGTATAATAAACAGACCATTATCACTGAAAAAATCTATGTTTATTTTTGTTGTTATTTAAGAAAACTCTGAACTATCATAGAGAATGAAACAAAAAAAATCATCCGTTTAAAATTAGCTTTATACGTGGCTTTTTTCATCCTTAATCACATGAAATATATTTTTATTTAAAAATTTTGACACTTCCTTTAAATTAGATTATTTTTATACAGTTTTTTTTTATATGATATCTAACGGGTATTTAAATAGATTGAAAATAGAAACATTAAAGTTAGATAATAAAAACTAAAGGATAAAAAAAGATAAACCATTTAATATCTGCTGGATTAGAACCGGTTCGGAGCAATACTAAAAAATCATGTATAGCACCGCAATAAAGACAATTTTCTACAAACATAGAAATAAAAATCGTAAAATTACCTTCTGTGTTTTTAAAACTTAATTGTTTATGATGCAAGTGATATTAATCAATCGATATATTAATACTTGGATGTTGCGCCAGATTTTCATGTACTCTGTTAAGGTGATGATCGCAGCTGGCTAAAACAACCCCATCACCTTCTTTCCTACTGGATGAACGAACTGACCAATAAATGAGGTCCACATTAGCAAGCTAAATTGATGAAAAATATTCCTGTCTATATATCCACGTATATCCTATATCCATTGAGAGATCTAATTGATGTTAAAATGATAATTTACTACTATATGTATGTGAATTTTTGTCACGCTTCCATTATTTTTTATACATTTAAAAAAATATGTTTTAATTTGATATTTAAAACTTTAATTAAGGAGTTTTTAAAAGTTTGACAAATACGTTTTCGTATTCGTTGGCATTACAAATTTGGACACCAGATTTTTCAAATCCATCAATGTCTACACTTTTCCACCAATAATCAAAATCTACGTAAGGGGTAATTTTGTTAATCATATTCAAAGTTGTACATCAATCTATCCTCTATTGTTCTTTCCCTGAAACCCTATTTTTGAAAGCGAAGCTTTTCTATAATTAGGGTCGGTCCGTCTGTAAGTCCATAATGGATAAGTTTTTTTCGGTTATTTAGACATGTTGGTATTGTCCTATCGATTTCAAACTTTGCATGGTGATTCCTGTAGTAGGTAGGTAGGATTTAGAAAGCGTAGCAATTATATAATCGTTACCAGAATGTCCGTACGTACATTTTAAACATGTTGATTTTTTTACTTTTTACTTTTTAACAACAAACTTTTATGTGATCTAATTATCCGATTGATCTGATTTTCGGTATATTGATTTTGGGACAACAAAGTACAATATTATATGCGTAGCAACTCTATGATAAAGTCCTAAAAATGTAAGTATGTCCATAAACATTTTTCTGTATCAAGCAGTTTTTCAACAAGTTTACTTACAAATTTGCTTCGACTCTTATACATTTATATTCTGATTATTCAGTTCTGACACTATACAAGAGTTAATGTCCGTTTGTCCTACCGTTTCAGTGCTTCGCTTTTATGGATGTCGTCATCCTTGTTGGGGGGTAAAATTAACAAGTATACCCAATAAAAAAAAACATTACACAATACTTCTATATAAAGTCATACAATTTACGTTTATATAATGTAAAATAATAGCAAATATAATAGAGGCTGTGCCAATTGTATTTAAGATTAAAAAGAGATATGGAATGACATAATAATAACCTAAAACCAAAAGACTTTAATATAAAAGTAATATGGCCTAAACCCATCCCTTTGTGTGACGCTTCCCTAAAACCTTACTACTTTATATAATAGCATGATATTTTCTGAAATTTTTCTTATTTGTATTCCTCCATTCTATTATTTTATAACAGTTTGCTGTTCTTCTTTTATCCAAAATGAAGGTTAAGCCGTTTAAGAGATCTTTGTAGCATTTTTGTATGCACACCTTTAAATGGTGTGTCTGTTTATTTACTAGAATTACGGATATCCTCAATATAAAATTTCACAGGGAGGGAGGAGACATTGGAGTAGTACCCAAAGTTTTAAATCACTTTTGTCTTGTTCGTTGACTTAAAAACTTTGGACACTTGCTGAAATTTGATTTTTACAGACTAGTAGTGTCCAAACTTTTTAACCGATGTTTTTCTCTACATAATGGTTTGCTGGATCTATATCAATTTTTTGTTCATTGTCTTATCCCTTTAGATCCCTGAAAATTTCAACATTTTCTTTATTGAATAAAAGGCTCTTGTTAAACCATGTCACTTCCCCCAATGGATATAGGATATACGTGGATATGTTGACAGGGGAAAATTTGTCGCCAATTCAGGTTGCTAATATGGACTTTCTTCGTTGGTCAGTTCGTTCATCCAGTAGTAAGGAAGAGGATGGGGGTAAATCTGGTGGATAGGGGGTATCGTTATTTTAGCCAGCTGCCTGCGAGTATCAATTTATTAGAGTACATGAAAATCTGGTGAAACCAGTAATAATTTATCGATTTTTCTCTATTTAGAGCATTTATTTTTGGTGTTAGGGCGTATTTCGAAAGTTTGATATTTAATATTTTTTTTCATTTAATCGACAATCTATGTATAATGATATATATAATACTTCTGAAGACTGAAATTGAAAAAGCGTTAATCTTATTTATTCTGAGTTGTAAGGTTTTCTGTTGTTTGCTTGTCTGTAAAGATCCCAAAGTTTTTAATACAAAGAATAAGATAACGGGTTTATAAAACGTTTGGTACTAGTATAATACTTTATTTATTTCATTAAATTGTATGTATTTAATGCTATAAAAGCTAAGTTGCATAAAAATTCACTTCAAGTATGACTAAGGCTAAAAAGGTATTACTATAAAATGTATGATGAAACCCAGACCCTAAAAGGCATGTATGAGATTAGAATTTTGTAACAAGGTGTAGTAAAACGTCTTTAAAAAGAAAGGTATTATCAAACAATCACAGCATTTTATTTTTGTAGGAAATGTCAGAATTAACTATAACATATATATACAGGGATCTAAAGGGATAAGACAATGGACGATAATTTGATGTACATTCCCAATGATAACAAACAAAAACAATATTTATTTGCAAAGTTACTTATAACCCAATCTAATTTCGATTAAAGTACCCAAAGTTTTTAACCCAACAAATGAGGGAAAGTGTTTATAGACAGCTGCGCTTTTTATGTATTCTTATTTTGTTGCCTGTGTTTAATATGATGTAAAGAGGATATTACGTATTTGTAAGCAAGGAAAACTTACAAGGATGACAGACGTCCGTACAAAATAGTCTAAAACCATCCTAAGGCCTAAATAAATAATTGGATAGCTTAACCATTCCAGGACATATGTAAAGCTTTCTTAAAAAGTGAGCTCAATCTTAAGCTAGATAAATTAAAACCTAAAACTATCTCAGGACCTATAAGAAGCTTCATCGTAAAAGAGAACCATATTGGTTTAGCGGTTTGCAAGATCCTTCGCTACAGACACAAAGCTTACTACTTTATATAATAGGGTGATAATCGAAAGGTTATAGATATATAATAAGCAATTTTGATATAAAAAAAAATATGTAAGTAATATGTATTTTTTTTTGTAATTTACGGTTTTTTACGGACACTGTGTAAGGGCAAGGGATGAAATTAGAGGGTTTCCGCTAATCAAGAGAGTCAACAAAAAATTCTGCATCTTTCTGACACCCTTGGATGTTGAAGGGGGAGAGAGAAGGGGGGGGGATACTTTTTAAAATAGTAAAATTTCGTATTAATGAAGAGAGGGAGGGTATAATAGAGCCAAAAATGAAATCAAAAGAGAAATTTTGTTTATTGTATTTTATGATAGAAACGATGTCTTTCTTTTTAACGTTAAATTCATTCGATTTTCTTTTTACTTTTTTTCTGTCCATCTATCTATCTATTTAACTATCTATATCTATCTATTTATTTACTTAACTATCTAAATCTAAATATTTATCTTACTATCTATCGGACTATCCATCTAACTATTTATCTAACTATCTATTCAAATAATCATCTAATTATCTATCTAACTATATATTTAACTATCTATTTAAATATCTATCTGATTATCTATCTGACTATCCATCTAACTATTTATCTAACTATCTAAATAACTATCCAAATAACTATCTATCTAAATATCTATCAAACTATCTATCTAACTATCTATCTAACTATCTATCTAACTATCTATCTAACTATCTATCTTACTATTCATCTAAATATTAATCTAACTATCTATCTTACTATCCATCTAAATATTTATCTAACTATCTATCGGACTATGCATCTAAATATTTATCTAACTATCTTACTAACTATCTATTTAACTATCTATCTAATTACCTATTTAACTATCTATCTAACTATAAAACTACCACTCTATCTAACAATCTATCTTACTATCACTCTAACTATCTTATAAATAGATAGATAGATAGATACAAAGCTTTGGTAAACTAATTATAGTGTTTAAAGAGTAATAAATTGGCAGAAATAAAGAAAATTAAATGGTTAGATACCATAATAGTTGTGTTTTCATATACTTAACAAGGTCAAAATCCATGAATCTAAAGGGATAAATTATTATACATCCCCAATAATGATACACAAAACTACCCCTTTTCTACATTACATTTAGTAGCTAAAAAGTATGGTCAATTAACTTAATGAACCAACCAATCAAAATTATTTAAAGTGCCTAAAGTTGTTAAGCTAATGTATAATAGAACGTTATCATAATACATACTTTTGGGACTAATTTTATAAACAACCCAATGTCCCCTCTCTCCCTGAAGTCACAAGTACTCTAATAAAATTAAAATGTAAACAAGGATGACAACATTCATAAGTAGCGAAGCTTATATGTTAAGATTAGCTAACCTATGGAAATAATAGTTTTTAAAGTAGATACAGGTGGATCTTCAATACAAATTTTCGAAGCCTATCATTATATTGCAATTCAATGTTAAAATTAGATTTTAATTTTTATAGATTTTTTATAGTATTTATAGTATTCAGATAACAGTTTAGTTTAAATGTTAGTTAAATTTTTTGATTAAGTAACTGAGAATGCTAATTAACGCAACGTAATATGCGCATTTAGGCAAGGATTTGAAGGGATAAGACTTTTGATAAATGAAAAGTATACCTATTATAAGTAATTATTTTTTTTGCTAATACAATAGAATAAAATTGTATAAACTTCAAACTTTATTGTATTTTTCCCTTGTATTAGATTTTAACAAAATTATGTAAAAAGTATATATAGTGAACCTTATCTTAATTAAGTCTTAATTGGCCTTATTTTTTTATTTTAGTATATAAGAATTATGTAATAATTAATATTTATTTTTTCATTATAGGTATGTTTTTTTTTCTCTTAATGAATACAAGAAAAGGCCTTTTAATTCTAGAATTATGGTAATTCAAATTTTAAAAACACTGCTAGCTTTAACAAATTTAACAAAATTTACATTTTTTTTTTAAATAAACAAATGAGAGAGCCGGTTTATAAAACTTTGGGTACCAGTACAATTTTCAGTCTAATTCCCCCTCCATTTCCCTCCCCCACGAACACCATTGTTAAATTATTAAGTGTTGTATATTGAATAAAGTATGTAGAACATAAGTGTGTACATAAAGTAACAAACAATAGCAAATAGCAAATGCAAGGATCCAAAGGGATAAGACATTAAAAGATAAATTAATGTATATCTCAAATGAAGTTACCCCTGTAGATCAAAATTAATGGTTGAAAAGTTTTGATACTGTTTGAAATTCACAAATTGTTCAACTGATTTTTATAACCTACTAAAGAGGGGATTTCGTTTAAGGCTGCATTTTAATTTATCACCTATTGCCTTACACATTAAGATCCCTGATCAATATAGAAGAAATCTATATGTATTTAGCTACTTTTCAGAAGGTAAACATATTGGTTGATTTCTATGCACACCTTATAAGTTATATTGTGTGGCAAGCAGCTATGGTTTATGTTGACGACTATACTACCCATATAAAGTCATGTTAATCTATCTATCTATCTGTATATCTCTATGTCTATCTATCAATCTATCTTTGTCTGTCTATCTGTGGTTTATGTTGACGACTATACTACCCATATAGTCATCTTAATCTATCTATCTATTTGTCTGTCTATCTATCTCTATGTCTTTCTATCATTCTATCTGTCTATATATCTATGGTTTATGTTTACGACTATACTACCCATATAAAGTCATGTTTATCTATCTATTTACATGTCTATCTATTTATCTATCTGTTTTTCTTTCTATCTATCTATCTATATGTCTATCTATTTATCCATCTGTCTTTGTTTCTATCTATCTATCTATATATGGTTTATGTTGACGACTATACTACACATATAAAGTCATGTTAATCTATCTATCTATATGTCTATCTATCTATCTATCTATCTATTTGTCTGTCTATGTATCTATAATTATCTATCTATCTATCTGTCTATCTATGTGACTATGTGTCTATCTATCTATCTATGGTTTATGTTGACGACTATACTACCTATATAAAGTCATGTTAATCTATCTATCTATATGTCTGTCTGTCTGTTTATCTTTGTCTGTTTTGCTAACTAATTTATCTATCTATCTACCTATATATCTATCTATTTATGTCTATATATCTATCTATCTATCAGTGTTGTCTATAGTATATAGCCCAAATAAAGTCATAGGGCTCACGATCACCTCACAGAGGGAACCATTACCTTTACATTCACAGTGGGAAAAAATTCTAAATAATGGAAATTATAAAACTAATAATGTATTTAAATTTAATATACTGTTGTTTATGCATAAAATTACATGTTATTAAAGTCATATCAAAGAAAATACAGATAATTTTTAGAAATTCCATAAATTATTGAAATTTTGCCACTGTGTGTTACCCTTATTCACACCTGTAGTGTGTATTGTATATCATAGATTTTGTGGGATATCCTCCATTTCCGCAAATAAATTTTTGTGCTTTAGTAATAATTCTCTGTTTGACAATGGGTAAAAGAGCTGTTTAACATCCGCTGGATAAGAACCAGTTCTCAGTTATACTGTAAAACCTTGTATAACATTGTATCATAGATAATTTTCCACGAATATTAGAATTGATAATGTTTTTGTCTTCGGTCCCCAAGGGCTAACATAAATGGTTTTAATTTTATAATTTTTCATTTCAATATCCGCGGAAAGCTGTCTATAATACAAAGTGATAATTACCTAATAAGTGGAAGTGAAATGACACCCATAGATTTATACATTATGGTTTTGGTGTTATACATTCATATACATTGTTATAATGCTAGGGTCAGGGATAGCTTATAAAATAAAATAATAGAGTGTAATTGGACTGTAAGTTAAACTAGTACCCAAAGTTTTATACTGGTACCTAAATTAGTCCTCAGACTTTGGGTACTTATACTTTGGGTACCTATATCCATTGTCCCTGGGACAAAGTCTGGTACGTGTTGTATTGTTGTGCTGTATGACTAAATTATTCTTCAAACCCATATCTTTATACTCTTTGCATGGTTGTGCAGACTAATTTTTTACCCTGAATAGTTATTTTTCGCATCGTATTATAGACAGCTTTCCGCGGATTTGAAATGAAAAATATTAAAATTAAAACCAGTTTTGTTAGTTCGGGCCTTCGGGTATATTTTTGATTATTTTATTTTTATTTTAATATCAGTGGTAAATTGTCTGAAATAATGATAAACAAATTGCCCCTTCTGTAGATTAAATATTCCATTAAAAAGTTTGAACACTTCAAATTCGGAATCAACCACATAAAATTTTTAAAAAAGTACCCAAAGTTTTTGAGCTAACGAGGATATAAAACTTTGGGTACCAGTGAAATTTATGATGCATATCCCATCTTACTGACTTTCAATGACTAAAAGTGTGGAGCCTTAAAATTGGTGAATAATAATAATGCCAAATACAGCAGATTTAAGGAAATAATTAAGGCATTTAAAATTGGTTATAATGTATACAGCTAGACTTAATTTGAAATTGGGAGGGAGGGGGGAGGGCAATGGCAAGATACAGACGGCTGGTTTTGTGGAATAAGACAATTGCCTATAAATTGATGTTCATCCCCAATGATGATACACAAAATTACCCCTTCTGTAGATTTAAATTGGTTGTTGAAACGTTAGGACACTCAACTTATTGAACCAACCAATTAAAATTCAATAAAAGTCCCAAAAGTAGTAAGGCCAACGAATAAGAAAAGTTATTATTAAACTTTTGGGCCCAGTGAATCAAACAGTTCAATGTCCCCTCCCTCCCTGGTGCCCCATGTTTTATAACTAAACGAATGAAAGAACGTGTCTATATAAAGCTAGTATTATTTTATAAATATTAAACTCTATAAGTTTTCAAAAGCTGTGACTTTAGGAAATATTTATTTATTTTACAGTTCCGGTTTTAAAAATATAAAGTTTGAGGAAACCAAATTGTAATTCTAATAACACTTTTAGATTTTAGTTTTTTAGGTCTTTTAGTGCAATGGTAAATGTATAAGTATAGATGTATAATCCAGATAACTATCTAGCCCCTGTTGTGGAGTTCTTTTTCGTCTGCTCGCAAATTGCTTTCTGTTCTGATTTAGGGACTTGGCTGTGTTTTTATTTTTGACGCTATTAGTTAATTTCAAAGACACAATAAAAAGTCGGAACATGATCCCCGCCCTTTAGACAGAATTACACATGCACCCTCTATTATTTTACTTTAATGGAACTATAGTGCAAACCCTTATAACACCAAAAACAATGTGTTGACTTTAAAACCTATACTCGGAGCTAGTAAATGTGACTGACTCAAACGTCAAAAAAATTAACTAATGAGAGGCCAGTATACACTGTAATTGACTAATAGTAAAATATATAGTGGCCTCTCATTGGATAATTTTTTGACGTCATAATCTAAGTCAACCACTTTTACTATCTTCCTATATTCTTTTAAGAATTAATTCAATAGTACATGGATCTAAAGGGGTATGACAATCGATAATAAACTTATGTCCAAAATCGTGATAAACAAAGTTTTGAACACTGCTAGTTAAAAACTATGGGTACCAGTATAGTTTTCAGTCTAATATCCTCTCCTCCCTGGGCTAAAGAAAGATATAAAGTAAGATAAAGGGTTAAATTACTTTATATAATGGTTAATGAGGAAGTGATTAGCTGAAAATATTGGAGGATTCCTGCATTGATAATGCATAAAACTGTTACATTATTGTACTAGATTAAATATTGAAGAAATTCTATTGTTATTATAAGAAGTCATGACTTTTAGGAACTTGCAATGTCTGATTATTTCCCAAATATTATCATGATCAGTAATCACCAAGGAGGGAGGGAGGGGACACCCACAGATGAATTAATCTACAGACAAATTATTCTCCATATAAATAGGATAAAACTTATTTAGACACAAAAAAGATTTACTATGCATTTTCTTATCCCTTCATTCCTGCAACAATCAGACAATCATTAAAAGTATCTTTTTTTTTGTTCAATGCTCATCTTTAGCTGAGATCTTTGGCAAGCAGCTTTTTTTCTAACAAATTCCAATCTTTTAGACAATTTTTCCTTTAACAACTGTATGTCTGCCCTGAATTACTATATTTATCTTTTTTGTGTATATTCCCCTAACCAAAGCAATTTATATCAAAACAACATTCTATAAATTCTATAAAATCAACCTCTTATTTACTGCCTCGAAGATTTTTTCTTGTTTATTTTGTGAATTTTTCATCATTATCCTATAAAACGGTCAGTAGTAGGCTTTTTACTTAGATAGCTCAAACAGAAAGGGAGTAATAAACAGGTCACAATAGGGTGAATACAGTGATTCATAGTTTTTCTTGAGAAAACCTATCCCTACCCAAATCATTAAACATCTTTTGAGCTCTCTCCACCACTTCAAAGTTTATTCAGAATTATTCAAAGACAGAGAAAATTACTCGCCAATAAAATTTATTATTTTTTAGACAAAGGTCATTGAGAGTAATGGGCTGCTATTGGTATCAACAAATAACCGATATTATCAATTGAGTTGTGTGGATAGTATATATATTACAATAAAATTACAGAATAGTTAGTGTCAGAACAGTTTTATCTTGAGAAGAAATGTCCCTGTTGAAGACTTTATCCGTGTTTGGGCTTTTTTAGGGGGATTATCTTAAACATAATCGCGTAATCATCCATTCACACTTTAGAGAGGGAGATAGATATATAGACATATAGAAAGACAGACAGACAGATAGACAGTTAGATATTTAGTCTTTAAGAAAGAAGAGTTCTTGGATGGATTATAGAGATAGATAGATTTATAGATAGATAGACATATAGAAAGACAGACAGACAGACCGACCAACAGTCAGATAGATATTTAGTCTTTAAATAGATGATTTCTTGGATAGATAGATAGATAGATGGTAGAACATAGATAGATGTTTATAATGTAGATCAAGCAACACTTTAAAGGATTATTCATGTCGTTGTTTTCAGGGAGAGAAGTGACAATGGCACCAAAATTTTCTTTCTCTATAACTTAAGCTTTCCAGTTACCAAAACAAAATTAAATTTATAAGAATTTGGGGAATGATAATTTTTCTTCCATTGTCTTATCCTTATGGCCGTGTGTCCCACCTATTCTATTGAAAGCATCCCAAGCCCTTTATTATAATATTCCCTTCCTCTTTCCTTATATGAATATTATCTTTATGTGCCATTAATTTTACATTTTTTTTTTTTTTTACATTTAAAATATTTATTTCATTAAATGAAACAATATACAAAGTAAAAAGGTTATAATTATTGTTTGTTAAAATGTTAGTGTTTAGGTTATGTTAGTACATTTTAAATTAATACATTATTAATAGTAAAAGATAGTATTACATAGCTTGTTATATCGGTATATAGTTATAAGCACGTTCATTTGTTAGATAGTTGGGTAGCTTGTATGGTGGTTTATTTTTTTTTCACTTTTCACTGTATGATATTATTATAAGCAAGCTTTAATGAGTTGATAAGTAGATAGTAAGCAGGGGGGAGGATTGAGAATGTTGGGTGTTGGAGGGCCACAGTCCAAGGTCTCTGTGGATTGTTGAGGACTTAAAAAATGATGAAATTTCATTTTTTAAGGCAGCCGCCAGTCAGCTGCAAGAATCTTGTAGCAGATTTATAAAGCTTCATACAATTGCATGAAAAAGGCCCAGCTACAAAGCCTTCAGAATCCAAATGTATAAAACAAATGGAGAGTTAGCATAAAAAGGAAAGAGCAATTGGGGAGATTCTGGGACCCCAAATCTTTACACTTTTTCACTTGAGTAGATGAATATAAATATGAAAGTTGATACGGTTGATTGTTGTTGACATCTGTAGGAGACCTGGGTGGGATACTTAGCAGCGGGAGAGGGGGGTGGGGCTGGGTGGGGTACAAGGGATCAGGTGACATCTTTGTATGTAGAGTTATTAATTAGGTTTTTACTATAAGAACATGTTATATTCTTATCATGCATTATATAAACTTACTAATTTATTTATTATTTAGTAATATAATTATGCATAAAAACCACAGGAACCAGGATGAATTCTTCTTGATGATGGTAGAGGCCAGTTTTCTTTCATATTCACACAACAATGTCATTTTAATTTCGCTCAGAAAGCTAATTACTGACAATTGTTTACACACACAGTGCAAACCGGGGGAATACATGTATTCACATGTTTACCCTTTGAGGGTATGATGCTAACTGATGTGCCATTAATTTCACATAAATATTAAATTATACATTTTAGATTATATTCAAATCATTAGAACATTATTTTCTAAAAAAAAGATTTAAATAAAACAGGTGAAAGGGTTTTTCATTTTCTAGGGGCGATTTCTCTTGGAAGGGTGGTGGTACCCTCCCCCAAAATAGTTATGAACCGTCCCCGGACCTATAAAAAGATACAATGTAAAGTAGAACCAATTTGGTTTAGCGGTTAGCGAGATCTTTAAATACAAACAGACACATAGATCGTGTTACTTTATGCGCAAGTGGATGCACCCTTTAAGTTAGAATATAGGCCTTAGGCTCTTATATTACATGTAAAGTTCGCGACTATAGCTTAATGGTCTTTGAGTATTAATATGAACCTTTGGAAAAATAGCACCTACACTACAAGTCAATTCGTTTATTAGGTCATTGTGAAAAGGGTAAATTGGACTATGAATTACACTGGTACCCAAAGTTTTATAGCCAGTTAATTTGTAGGGGGACAAAGTGTCTCAAAAATCAGCCATGTGTCGTCATAAAAATGAGGTATTATCCATCTCTTTTTAAGGGGTTTTCTTTCCTATTTCTCCTCTCATCTCCCTCATTTTTATGACGTCACACCGATGATTTTTGAGACAATGTGTTCCCTTTTAAGTCTACTTGAAGTTGTATGACATTTTAAGAAACTTTATTTGTATATTTATTTAGTTTAAATTACATGGACCGGAAGACGGTTTGTTAACCTTCAGTATAAACAAACAAACCTGGGATAACGTTAATGAAAAGTTACGCAGCAAGTAAATTACAGGGAGAAAAGGGACTTACAAATTATAGTTAAGTTTTTCAAATAAGTTTCTCATTTATATCCTTATATTAGGGACTCATAATCAATCTTTATCGGGTTATACAATATAAACCTTCCAAGGACCCATGAGAAGCTACACTGTGAAGAAGGCTCATATTGGTTCAGAAGTCTGCGAGATCCTTCAGTACACACAGACAGACAGACGATCAAGATCCTGTTATGTTAAATAAGTATGACATTATGATTGCAACCCTAATTTTATAAAATAAATTAATAAAATCATTTTTTTTACTTATTTTAGGTATGTTAAAATGACAATTTATGGACTTTTAGAAAAAGTGTACAGTTTCATAAGTTTTAATAGCTATTCATCACATCGTATTATATACAACTTTCCGCGGATATTAAAATTACAAGTTTTAAGATTAAAACCAGCTTTGTTATCCCCTAGGGGCCGAAGTCCTGGCCCAACAAAACTGTTATCAATATTATGATTTTTTTATTCGTAGAAAATTGCTTGTAATACGGTGCTATACATGATTTTCAGTATGGCTAAGAACCGGTTCTAATCCAGCCGATATTAATCGTTTTTAAGGCCATGGTGCAAAATAAGTTATTAAAATTTTGAAAGTATTTTAGTTGAGTCATAAACTAAAGATTATAACATCGTAAATTGGGAATATTGGTTACAGCATGTGTTTTCAAATACTGCAGATTAAAAAAAAGTTTTAGGGCAAAAAGTAAAGGGACAAAGTGTTTAAAAAATCAGCCATGTGACGTCATAAAAATAAGGGAGATAAGAGGGGAAGAGGGAAAGAAAACCTCTATAAATAATTTAAATTAATAAATATCCTTATTTTAAAGGTGTCACTTATATCATATTTCATGATTTTCTAAAAATAATATCTATATAATTTATATATTTTATTGTTATTTTTATATGTATGTGTCGTTGTTTAGCTTGTTTTTTTAACGATTTTATGGCAACACTCTTATCTGTTGTTTATTTTGTATAAATTTATGTTTTTGGAAGCCACCATAAGCTACGGCCTGATCTCTAGGCACGAATTCTTGAGGGGGGTTGTCCTGCGATGCAGCATATTTATACCTATACAAGTAGCGTAGCAATGAGGAGATTAGGAAATTGTCATTAAGATATAGTAAAGTATTATACAGTAAAATAGATTTTTAAATGTAAATCGATATATAATTACAAGGGTGTTGCACCAGGTTTTCATGTACTCTAATAAAGTGATACTCCCAGCTGGCTAAATTATCGATACCCTGCCATCCATCCTCTTTACCCCATCCCCTCCCCTCCTACTGGATGAACGAACTGATTGATAAATAAATTGATGACAAATTCCATAAATAAATGAAGAGTGACATTTGTTATCTATAGAAAAATGTTATTCTAAAATATTTAATAGTTTTAAACCTGCTATTAAAAGCATTAAGGATATATTAAACTAGCCTATTCAGGCTGATTTATCTATTTTTTGTTGTTGTACAATGAATGGACACTTGATATGTAATTAACGGGATACCTGTGGTCTACATTATAGGTACACTACACACAGTGTTTCTGCAATACAGCTAATGTCAATAAATCCCGAATGATGACACGAAACCAGTAATTGATATATTATTACTTGGATGTTGCACCAGATTTTCTTGTACACTGATAAATTGGTGCTCGCAGCTTGCTAAAATAATGATATCCCATCCCCTCCTATCATGGATGAAGGAACTGACCAATAAATGATGGCCATATTAGCAACCTAAGTTGACGATAAAGATCCCCTGTCAATATATTCACGTATATCCTATATCCACCAAAACAGTTTTAAAGCTTTAACTTCGTTTTTTAGAATAATAATCCATTAAGAGGAGATAAATTTATCTACTTTTTCGTATAAACATCCTTTTTTAGTCTTTTGGTTCAAGATGAAAAAAAACATAAAATGCTTAAACTGTTATTTTATAATTAAATAGCTTATTAGCATATATCGTGTATTAAACAGTTCTTTGTTGGTTAAACAGGCTACTTTATAATTAAAAATGTCTCTATAGACTTTTTATATCAAGCAACCAAGGAGGGAGGGGACATTGGGCTGTTTATTGTGCTTGTCTCCAAATTTTTAAAATAACGTTAGGGACTTTTGATTTTTGATTGGTAGGTTCATTAAATTGGGCATCTAAAAGTTTCAACCTCTAATTGTAAAATACAGAGGGGGTAATTTTGTGTATTATCATTTGGGATGTACATAAATAAATCGGCCATTGTCTTTTTCTTTAGATCACTGAAAGCAACTCTTTTAAACTTGTGTGATGTTATTTCATCAACATAAGACTTGATTGAGCATTATAATCGAATATAAAGTATTTGAGCCAACGAATACGAGATATTGTGTTTCTTAAACATTTTATTTATACTCCAATGTCTGGTCCCTCCATAAGGCCATCAGTGTATTGGGCCTGTTTAAGGAAATAAAAAAAATATGTATGATAAAAAACTGTTTCAAATTGACTTTGAAAAATCAGTCAACTATACAGAGGATGAATATAAGAATCAGACACGCAAGTGACTTTTCCATACCAGCAAATGATTATGTAAAAATTATTACATATTCTGTTAAACTTTGTAGTTTTTTATTAAATCGAAATGGATGCTGTGAGTATTGGTGCAAAAAATATGACATAACAAAAAAAATTAGCCAATGAGAGGCCACTATAAATTTTACCATTGGTCAATAACGGCCTCTCATTGGCTAATTTTTTTTGTTACGTCATATTTTTTGCACCAATACTCGCAGCATCATCGAAATGAGACTACAACATTAGTGTAAAACACTAGAGGGATAAATGATAAATAACTGTATCTCCGCATCGCAACCGCCTTGTGCAACCTTTCTATTGGGTCATTGAAAATCAACCAATCGTGTCGCTTATATTTACACAGCCAAGTAGCAGTAAATAATTTAGAAGCAGACGAAAGAGGTCTTTGGAAAATGAAGGGAGGTAGTTGTCTGTATTTACATCTATACTATAGATCTGTTACTGCAACGTAAGTTAAGACTATCTATTATGTTAAAAACATACATAACCTAACTATAGAAAGCTTCGCTTAAACAAAAGCTCCCGTCCTCTTACCGTTCTTTTGTAAGCGATGAAATGGGCGGAAAATTACAAATTTTATCGCGACCAACAAAAGTGCCTCTCTTTGCTTTTCTTGTCCTTATCTGTATCTCCCCCTTTTTTCTCCCCTTGGTCTGTCCGTCCGTCTGTACGTCCTGGTATGGTTGTCTCAGCGATTAGGCTAATTTGGGCACTAAACGTGTAGTCTAAAGGGAAAAGACAATGGCCGCTAAATTGGTGTACAATGTACATCCCCAAGGATGATACACAAAATTAACCCTTTTGTAGATTACAATTAGTGGTTACAAGATAAGATCTCGCAAATAGCTAGATAAATAGGTTCAACATTTTAAGGGAAGATAATTATTGGTCCATTTAGACTATTTTGGAGGGAAACTATTACTGTTTTTTGTTTGTTACATATACCAATCCCTGATTGCTACTTCTGTAGTCTTAAGTGTTTTTATCTCTTTCTATTTTTTCTCTCCCCCTTTCTTTCTTTTTCTCTCTCTCTCTCACTCTCTCTCTCTCTCTCTCTCTCTCTCTCTCTCTCTCTCTCTATCTCTCTCTCTCTCTCTCTTTCTTTCTCTGTCTATCTTAAGCTCTCTCATTAAAAAACAGTTTTAATACATATTCCTAATTTAGCTCTGTACATTTTCTAGGATGGTGAGACATTCTATGACAAAATATCTGTTTTTACATTTTGTAAGGGGGAAGGGAGTCCCAAGGACGATTTTTCTTGAGAGGTTGGAGGTAACCTACCGCAAAATAGTTAAAATCCTTCCTTATACCTATAAGAAGCTTGACTGTTAAGGATAACCATTTCGGTCCAGCGGTTAGAAAGATCTTAAGCTGCAAACATTCACAGAAGACATCCTGTTACCATGTCTGTCACTCAGAAACAAAAATGTAAACTTTTTTAAAAGCTAAGCTTTTCTATAATTAGGGTCGGTCCGTCCGTAACGGATAGCTTTTTTCGTTAATTTAGACATGTTAGAATTGTCCTATCGATTTCAAATTGTGCATGGTGATTCCTTTAGTAGTTAGGTACGATTTAGAAAGCGTAGCAACTCTATAATCATTACCAGAATGTCCGTACGTCCATTTTAAACATGTTGATTTTTTTACATTTTTAACAACAAATTTGTATGTGACCTAATTATCCGATTTGTCTGATTTTTGGTATACTGATTCCTGGGACAACAAAGTACAGTATTATAAGCGAAGCAACTTTATAATCATTTTCAAAATGTCCGTACGTCCATTTTAAACATGTTGATTTTTTTACTTTTTTAAATAGCTTTTTTCCGTTAATTTAGGCATGTTAGAATTGTCCTTTCGATTTCAAATTTTGCATGGTGATTCCTATAATAATTAGGTACGAGTTAGAAAGCGTAGCAACTCTATAATCATTACCAGAATGTCCGTACGTCCATTTTAAACATGTTGATTTTTTTACATTTTTAACAACAAATTTGTATGTGACATAATTATCAGATTTGTCTGATTTTTGGTATACTGATTCCTGGGACAACAAAGTACAGTATTATAAGCGAAGCAACTCTATAATCAAGTCCTAAAAATGTAAGTATGTCCATAAACATTATCCTGTATCAAGCAGTTTTTCAACAAATTTACTTACAATTTTGCTTTGACTGTTATACATTCGCATTGTGATTATTCAGTTCTAACATTATACAAGTGTTAATGTCCGTTTGTCCTACCGTTTCAGAGCTTCGCTTTTATGGATGTTGTCATCCCTGTTTTATGAAATCTTATCTATATCAATGAAACTGTAGTACTCTGATAATTATCTATTATGATACTATTTAGTTAGCTCAATAAGATAACTTACAAATAGGGTTGTGGCCAGGGATAAGACAATGGCCAATAATATAATGTACAACCCCAATGATGATACAAAAATTATCTCTCTTGTAGATTACAATTGATGATTGAACCGTTTGGACACTAAACTTAATTAACCAGTCCTCAAAGTTGTTAAGCCAACTATAAGAAAACGTTATTATAAAACTTTGGGTACTAGTGTAATAAACAGCCCAATGTCCCCTTTCTCCTTGATTTTTTTTCTTCAAGTGTCCTATCTCTTTATCACTGCAAATAGATAAAAGAGACATATTTAAGACGCACTTTTAAGAGTTAAGTACCCCCCCCAAAAAATATAGAAAACAAAAAAGTGGCAGGGGTAGCCATTTTCTTCAGATAAAAATTACCAAGGATTAATTGATAGGACAATGAAACATAAGTTGACTTAACACTAAGTTGGTGTTTTATTTTTTAGGTTTTAGTACCTTTCATATATCATACTTAGTTAGCTATAAATTCCTTTGCCTCTAATTAACTATCTTTCTAGCTATCTATATAGCTATGTATCTAGCCATCTATCTATCTATCTATCTATCTATCTATCTATCTATCTATCTATCTATCTATCTATCTATCTATCTATCTATCTATCTATCTATCTATCTATCTATCTATCTATCTATCTATCTATCTATCTATCTATCTATCTATCTATCTATCTATCTATCTATCTATCTATCTATCTATCTATCTATCTATAAATCTATCTATATATATATATATATATATATATCTACATATCTATCTATATATATATCTATCTATCTATCTATCTACCTTTCTATCTATCCAATAAGATAGCAAAACAGAATGAATGAAAAAAGAGAAAGATACATAAAGAAAGATTAAGAGCTAGAAAGGGTTAAAAATTAGGTAGAGAGCCCGATCTAGTCCTAAAGACCATCATTCCCTTCAAAATCACAGCTTAATTTTAGTGTAAATATTTATGTAATTTTACTGTTACATTGAAATATCTAGTTTTTTAGAACCAGCATTAAGCTTTAATTAAACACAAAGAAACGTCTTGATATTTGTTTCTGATAAACTAGGACAATTTGTACTTGAAGTGTTCATACAACATATTACTATTAGTTTTTTATCGCATTGTATATTAGACAGCTTTCCTCGGTTTTTGAATAAAAAAATATAAAATTCAAAAAAAGTTTTGCCAGTTTTGAGTGGTCAAAGTCCCGAGCTAACAAGACTGGTTTTAATCTTATGATTTTTATCTTAATATTAATAGAAAATTGTCTGTAATACGTTGCTATAAATGATTTTTTAATACAGCTACGAACCAGTTCTAATCCAAATTAAAAAATTAATTTCGAAGCCATATTTGAAAAAATATTCCTATTTTTTGTTCAGTAATATGATGATATAAAAATCTTTAATTGGCTGTTTCTATTTTCACAGAAGCTATTTCTGGAAACTTGCATACTTGGACCTACTATTGCAATCATCCTATTAAATGAAGTATTATTATTATATGTATAAACACATTTAATTTTTTTAACTATTTATTTGCGGAATACATATGTTTCTCTATAAAAATAGATCATCAGTTCCAATTAAGATGTATAAAATAAGAGTTAAAAAGATATATGTCCATGCATTTTGAATCCTTTTTAAAGACTAACTAAATGAGAAAGAAACATATATTTTTTGTCTGTAGCTTAAGATTTCGATAACTACTGAACAGATTGAGTTATCCATTGTATTGATAGGTTCCTTGATGGTTTGATGCTATTTGTTTCTTACATCTAAATTAGGTTTTAGGCTATTTTCCTAATTTTCTTACTCCTTCCACGAAACACTTGCTGAAATGTATAAACATATTGGCTACAAAGCATTGTTGTCCAAAATCTCGGGTTGAACTTTCTTAATTACTTAATCAACTCTGGAGGATTAACTTAACTTAAAAAGTGTTCGAGTGAAACTTCTATTTTAAAATCAATCAAATAAAGCCAATTTAATATTTCAACTTTCCTACTGCTACTATGTCAGATGCGAGACATTAATAGTTAGGGTAGGGGGAATGCCTTGGCTCAAAACAGGCGCAACTCATTACCATGCAAAGTTACCAGTTATCATGCACAAAGGTCGTGCAATTAAAGAATTAGATGTCTGATGTATGTTATTTAAGCTAATGCCCCTTATGTTTCAACAGAAAGAAGACATTTGGCTCCACTTAGTTTTCCTGGGTTGTAGGACCTGGCGTTTGAGTGTCATGGACAGCTTCCCATGTGGTAATTAATGAGGTACAGCATTCAGTTCTGGCTATTTTAAAAAAACATATTTTCAGTGATTTGAATGAACACTCAAAATGCAGAATTAGAAGCAGAGTAGCGTGCTAGACTTACAGACTTTTGGATTAGCCACGCTATTTAAATCTTAACAGTAATTAGAATGGCTAATATGTTGATTACAGCAGGCATCTAAATGAATAAGGCAATGGCCGATAAATTGATGTACATCCCCAATGATGATACCCAAAATTACCCCTTCTGTAGATTACAATTAGTAGTTAAAACGTTTGGACACTCAACTAGGTGAACCAACCAATCAAAATTCAATTGAAGTCCCCTATGTAATTAAATAGTATTAAAAGACTAAAGGGACTAATATAATAAACAGCCAAATGTACCAAAAGTTTATATCATTATTTTACGTCCATTGTCTTATCCCATAACAGCTTAAATTAAACCTTTAACTTATTAATAAACCAACCCACCTCCTACCACTTCCAACCCTTTAAAAAGTTAGTATACACCCTTATTTGTTTAAATGTAAAGAGATATGTTTACAAAGAAGCCTTTGTTTTAATACCATATTACTACCATAGAATAATTAGTAGAATTATAGTAGGAAAAGTATAAAAGCATAGAAAGATATTATAGAATGTAAACTAATCCTTTGTTTAATACCATAATACTACCATAGAATAATTATATTAGAATACCTATTAGGAAAAGTATATAAACACAGAAATATATTATAGAATGTAAACAAGCCTTTGTTTTAATACCATATTACTACCATAGAATAGTTATAATAGAAAACATAATAGGAAAATTAAATAAACACAGAAAGATATGATAGAAGAATATGAAATAACATAAATAGGTAACACCTTTGATTGCATACCTTTAAATTAAAGTTCTAACTAATCCAGACAACTACCTGGTTCCAGTAGTGGAGGCCTTTTTTGTCTGCTAGTAAATTGCTTCCAGCTCTTTTGTAGCGAAATGTTGTGTTAATATTTCCAATTGGAAGTCGGGACTGGGTCCCAACCCCATGAACATACATTTATTTAACCCCTGCCCCCTCTATTATTTTATTTTAATCTACAACCGTTCTTTCTTCCAATGGTCGTAGTACCCAATAACAATTCTATTAAATTTATTCAATGTAGTTGATTGTCCACCAAAAGTAAATTTTCTTGTTAGCTAAAGCCATGCTCATAAAGAAATAGTTATGAAGCATTTATCTTTGGAGTGTCCAAACTTTTTCACTGATTATTTCAATAAATAGCAAAACATTAAAAGATTGTGTTAGCATTTGTTACGTGCTGTTATCATAAAAGCAAGCTAATGTATGTAGTAGTTATGTATATAGGATATACGTGAATAAAATGACTGGGACAAAATTGTCGTCAATTTAGCTTTATAATATGGACCTCATTTATTGGTCAATTCATTCATCTTCTATCTAAGTAGAGGATGGTGTAACTGGGGTGGATGGGGGGTTTAGTAAATTTAGCCAGCTGCGAGTATTACTTTATCAGAGTTCATGAAAATCTGGTGCAATGTCCAAGTAATAATATATCGATTGTCGATCTAAAGTAATCTATAAATTTAAACTCAAGAATCATATTTACCAAAATCGCTGAAATCAAATTTCGGCTGTTAAGAAAAAAAACACCAACTATCGTTTTAATCAGCAATTTTTTTGGATGAGTTAATTAAGATATTCAGAACTGATGTTGAACATATTCATAACAGTATTCATAAAGGACAGTATAATCCAGAATTATTTTAATATTTTAGTTGAAAAATAACAGTAAAGTAATATACTTAATTTAAATAAAATATATTATGTAAACATTGTTGTATACAGATATTGTAAATAAATCACTCAATGTCATATTTCCGTATAACTAAAATGAATGTTTATTTTTAGGTATGTTATTTTCAGTTTTTGTATGACTTGTTTTACGTGAATTATTTAAAATTTTTCGAAAATTGTTATGTAATGTATATAATATTACTTGGATAATACACCAGCTTTTCATGTTCTGTAATAAAGTGAAATTTGCAGCTGGCTAATTATATCCTCTTTTACCCCATCAACTCCCCTATTACTGGTTGAACGAACTGGCCAATAAATAAATTCCATGTAAGCAACCTAAATTGACGAGAATTTTTCTCTTTTCATAATATCCACGTATATTTTATATTCACTTTTAATATGGACATGGCAACTGACCATAATCTAAGTATGGGTAAAGCAACTAATTGATCAAAAGACATTAACAAATCAATCGACAGACAGACAGACAGATGGATATATGGATAGATAGATCAGGAAATCCATATTGGATATCTATAGTCAAAGAATTCATCATGCAAAAAGAGCTTTTAACAAAATGCCTTTTTAATCAGGGAGGGAGGAAACATTAAGTTGTTTATTACACTAGTACCCAATTTTTTTTTTCGTTGGGTTAACAACTTTGGAGACTTTTGATATTTTTTTATTTTTCATCAAGTTGAATATCCTAACGTTTCAACCAGTATTTGTAATCTATTCAGTGGTAATTATGTCTTATCATTGATGATTTACATTAATTTTTCGGCCATTGTCTTATCCCTTTAGATCCCTGCCCTTAGAATAAATATTTTGTTAAACATTAAGAATATCAATTCAGGTTTTAAGCCATTTTTTAGTCGAGCTTAAAAACTTATTAGTTGCAAACAAGAGATAAATATGCACCTTTCAATTACAAAATCACTTATGTATGTGGTTTTTGCAAAAAAGCGCAAAATTTCTCAAAATTAAACCCAATGAAGGTGGTCACGGCTGACACTTTATCGATAGGTCAATTATAGTTTTATCGTATCATATTATAGACAGCTATCTGCGAATATTAAAATAAAATAGTCGCCCCTTAGGTACTACAAAACTGATGTTAATTTTATGATTTTTACTTCAATAATCGTGGAATGTTGTTTATAACGATGCTACACATAATTTTTCATTATGGTTAAGAACCGGCTTTGGTTCAGCGGATACTAATCGGTTTAGAAGATATACTAGAAAAAAGTCTTAACAAAACAGGTTTTGGGCTAAATAATTTTTTTGTTAATTGAGTAGAACACTAAAAAATGTTTAAAATGACACCTTAGTATATTTGCAAAGCAATCAATATATGGCTTCAAGCTTAGTACACATGTGCATAATTTTCTGTGTATGTTTGTTTGTGTGTGTATGTGAAAAGACTTACCTAACATAAAAAAATGGTACTTTAAATCAACTTCTAAATCTCCTCTTGATAATAAAAAATAGTAATTTATCGCATCATATTATAGACAGCTCTCCTCGCATATAAGAAAATATTAGATTAAAACTGGTTTTGTTAGTCCAGAGGGGCCGGAGGCTTAGTGTAACGAAACTGGTACTAATTTTATGATTTTTTATGATATTAACCCTTACAGATCGGGGGGGGGGGGTCATATTGACCCCCCCCCCTCTATTTTTTCAATGTCATTTTTTTTGTAGGTAAGATAGAGAGTTGTGACTTCATGACTTTTTAAGTTTAGTAATTATACGTCGGCAAGAGTTGATTTTATTAGGATATCTGGTCTGTGTCGGTCGTGGTGTCCGGTCAAAGTCGGTTGGGTAGCACCAAAATTAAAAAAAAATTCTAAATAAATCTTAATTTCTACATTATGACTTTGTATATATGGTAGAAACCTAAAATTTTTTTGGTGAATGAGAAAAGTGGTGTTTTGACCGTTTGACCGCACCCTGACCGACTTTATGACCGATTTTTGTCCGGCTTTTACTACAGACATATATCATGAATATCGTGGCTTCTATTACAGCTAGAGACCTATAAATTTTTTTGGTAAATCCTTGAGCAATAATTAACAGATTAAAATATTATTTGGCACCGCCAACCGCCGTTTTACCGCCGTAACCGCCGAAAATGGCGGTTTCCGTTATTTGCCGTTTTTGGCGATGATCAGAAAAAGTAATTTTTTTGTCATGAAAAATAAAAGTTCGTCCTAAAATTTGGTCATCCTAGCTGCAAAATTGGCCGCTGGCCGCTAAAAAGCGGCTAAGGAGCGGCCTGATCGCTATGACTAGAAAAAGTAATTTTCTCTAAAAATACACATGAACCACCAGAAAAAAATTTTACGTCTTTATCTGTAACAGAAGCCGAGATAGAGGGGGGGGTCAATATGACCCCCCCCCCCCGATCTATTAAGGTGGGAATAGGGGCCCGATCTGTAAGGGTTAATCGGTTTCGATGCCATACTTGAAAGATTAATCTGGTTTCTCCTCTTCCCATTTTTTGTTTATTACAAATCATAGGTTTGATTTGCCATCTATTTGCAAAAATAATTATAATCTTGATATTTTTTAAAGAACATTTGATCTTGAATTTTAGCCCCTAAATTGGTGTTTAATCAAATCCGCATGTTAGAAAAAGAAGAGAAAAAAATAGCCAAAAGCTTTTACAACAGCAAAGTTAATATTAGAATAAATAAATAAATTTGGCGAAAGTGTTGAAACACTTCCCTAAAAAGCTAAGGGCATTTGTGAGTGCATGACCCAGTTTTTTGTTTGTCAAACAGGCACACGGTGGTATAAAAAATAATCAATATTAATACAAAATGTTTTATGTTTTATTAAGACTGAATTTATGTTTTGAATTTGTCAGGAAGAGATGGGACATTGGCCTCTATATCACACTTGTCCCCAAAGTTTTATAATAACATTTTCCTTTTCGTTGGCTTAATAACTTTGGGGACTTATACTATTTTTGATTGATTGGTTAATTATGTTGAGTGTCTAACTACTACTAATAATCTACAGAAGGAGTAATTTTTAGTATCATCATTGGGGATGTCAATTTATCGGCCATAGAGAAAATTAATATTTTTTTTAATTATATAAAATGAATATTTTTTTTCCACTGTGATACATTGTAATATTTTTGTCTGTGCACGATTTTATTTTTGATTGATTTTAAGTCAAGTATTAAGTTCATCTTTTAACATTTTACATACTTTAATTGATAGTTTTGATGAAATTGTCCCATTAATTTGAAACAAATTTTATTAATGCAAGTTTTATAATCTAAGATAAGACAATGGACGATAAATTGATATATGTTTTGCCCCAATGGTGACAAACATAATTACCCTTTTTAAAGATTAAAATATTGGTTCAAATATAGATTAACCATATTAGATTTAATTAGAGTATTATAACATTTAATTTTAGGTCAAGTATTAAGTTCATATTTTAACATTTTACATACTTTAATTGATAGTTTTGATGAAATTGTCCCATTAATTTGAAACAATTCTTATTTATGCAATTTTTATAATCTTAGATAAGACAATGGACGATAAATTGATATATGTTAAGCCCCAATGGTGACAAACATAACAACCCCTTTTAAATTAAAATTATTGGTTAAACGATTAGGACACTATTCAAGATTTAATAAGAATGAGAGAATAGTTATTTCTCGCATCGTATTATAAACAGCTTTCCGCGGATATAGAAAGTACAATTATAAGATTAAAACCTCGAGGCTAAAAAAACTGGTTTTAATCTTATAATTGTACATTTTTATATTCGTAAACAGCTGGATATAATACGATGCTAGACATAGTTTTTTCGTATGGATGAGAATCGGTTCCTATCCACCGGATTCGAATGAATACGAGAAAAAGTTTTAAAACTTTGGGTACCAGTATATTTAACCTCTTTTAATTTTGATTATTATGTTACTAAACTGCTTTATATTTTTACTAAGTTTAAATATGATAGGACAACTCTTTTTATCAAGTATTGTTTAATATCAATACAGGAACCAACGGTCATATCCTAATTATAGAGCAGATTAGAAAAATCGCCCCAAACTTTTACTCCTAGCTATTTAAGGACAAGCGCCACTGTTTTTGTGTGTGTCTGTTTGTCTGTCTGTCTGTCTGTCTGTCCGTTTGTCTGCCTGTCTGTGTTCTTTTGTCCGCATTCCTAAAATCTTTAGATCAAAATAATATGGTACCACAAAGGGGTTTGCTACAAGTTTTAATGCGTGCTTTATATAGTCCACAGAAATGGAGGGGACAATGAATTGTAAATTAAATAAGTACCCAAAGTTTTAAAAACCACATAATCTTATTCGTTGGCTCCAAAACTTTCTAATATGTAATCTCCAAACTTTTTAACTAATAATTGTAATCTACAGAAGGGATAATTTTGTTTATCATAAATGGGAATGTATTTAAATCTATTGTCCATAGTCTTATCACTGCATAGGCAGGGAAGTTAAGAAATTTTAAAAGCATATATACTAAAGATTTTTAATTTTACATAAATATTACATAATCATGTAAAGTTAAGGTAATAATTATCTAATTAATACCACAACATTTTTAATTATGTTTGAATTGCAAAATACTTTTTCTTAATTAGTGGTGTAAGTTTTTTTTTTAAATTTATTATCTTAAAATTACATAATAGTAAAGTATAATAGTATTTTAAATTTTTTAAATTTGCTTTTTTTCTGGGCTTTAAATTGTTTTGCCACTTAAGGTTTTATCAACACTTTCTCTAATTCGTTGGCTGATCAATTTTTTGCACGTTTTAAAAGCTTAATTGGTTGATACTAAACTAGCAGTGTTTAAACTTTTTATTCAGTAATCACAATCTAATAATAGGATTATTTTGTTTATAATCAATGTGGATAATCAATATATTGTTACTTGGATGTTGCACCAGATTTTTAACTACTTAAATAAAGTGATGCTCGCAGCTGGCGTAAATAACGCTACCCTCCATCTACATCCTCCCTTCCCATCTTACTGAAAGAATGAGGTCAATATTAGCAACCTAAATTGACGACAAATTTTCTCCTGTCAATATATCCACGTATTCTATATCCGTTCGAGGAGTAGACGTCCGGTTTTTTTTTTCGCGCATTTGTTAATTACTAAAAAAACTTTGCTATTATATAGATGACCATTTATGGCGAGGGTGGTAATTACGAATTCTTAAACACGGACAACCGGGGTATGAGGGATAGACAAATGAAAGAAAATATAATCGAGGGCATAGAACAATGGATGTATATTCCTAATATAAAACTTTGGGTAACAGTATGCTTTACAATCTAATTTAAATGTAAAAATCTAGACTAAAAACAAAACATCTTACAGAAAAACAACGAAGGTAGTAAAAGTGGCGGCACAGATTATGACGTCACAATAAATTAACCAATGAGAGGCCACTATAAATTTTACCCTTGGTCAATTACAGTGTATTCTGGCCTCTCATTTTTGAAAACAGTAAAAGTGTCGAACTATTACGTCAGAAAAAATTAACAATTAAGCCAGTATTCACTGTGGTAAAATATATAGCGGCCTCTCATTGGTTAATTGTTAATTTTTTCTGACGTTATAGTTCGACACTTTTACTATTTTCCTCATTTTTTAATTTTTTGACGTCATAATCTGTGCCGCCACTTATACTAGCTTCAAAACAACAATATGATTGAAAAACATGTGTTTAAAGGACTAAAATATTAACTTACTTTTAATGTTGTATAACAATGGATGCGATATATTTTCTGTTATCTTATCCCTCCCCTCAACTTTCACTGTGTACAAGTCTAAACAGCTGATTTGATACTTTTGATTTATTGACCGATGTTAATTTTGTTCTCGTCAGTGTAGCACGTACAACTAATTTAGCCAAAGCAAGGTTGAGGTTGAGCTGTTCAAGATTTAGACAAGGTCTAGTTTTTTGCTTGTTCAGGATAAAATAAAACTATAGACGACAAATTGATTACATCCCGAAAATTAATCTACATAATTGGGTGATATTGTTAATTTTGATTGGTTATTATCATATAAACCCTTAGGATTCATGCAGTAGAAAGTCGACATAAACTAAGAAACATGTAAATAGATTATATCGCATTGTGCTAACCTTGTTCTAAACCCTTGAATCGTTTGCAGATTAAACTCCCCTTTTAGAATTCGCAATGACTTAGAGAAATCCTTTAAATTGCCAGTTGTACAATTATACATTATATAATTATTTCTTATGCCTAAATACTTGGATTGTTAAATATTGCAGGGATCTAAAGGGATAAGACAATGGATGATAAATTGATGTACATCCCCAAAGATGATACACAAAATTACCCCTTCTTCAGATTACAATTAGTGATGGAAACATTTGGAGCATCAACTTAATGAACCAACCAATCAAAAGATTAATTAAAGTCCCCAAAGTAAGTAATCCGACGATTAAAAAAACTTAATAAAAACATTGGGGACTAGTGTATTGAACAGCCAAATGTTCCCTCGCTCCTTGCATTTTTCAATGGAAGATCCTACAGGGTTAAAGTACCACATTGGTGGATGGGTGAAAAGCCCAGTGGTTAAATAAGTGACTGTACCCTATGACGTGACAAAGATGATTGCTTTGACCGAACTTAACAAATCATACACACAACAAATAATGAGGGGTGGAGATTTTGTCACGTTGGCGGACCAATTTGGGCAGGTATTGCCATTCAACCTTTGATTTTAATTACAATGCAAATTGAACTTGTACCCAGAGTTTCATTTGTTGGGTTAAAAACTTTTAGTAAATTTTATGTCCAAAGTTTCCCACCACTAATTTTAATCTAGAGAGTGGGTGACTTTTTTTCAAATCAACATTTTACTGTGGACAAAATGTCATCTGTTTTTTTTTAAGAACTGTCCTTTTATCAATTCAACTTCCTAAATTAAATATCCTAAACGATGCTCAATGAATAGACACCCTGTTTGTATGGAGACATAATACTGACATAAAATTGATGATTTTGCATTTGATGAAGGTAAACAACATTAGCACTGGAACATTTGACTTTAGATCATACTGAAACTTAAAGTTTAATAAAAAAACGTTCGCTAATTCGTTAGCTTAAAAGCTTATTAGTTTGTAAGTCAATATATCTACATTTTAAATCGATAATATTACAACGTTTGCTGTTATTTGTTGCTATAATTCGTTCAACAGGGCGTAGTTAGAGATCAGAGATCTAAAGGGATAATGGCCGAAAAAAAATATTTTTATTCCCAATGGTGATACACAAAATTACCCCTTCTCTGGATTACAATTAATAGTTGAAACGTTTGAACATTCAACTTAAGGTGCCAACCAATCAAAATTCAATAAAAGTCCCCAAAGTCTTTTAGCTAACAAATAGAAAAAAGTTATCATAAAACTTTGGGGACTAGTGTAATAAACAGCCAAATGTCCCCTCCCTTTAAGAGGTGGTTAGAGATGGTGAATAGTTTGAAAGAAAAGATTAAAGTGTGAAAAATTCTCTTGTCATTAATTAATGTTTTGTCCCCACATAAGTATTTCTGTGTGTGTGTGTGTGTGTGTGTGTGTATGTGAGTTTGTGTGTATGCGCGTATGTCTAAGTGCGTGTGACACTAAAAAAGTTATTAGATTACAAACTTTTTTAAAAACCTAGATGGGTTAAGGAGGATAGAAAATTTAACCATCATTAGACAATAGATGTAGAATATATGTGGATATTATGCCAGGAGAAAAATTTTTGTCACTTTAGATTACTTATATATACGCCATTTTTAAGTTAGTTCGTTCATCCAGTAGGAGGGAGGGGAATGGATGGGGATATTAATAATTTAGCCCATTGCAAGTTTCACTTTATTAGAGTACATAAATAATCTAGTGCAACATCCATATGTTGAAATATTGATATATCAAGTAGAACCTCTATTCTAATATACCTCTATATTGTCCATATTAGATTGATGCTTTTCAAGGGGTCAATTTATTCAGAGTTGAGAGAAAAAATAACAACACACCGTTAGTCAGTAAATACCAGGGATTTTAAGGGATAAGACAATGGATATACATTCAGAATGATGAGAAACAAAACTACCCCTTCTTTATAATATTATTATATATAAAGCTTGGACACTACTAATTTGAAACCAACCTATCAAGATTCATTAAAAGTACCCAACGTTTTTTGGCCAACGAATAAAAAAAAAACGTGTTTACAAAATTTTGAGTCCCACTTTAATTTTTGGCTGAATGTCCTCTCCCTCCCTGGTTGATATAGGGTGTTCTATGAAATCCACAAAGATACAATTACACCATAATAAGCCTCTAGATATATGCTCTAAAATCACAGTTTAAAAATCTATGTAACCAGCCTTTTGTAAGAATTTAAATAAAAGAAGAATTGTATTGAATGTCCATATTAATTTGGGTATTTTATGCTCTTTAATGGGCTGTAATACTATATTAAATTAACTGTTCCTAATAGGTTACTCAAAAAAGAACAAAATTTTAAACTATTACGAAGTAGAAAGGTGTATGTCCGTTAGTCTGTTTTTATCTGAAATGAAAGTTCTAGCGGATGCACCTCTAGCATATAGTAACTCTGTATTTGAAGTGGGATTATTAAAAAAATATCCTAGACTTAAGTTTAGGAATAAAATATCTTTAAACCATCTAAGACCTATTCTAAGCTTCCCTATATAATAAGACAGACCTTTTTTACATTTCGCTGTTTTATATAACAGTGGGAGATTGACTCCCACATAAAAAAATATTGGGGGAGGGTTTATGCCAAACTCGCAATAAAACGGGATGTCCCCCATTTTTATTTAAAAATTGAAATACGATGCCTTTCTACTCTTCTGTTTAAATCAAAATTGTAACACAATATCTTTAGTTTAGTTCAGTCGTAGAAAACGGTATTTAGATTAGTTTTATTTATCTATCTATCTATCTATCTATCTATCTATCTATCTATCTATCTATCTATCTGTCTATCTAAATGTCTATTTATATGTCTATTTATATGTCTATCTATCTGTCTATCTATCTATCTGTTTTTCAATCGGTATATCTATGTGTCTATCTATCTGTCTATCTATCTATCTATCTCTCTATATGTCTATCTTTCTATCTATCTATCTATCTCTCTATATGTCTATCTTTCTATCTATCTATCAATCAATCAATTTTTCTATATACTATCTATCCATCTATCTACAATACATATATCTATCTATTTACCTATTTATATATCTATCTATATTTCTAGATATCTGTTTATTTATCAGTCTATCTTTTTGTGTACCAATATTGTTGTAAACTTTTTAAAAACTATTTTTTTTTTCTATCTATCTATCTTGCTATCTAGCCAGCTTTCTGCCCAAATTTGCGCCTGGCTTTCTCATGTTTGCAATTTGCCATCATCTTATTTTGCAAGTGGTGGAGGGAGGAGTGTGTAGGGGGGAGGGTAGACTTGTGAGGGGTGTAATTTTATACCAAAAAATAATATTATACATCAGCTTTCTTAGAAGTTTAATATGTTCTTAAAAATCCACGAATTTTTTTTTGTGTCAAAACGCAATTTTTTCACCATAATAGGTATTTGGTATAAATTATGATTATCTTTATGCATTTTATGATTCTTTTTACAAAATAAAATTGCTTTTTTTTACTAAAAAAAATATTTGTAACTTTTTGTGTTAGATGTATATCAGTGACGTGATCCTGACTGTAAAAATACTTAAAACAACTACATCAAACATTTCACACCTTTCCCGGTTAACCACAGGTGCTGGTATTATATTACCAAATGAATAGCTTTCCAGTATGGCTTTGAAACTTATAACTATCCTCTGGATTAGGACCGGTTCCCAGCCATACTGAAAATTCATGTATAGCAAGTATTAAAGACATTTTCCAGGTTATATTGAAATAAAAATAATAAAACTAGTTTAAAATCTTATAATTTTTTTATCTTAATATACGCGGAAAGCTGTCTATAATCTATTTAATTGCATAGGGTTATACATTATCGACATACAATTGTATGTCAATAATAAAATTTTAAGTTTAACATGATTTTTACAACAAAACGCAACATTTCTTGCCAAAAAAGTGATGTTCTTAGAAAGAAAGCAATGCACAAGAAATAAAGGGAAAAAATTATTTAATTTATATTTTAATCGTTTGATATAGATAATTTAATAAGATTTTCCCCTTTTTTAGGTATGTTTATAAGGATTCAGAATGAAGAGACTGTTTATACTCTATATTACTTACTCTATGAAACTATATCCTCTCTATATATATTTACTCTATGAAAGATATTTTGTAGGATAGGTTTATGAATAGAAAGCAAAGTTGTACTATATATACTTACTCTATGAAACTATATAATCTCTCTATATATATTTACTCTATGAAAGATGATTTATAGGAAAGGTTTATGAATGGAGAGCAAAGTTGTACTCTATATTTTGTACTCTATGAAACTATATCCCCTCTCTATATATACATATTCGCTCTATGAATGAAGAGCAAAGTTGTAATCTATATTACTTACTCTATGAAACTATATCCTCTCTCTATATATATACATTTACTCTATGAAAGATGATTTGTAGGAAAGGTTTATGTATGTCTAGCAAAGTTGTACTCTATATAACTTACTCTATGAAACTATATCCCCTCCCTCTATATATATTTACTCTATGGAAGATGATTTTAGGAAAGATTTCTGAAGAGAGAGCAAAGTTGTACTCTATATTACTTACTCTAAGAAACTATACCCCCTCTCTATATATATTTACTCTATGGAAGATGAATTGTAGTAAAGGTTGTACTCTATATTACTTACTCTATGAAACTATATCTCCTCTCTCTGTATATTTACTCTATGGAAGATGATTTGTTGGAAAGGTTAATGAATGGTTAGCAAAGTTGTACTCTATATTACTTACTCTATGAAACTATATCCCCTCTATTTATATTTACTCTATGGAAGATGATTTGTAGGAAAGGTTTATGAATGGAGAGCAAAGTAGGATGACTGAATAATCCCACTTCATAATTGTTATTTTTTATCAAATCAACATTTTGTAAATTTCATGAGATAATAAACAATAATAGTTATTTATCGCATCGTATTATAGGCAGCTTTCCCATGAGAAGTTATTAGATTAAAAACAGTTTTGATAGCTTCGAGCTAACAAAATTGGCATTTTTATGATTTTTATTTTAATATTCAGGAAAAATTATCCTCAATAATGATAATATAAATTACCCTTAAGATTAAAATTACTGCTAGTATCAACCAACCAATCACAAATAGATAAAATGACTTAAAGTTTTTAAGCCAATGAATAATATAACCTTGGGTACCAGTATAATTTAAAGTACCCTTCCTCACTGCGTTCGAAAAAAACATTATATATTTTACAAAATATTGATGATCAACAAAACAACCCTGGAAGTATATTAAATGTGTTAGTATGCACATCTGAGCAGTTTGACTTTTAAACATGCTCATAGATAAATTAGTTTTTGTTGGAGCGCAGCTTCTCTATAGTTGTAGGGTATGTTCATTTTGACTATTAAACACACAGACACATAAAACTATGTACATAGTTATTACTTGACCAGTGATCTTTAGGGATAAGACAATGGATGATGAATTGATAGACTTCCCAAATGTTTACAGTATATACATATAAAGTTTGAACCAACCAATCAAAATGCAACAACTGTTAGATATTACAAATAAAGATAAAACTTTGGGTACCAGTGTAATTTACAGTCCAATGACCCCTCCCAACTTATGGTTAAACATATGCATCATTAATTTTTTTGAACCTAGTAAAATTGTCTGACTCTGATTATGACGTAAAAAAAACTTAGCCAATTAGAGGCCACTACAAATTTTACTATTGGTCAATTACAGTGTATACTGGCCTCTCATTTGCTATTTTTTTTACGACATAATCAGAGTCACTTTTAATAGGTTCATTTATTCTTTCAGAAAATTTGAATTTATCTATGAAATGTTCTTAAAAATTTAATTTAATTTAATCTTTAGTGGAACTATAACTTCATTGTATCTCTTTAAAATTGAAGAACTAGTATAGTACTTTATTTAAAATCAAAGCAATACCTTTTTTTATTAACTTTAGTAGCCAAGGTCCTTGCCTCTAGAAGCATGGTAGTTTGAACCAACCAATCAAGCTTTAAATAAAAGTACCCAAAAGTTGAAGTCAATAAATGAGAGAATATAACAATAGTTTACAGTCCAATGTCCCCTCCCCCCTTGCATTAATAACATTACATGTAAAATCACTGTTCAACTGTTCAAAAAAAAAGATAGAAATTAATATGATCCATCATTATGACAATTGTCTAACAAAACTATTTTTAACTGTGTAGTACCGTTTCATACAACCATGCTTTTTATAAGTCTTGGCTTGTTAGTATTTAGTTAGAGAGTTTTAGAGTAATCTTTAATATGATTTGTTAGTATTTTGATAGAGGTATTTTAAACTAATCACAATCTGTTTTACTGATGTTATTGTGTTGACATTATAGGGGGACACAGTCAATTAAAATCAGCCATGTAACGTCATAAATGAGGGATTATCCATCTCTTTTTTAGGAGTTTTCATTCTTACTTCTCCTTCCATCTCCCTCATTTTTATGACGTCACATGGCTGATTTTTGAGACACTTTTTACTTCACCAAAAGCTAATGTTTCGATAATTACCTATATTAACGCTGTTTAGATAATGACAAAAGTAAACATTCTATTCTCATTTGTCAAATAACAAAAAGCAACAAATAATCATCTTTGTTTCATCTATAGCAAGCTAGCTAGATAGATAGTTAGATAGATAGAATCGAACAATTGATTCAAATCATCGTTTTTGATATCTTTTAGCATAGTCATTAAAAAGCCATTCAAACCCAATAGGCATCCTTTTTTCTAGAAGTCGTGCAAAACAACCAAATAATTGAGTTTTAAAAGAGCTAAAATAACAATAAAGTTAAAACTTTACTGTTAGTGATGTAATACTCACGTAATGGGTTTGCTCAGTTATGTAAAATTTAATTTATAATTGCATCATACTGATCACATTTGCTATTTTCCCGCTGTTTTTTTGTTGTTGTTTTATTATATAACTTTATAGTTTACGGCTTTTGATACGGCTATTGTTTTCTAGCGATGCTTCGTTGAGAAGGACAGGGATCTAAAGGGATAAGAAATGTCCGATAATTTGATGTACATCCCCAATAATGATGCACAAAATTATCCCTTTTGTAGAATTCAATTAGTTTTGGACACTCAATTTAATAAACCAATAAATTAAAAGACAATAAAAGTTCCCAAAGTTGTCAAGTTAACTATAACCAAAACGTTATCATAAAACTTTGGGGACTTCCCTCCCTCCCTCCCTGGCGTTATGGTCAGAAAAAAAATGCTGATAACTATCCTTTCTTTATTTCTTTGATTGTTTTTTTCATTGATAGTGACGATTATTAGGATAAAATAAAATTAGTTTAAATGAGATAATTAAAATTAATTATATCAATTTTATATTATATTGGATATAGGATATACGTGGGATATAATGTCAGGGGAAAATTTGTCGTCATTTTAGCTTCCCAATATGTAACTCATTTATTAATTCGTTCATATAGTAGATGGAAAGGTGATAGGGTAAAGGGGGTTGATAGGAAGTACCTTTACTTTAGCCAGCTGCTAGCATAACTTTATCAGAGTACATGAAAATCTGGTGCAACATCCAAGTAATAAATTTCGATTGCTTTATAGCATAACTATTTATTGTAGATGTCAATCAAGAGAAAAACAAAAATATAACCTCTTTTTGGCTTTAAAATAAATGGTTTTAAAATTGTTTAATCTTTTTCCTTTTCATAATAAATGTACCTATAAATTTTTGGTGAACAAAAATGTATTAAAAATGGTTAGTGCAACGATGCAATAACAAGTTATGCTTTGATTCGAAACAGTTGAGTGGAAAAAAAACGGTTATTACAATGAAAAAAAGTGATTTTAAAAATTAGCCAATTAAGTTAAATTTGTCAAAAATAAAGGCTTCCCAATACATTTTTGTTTTAAAATAAAAAAGGTCCCTTTGAAAAATAATACTAAGGACCTTTAAACCTTCTCTAAAAAAGATTTATCAAATCAGCCTTGGGGTTTGTAAGATTTCAAAAGACTTAAAAAGGTCACTTCAAAAAGACGAATCTAATTATAGAGCTAATTAAAACAAAATATAGAAAATCTGTAATCAAATATTTATTATTATTTTTTCAAATGGTTCAAAAATATTTTGATATTTTTTTAACATGATTTTTATTGTTGGCTCATTAAAGAATAATGTAATTACAGCTGGTATATCACGACTATTTGGAGAGGGTGTCCAAACAATCCTGTAAAACATTATTTTTTTTTCAAGTATGGCTTCGAAACAGATTAATATCCGATGGATGTATATTGTATAACGTCGCATTACAGACCATTTTCTACAAATATTAAAACAAAAATCATAAAATTAATACTTGTAGTTTTGTTAGACCAGGCCTTCGGGCCCTCGGAGTTAACAAAACTGGTTTAATCTTATAATTTTTTTTTTTAATATCCGCGGAAAGATATTTTTAATACGAGGCAATAAATAAATATTATTTCATCGACACTAGTCTTAATGCTGTTGCTTTTATTATAATTTATTTTTTATATCTTACTAGAATTTAAACTATACGTATGGACACCAATAAAGCTTTATTACAAAAATCAACCATCAAAAATTTTAAGACAGCCGTTTGCTTTAATTTATATGAGCCATAGCACATTAGTAAACAGGGATTTTAAGGGATAAGATAATTAATGATAAATTTGTGTACACTCCCAATTATGATAAACAAGAATTGGGCTTCTGTGGATATGTAAAATTTATGGTTGAAAAATTTGGACATTGCAAGTTTGTACCAAAATTTAATTAAATATACAACGTTGTGAGAAAATGTTTATAATTTTAATAAATCGTATTATTTCACAGTTCAATATCAGCTGATTTGGAGGGGACATTTGGCTGTTTATTACACTCTTACCCCAAAGTTTTATAAAAAGTTTCCTAATTCGTTAGCTTAAGAACCTTGGGAACTTTTGTTGAATTTTGATTGGTTAGTTCATTTAGTTGAATGTCCGAACTTTTCAATCACTGATATGTAATCTACAAAATGGGTATTTTTGTGTATCATTATCGGTTATGTATATCAATTTATGTCATTGTCTTATCCCTGTAGATCACTGGAATTACCACTAAATTGCACAGATAAAAATCAACAAATTTGCCTTAGAATTAGTAAGAACTTAACTCAAGCATAAGAATGAACCCCCTACCCAAAATTTAAAAATTAAATTATGAATAATTTTTCCATAAATTTGTGCAGGAAGAATGGCCTGGCTATTTAGATCAATTAATGATTAAGAATATGTGCATCAACATTGTCCTCTATTGTTTTAAAATCAATTTTGCAGTATTGCTTCGAAACCGCTTAATATCCGCAGGATTAGAACTGGTTATCAGCAATACTCATCCACGGAAAGATGTATATAATACGATGCGAAAAATAACTATTAGCAACCCTTGACCAATTTAGGGATCTTAAGGTATAAGAAAATTGAAAATAATTTTTAACGATTAAAATTATTGGTGGAATTGTTTCGACAGTTGTATTTTCATTAGAGTAAAACACTAGAGGGAGAAAGGGTTAAATAACTGTATCTCCCCATCGCAATCGTCTTGTGAAACCTTCCTATTGGGTCATTGAAAATCAACCAATGGTATCGCTTATATTAACACTGCTAAGTAGCAGAAAATTATTTAGAAGCAGACGAAAGAGGTCTTTGAAAAATGAAGGGAGGTAGTTGTCTGTATATACATCTATTTGTATTTGTACTCTTGAAACTTGTACATTATTGGTCTTTTGGGTATTTGTAGTCGAATTTTTAGCATATTGAAGTACAAAAACACATACAAATGAACATACTTATATAATAAACTATTTAAGACAGAAAACAGTTTAGACTGGTTCTAAAAAGTAAATTTTTAATAAAATTACAGTATTTAATCTTAGGTTGTAGGTTTTAAATGTGCTGTTTTACCGGAATATATATTCTTCTTAGAACCGTCTTTTAGGTCCACACCTATAATAAGTATACATAATAAGTAAAAATAATATACATAATAAGCAAAATAATACATAAATTCACATCAACCCTTCATATATATTGCTCATGGTTTAACTGAAAAAATAACATGTTATAATGCATACATGAAGGATAGAAAGATAGTTAGATAGATATAAATATATAGATGTATAAACAGAGAGACATACAAAAGGACATACAGACAGACAATCACATACACATATAAAAACAGACAGACAGAGAGATAGACAAATAGTCAGACAGATAGACAGACAAACAGACAGACAAACAGACAGACAAACAGACAGACAAACAGACAGACAATCAGACAGACAAACAGACAGACAAACAGACAGACAAACAGACCAACAAACAGACAGACAAACAGACAGACAAACAGACAGACAAACAGACAGCGAGACAGACATAGAGATAGAAGGACAGACAAACAGACAGACTAACAAACAGACAAACACACAGACAAACAGACAGACAAACAGACAGACAAACAGACAGACAAACAGACAGACAAACAGACAGCGAGACAGACATAGAGATAGAAGGACAGACAAACAGACAGACTAACAAACAGACAAACACACAGACAAACAGACAGACAAACAGACAGACAAACAGACAGACAAACAGAAAGACAAACAGACAGACAAACATACAGACAAACAGACAGACAAACATTTAAAAAGATAGATAGATACAATACAAATTAAAAAGTAAATCGTTTTACCTAAAATTGTCCTATCACACTATATCCTGCAAGGTATATCATAAGTTGTAAATTGTTGGGTGTTGCTCCTCAAAGCAGAGGCCCTAACACATTCCTACAAAGATTATTTTTACAAAGTGTCCATACAAATAAGCATAAAATTAGGGGAGAGCAGAAATTAGGCTGTTTATTACATTAGTTTTATGATAATGTTTTCTTATTTGTTGGCTTAACAACTCTTGGGACTTTTATTAAAGTTTGATTGGTTGGTTAATGAAGTTGAGTGTCTAAACGTTTAAAGAAATAATTGTTTTCTACATAAGGTTTAATTTTGTGTATCATTATTGGGGATGTACATTGCTGTCAACTGGCTAAAATATTATAGGAAAAAAATATTTACTTAATTTTTAATCTTTTAGCTATTTACAATACTAAACATTATAACTTTTTTGGGGAAACACCAAATTATTTTTAGTTTTTGGTGGATTTTCTAGACAATTTTAGAAGATTTTCTGCTAAATAAAAAACAGAAATAACACCCTTTCAAACATGTTCAGAACTTTTTACAAGTGTTCGTGTAATATTACTAAAAATATATGAATATAAATATAGTAATAGTATTTTCCAGAATGGTTTTAACACCGATTAAATCTGATACTGAAAAATCTTGTACAGCATCGCATTACAGACAAATTTCCACAAATTTAATCTAAAATCATAAGATTAATACCAGTTTTGTTAGTCTTATACTTTTTTTAATACTTACGGAATGTCTTTAATGAATTAA